>NC_135327.1:104834949-105156726 GCF_023851605.1 Tamandua tetradactyla | reverse complement strand
TGCTAGGTTGTGTGGCAAATTTGTGTTTAACTTTTTGAGGACCTGCCAAACTGCTTTCCACAGTGGCTGAACCATCTTACATTCCTACCAGCAATATATGAGCAATTACTCCACATCCCTGCCAACACTTCAATACTTCTCATTTTCCATTTTAATTTTTATTACAGCCATACTAGAGGATGTGAAGTGTCTGTATCTCATTGGTTTTGTTATTGTTGTTGTTGTCTTTATATGGACATGCACTGGGAATCAAACCCAAGTCGCTGACACGGCAGGTGAGAACTCTGCCTGCTGAGCCACCATGGCCCACCCCTCATTAGGGTTTTGATTTGCATTTCCCCAATGACTAATAATGTGTAACATCTTTTCATGTGCTTGTTGACCATTTATATATCTTCTTTGAAGAAATATCTGTTCAAGTCCTTTGCCCATTTTTTAATTGGGTTGTTTGTCTTTTTGTTGTTGAAGTGTAAGAGGTCTTTACATATTCTGTATATTAGACAAAAATTTGGCTTTTAATATTCATAAAAGATTATAACTAATTATTCTGTTATTTTTATAATTAAATCACATGTCTTCTTCTAAGGTGCAAAGATGTACCTGTGGATTTGTTATGGATGAACAAAGAAAGTCATCCACTTGCATTTATTAAATGCATATTATATGCCAAGCACTGGTGAGCCCTGGGAATTCAGAGCTGCCCTTGCTCACAGAGATTGTAATAGAAGTCATCAGTTATTATTCTAGAGAACAAATGTGCTTCAAGATAAAGAAGATAGAGTGATTAACTCATTCCGGATGGGTCAGTAAAGGCTGGGCTGTTTAATTTGTACTTTCAAATATGAGTAAGAGTTTTCAAGGGGAAAAAAGCAATTGGAGTAGGTTGGATATCCATTTTAGGCAGAGAGAGTAGGCCTCGTAAAGCATGGGGTCATGAAATGAGCTTGCCTTGTTGAGGTAAGGACATGGGGAGGGAGGGAGTGGGAATGTGGATCAGATGTCACAAAGTCTTTTGCAGGCAAATAACTCTCTATATAAATATATAAGTGCCTCTGTAAATTGGGACTTTAGTGAGAAGAACTATGAATTCATTTTTGATATACATATTTTATAAGCATATCCTTCTTAATGCAACCCTTGGTTCCCAGTATAAACATGAAAGCAATATCTTTTTGGCATTTATGTGTGTTAGTGCCATAAATGAAGGTAGGGGAAAAAAAGGTAAATACTGCCTTTTATTTCTCTTAATCATTGTTTCTGTTCAAGGATGACTCTTATTTTCCCAGTCAAAATTTGTCATACGTGCTGTTCTTGTGGTTTCTATTATGTGTTTTTTTCCTATGGCAAAAAGAAGATTTTAGACAATAAAAACATTGCCATGTTTGCTGTTAGCTTAAATACAATATTTAAAATAGAATAGAATATCTAAATTATTTCAGGTGACTGGTTATTTCTTCCACACAATTATCATTCATCTCTGAAAAAATTGGAGCGCACACTTTACATTTTAACTGGAGTTTTTACAATATTCCATAATATCAAGTATCTTTTATGTTCAACTGAAATATATTTCCAAAGTTATCATTTTGTAAAATAATTATAGCTATTATTAGGAGCTCTTAAATGCCAGATCCTAACATAGAACTTTACAAATATTATGGCTAAGTCAGAGAACTATTTAGTGAAAGGCCATGATTTGAACTCAGTTTATGACACCAATATCTATGCTATTTTTTTCATGCCAAACTGCTACTCTGCACTACTGTCTATGACTTAAAAGACTAAAGAATGGTAGAGCAGTGAACTTTTACTAAAAGTTCACCCCCTGACTCAACTCACAATTCCCTAGTGCTCAGCATGGCAGAGAAAAGTTACTCAATAATAATACTGGCTGAATGAATGAAATAAGAGAGAGAAAGAAGGTGACTACAAAAGAAGCATTGCAATGCCTGGTATTAAGTGAACCTAGCAGAAGTCTGAGGAAGCTACATGAAGCCTAACACTTAGTCCCTCAAGGAGTATGCTTTACAAAGAACTCTGAGCATCCATTCATCAGGTCATAAGAATGTCAGATATTTTATCTTTATTCAACAAATACTTTGCTGCAGGCCTGCTGAGCAGTCTCTGTTCCAGTCGTTTGAAAAGCTTGTTGCAGTTGGTTCTGTATACTTCATAGTCCCTAGATGAATGTGGGACACATTGTTTTTTATAAAGATTAATTCTTTAAAAGAGTCCTGCAAATGTTAAAAGTGATCATTTACATAAGACCAGTTGAATAATTTAATGGTAGTGGACAAGAGACAATATGAATCCCATGCTTGTAGTTAAATCTAATGGGGAAAACATCTCCAAGTGCTTGAAAAAATTAGTAGCAATTTCCAATGTAGGAGTAAGATATTAATAGCCATTGAAATTATGCCTGTGAAATTATGCCTATTTGATTGAATGAGTGACTGACTGAATGAATAAATGAATGAAAATCTTTTCATACTGTCTGACTCTGTGTGGTCTTTTAAAAAGGAAGTGCAAACCTCTTAAATTCAAAAGCTTTTCATGAAATACAAATGGCCCATTTGGCATACCCTGAGGATTCAGCTGTAGATATGGGTTTCTTAGATGCAAACAAGTTTTTATTACAAAAATCACAACCTTCCAAGCCAGTATGTCCCATACTTGATAGCTACCTTAATAAATATTTGTTAATGTGAAGGATTTCCAAAGGACAAAGGATCTATTTCAGCTTTTCAGGAATGTTCATCAAGGGAGAAATTTTGACCAAGGGTGATTTTATTTCACTGACCTTGTCACTGTGCCAACTAAATAAGGGATTTGAGCAAGTTGTCTGATTTAGGAAATAAATGTTTAGTCAAAATTTATGTAAACTTTATTATAAGCTACCTATTTTTTCATTCACTTATGAATCATCTCTGTTTAATAAAAAAATGATTTGTCCTTGTAAATGTAGCCTTTGCTAAACTACTTTGGCTATATAACCAACTTAAATTTTTAAAAGCTGAGTATTTTTGCTACCTATGCAAAGCAGCTAAATCAGTTGAGCACCCACAGTCTCTTCCTCTCTCTGGTCTTTGGTTCATACCTATTTGCTTTAATGACACAAGCTCATGTAAATTCCATTAACACGAAACGGTGATTAGAAATCTGACCTAATATCAGAACTAGTGTCTGTTTATTAGTCAAACTGTCATCTCCATTCCTGACACAGAGTCTTTAAAATAGGGCCTGTGGTGGGCATGGATGGTTCAGTGGTAGAATGCTTGCCTGCCACGTGGAAGACCCAGGTTCAATTCCTGGCCCATGTACCCCACCCCCCCAAAAAAAGAAGCACACCAAAAAAAGATCATGGCTTCCTGTCGTTCCAATACTGTTTATGGCAAAAACAAGAAAAACAAGCATTTAACTTGAGGCAGAACATCATAGAACCTTTTATTGCCACGTAGAGTAGTACTCTCTGTCAACTAGTCAGTAATGGCCAATGTAAAATTTCCTTAGAATGGTTGAGTAGATCATTTGAGCAGAGGACACATAAATAAATATAAAATTTGCACTCACTGCTATATTTTATCAAAATATCATCACTAATCTAATAAATGTTAGTGGACTATCTTCTGAATATTCTCTTCACATACCGAGATGGAAGAAGAGGTTGCTAATTTCTATCTGAGAATTGAGTTGGGACCATAAGTGAATATTTAGCTTTTCTCTTCTTTTATCACTGAACTCAACAAAGTAAATATGGTTTTATGGTTAATGTTCTTATTTTTGCTATATTTTAAAGCAATTTCATACAAAGAGAATAGGAAATAATATCATTGTAAAAATAACATAATGTAGCGGTAATAGCACTATAGTAATTTAGAACCATCATTGAGGACTTACTTTTTCTAGTTGCTCACATCTTTTAATCTTTGCAGCAAATTCTTGGGCTGAGTTGCTCCCATTATACAGATGAGGAGACCAAATCTTTCGAGTCTCAGCAGGTTGCCCAGTGGCACATTGCTAGGAAGAGGTGAGCAGACACCTGGTCACAGTGAGTATGAAAGTGCAGACAGGGTGCTTTTGGCCCCACACTGTACATTGGTGTCTGTCTGCCAAGAGTAGGGAGTGACAAAAGAATAGCACAATGAGAACTTCTTTGGAAAGGCATTTATTTTCTGTCTACATGGGGCTTGGCCATCTAAATTGGTAACACTACTGTAGAAGTGAAACACATATACTAGATTTCCCTAACCCTTATATCATCTAATTTTGCCTAACCACTTCCCCTTTGCTTTCTCCTCGTCTAACGTACTAAGAGAGCCTATTAATGTAAAGCCTTGCTATTTTTCTTTCCTTTTTTTGCCAGGTCATTAAATGAGAGTGATTTTTCTTCTTTGTAAAAAGAAATTTCTTCTTAGGTATACAATTAGATTTGGGGGGAGGGGTATTCAATTGAACTTGAGAAATCCAAAATTAAATTTTAATAGAAAATAGAGTGACAAATGAACGTTTAGATCCAATTTTGAAATAAAGAATGATTTGTTGTCATCTAAAAATCATATTCAATACTGTAAAATGATTTGGGGTCTTATTTTGTCTATAAGAGCTGTGGTTGATCCTTCCCAGTCTTGCAATGGATTCACAATTGCTACTGACAACCAAATATATTATGTTCATGATATTGTGTATTTTCCCAATGATATCCAAGACATTTTGGGAAAGAGGGTGGAATTTCTTGAAACAATTTGCCAGCATGAAATACAGTACATATCAAATTGGCCCTACTACCATCTTTCCCAGACCATTTATCATAGCTCACAAATCAAGCCCATATTTTCTCTTCTGAAAGACTTGGCTAATAAAGAAGTGGGATTCAAATCTGAACTTGCCAGTCAGTTTTGAGAACAAAGCAGTAATAATTGTTATCTATTAATATTTTATTTCAATGAAGAACAATACATATGAATTTGCTGCTGGTGTGATCTACAATTTTATTCATTGCTTAGAATCTATTCTGTATACGTCAACATGTTTCAAGAAGTTGTATCAGAATAGGTCACAAGGAAAATTCCATAAGAATAAACTTTAGAAATCTGTCAACCCTATCTTGCTCTTTAGTTTCAAGGACAATTATAGTTTAAGAACATTTTTTCCTCTCATCTGTACAACATATTGTACCAATTTTCATCAAAAAATTACAATTTCTATAGGTGTGTGTCTCTAGATACCCTTAGAATTTCTGTTCTTTGACCCTGGAAGTAAATTGATCTTATGCACACCTGTCTTCCTTGGGAAACTTGCAAACTTCATTTTTGAGCTGAGCATCAAAGAGATATGATATTAATAGACAGTGTAGAGCTCAGATAAAAAAGTCCAGGAAATATTTTGAAGTGCTTGCAGTTTTGAAGGGTGAATGATATTATCTTCGGTGAAGAACAATCAGCTATTTAAAATAGTTAAATTCTACAATATGTTTTCTTATTTTCTTAATAGGTTAGACCAACTATAAAAAATCTGTGACTACATTTTTCCCTTCCACCTTAGAACAGTTCTGAAGCCAAAAAATCTCCAGGTATTTGCATAGCAATGATACCGCTTTCCAAATAACAAGAACTAAATGGTTGGCTATGTTCCATTAACTCTTTTCCCTAACAGTTCTCTTCAAAAAAGAAGGCAGTTTTTGTGTACCTAGAAATAATTTGTATTTTCAAAGATGAAGCACTGGATTATAATATTCTCACCTTGCACGAAATCCTCTCAACATGTGTGTAATATTCTGAGATACCAGAAAATGAAAGCTTTCCATGAAATATTATTGCAAAGGGTTCTAGATAAGAAATAGCAGTACTTTGGGACTATCAAGCAACTCAGACCAATTCATCAACTTAAATCATCTCATCTAGTAATAATGGAATTGTTGTGAAATTAGTTATGATATGATAATGCCATAATGGAATATAAATGTAATGAACTTATGTATGAAGTCCTATTATTTTTCCCAGTATTAGGGAACAATTAATATTGTGCTTTATTTACTGTAAGATAAAGATCTGACCAAAATAAAGGTCACTTATCCTTTACATTGTTAACCTCTCTCAATTATATTTTAACTAAATTTCGCTGCCCTTGGGTCTTAGAGTGACTGTTTCCTTGAAACTGAATAATTCCCTTCACTTTCCATGAGTTTACACCAAAACAACTTATCTACAACTATTGAGGTGACAAATAATGTGAAAAACAGAAATAGAATTTTTGTTTTAATATACCATAAAATAAAGTGACCGTTCTTTTTTAGGATATTAGAGGAGTATACTGTTTTCCTAATAGGAATTTGCTTATTGATGTTCCCCTATAGAGAAATCTTCCTTGTGGAAATTTTGTTCAGCAGAAACTCTGTTCAAATATTACTTCTGAGGTAGAGGACTGAAATTTACACTGTTTTCTTGTAGGCAAGATGTTCCGAGGTTAGTCCAAATCTTTGCATGGCATTGAACATCTGGTTGATAGACCCAGTTTTTCATTTTCTGTCCAAATGTTTTGAAGTCGTGTAGAAGAAACTTGTAAATCAACATCTGTCCTCACTTATGTAGACATTTGAATGCCTCTAGCATTTTTCTAGAAGGATGAGGACTTGTCCTTGTATCTGCTGTGAATCTGCCCATCTTTGTGGTGGGCACCATACTATACGGTATTGACTTTCCACGTGTCTCCTGATCCTAAGAGGTGCATTGCTGTGGGAAAGCCTGATGGAGGACAGGGAGTTTATGAGCTGCTTACAGATACTTCTTGCAGAAAAGGCTTAGCAAAATAACATTCTGGCCATTATAGTTCATATTTTACAATTTAAAAAGTGGGTGGGAAAAGAGGGGAGATACGTGACTGAATCTGTTTTCAAATCCGCAGAATTTTAAATCTATTTACATCTCGAGGATATTTTGCATCCTAAAATAGTTGTGGAAAAGGCCATCAAGAAAATAGCTTCTCCACCTTGTTGATCTTCCCTGTCAAAGATGCATATGGTTGCCTTTCAAAACAAAATATTGATTTACGTAGGATATGTATTTTTAGTTGAATCTTAACTTCTTGAAATCAAAGCAATGTTGGAGTTACTGAAATGGACTGAATTTCAGAAAAAGTGAGCATTCTTACTTGAACAGTAGTTAAGAAGCAAAGATATAATGCAGAATTTGTTCGGAACCCAGGGCAAGAATAGAGTAGGCACAGATTTATAATTTAAAAGTTTTGTAGCCGACAGAGAACTTGGATTCTTGACCTTTCTGTGCCTTCAGTTTCAGAGAAATTCTCTTAAGACATCAGAGCTGCCACACTGGGCCTCTGACTTTGCTTTTTGTACCAAGTTGTCTTCCTTGTACATGTTTTTGACACTATAAATTCACAACAAGTTAAAAAGACAGGAACACAAATAATAAAATTTTACTGATGCAGTTTAAATTATTTGGCTAAATTCTAAATTGTTCAGAGAACCGAAATATGCCAAAAATGTCTTAACATATTCTGTATGGTTGAGTTTTTTGAAATTGTGCAATTGATAAAAAGCCCAATGATTATGTGTAGAACCCAAGTGAAAAAATAATTAATATTATACAGAAGGACCGCTCACCTGCTAATTTACCAATGTCAGTATATTTTGAAATGCTAATGATTAGCATTTTGTCTTCTCAAATAACAGTGATGCATATTATGTTTGATATATGCCTTTCAAGAAATTAGAATGTCAAGTAATCATCTCATTGTCAGGGCTGAGCATCAAACCTTGTACCAAGTCTGAGGGGTTTATATGGTCCAATTTAAAATTTTGTTGTTTTATAATAACTTTAGAGAAGTGTATTTTTCCCTGTAAAATACCCACATGTTCTCCTTTGGAATGGCTCCAGACTGTAACTGAACCACAAGGTTGCCCCCTGGTGCTTTATGTATTGTTTAATTGTTTGCCTTTGGTGGATGTTTTTATTAAAAGCCTATTATTTAGGATAAGACCAAAGTGTCATTTTAAAAACAACAGAAGCAGAGCTGTGCGGCCCTGTAGTTCTTTTTCATAGGTGTGTTAGTGAAGAGTGGATGTAGCTAATGAGAGAGTGGACATTCTTTTCTTGTAATACTTCAAAAAGAATAACAACAAAAAACCAAACCATGGATTTTTAATTTCCTACAATAAAACAAGACAGGATTGACTAGAAGTGCTGTGTGCATCTGCATGGCTGTGCCCAGGGCATGTGGGAAGAGAGGGGTCTGTGCCCCATGCTCTCAGTGTTTGGGTCCAGGAAGAATTTCTCTAGAATCACCTGTGCTTTGGGACCCGTGGCCCGTCAGCCTGAGAGCAGGGGCGCGGGGAAGCCCACGTGTTAGAAAGGCTTCATAGGTTTCCGGGTGTGCGCACCAAGTCCCTGTATACATTAGTGTGTCAGAACTACAAAGAAAGTTCTTAATGTCCTCTGTTCCCCACAGTCCAATTGCAGGAGAAGTATCTTAGCTCAGATCAAACTGAATATAAATTAGGTGTGGGGAAAAGTTTGTAATTCAGTGGTTTTAATTCGACATGTTGTTCTCTTCCTTCAGTTTTGTTCCCCCCTCCCTCCCCCCGCGCTTTTCAGAACTGGCATTATCATACCACTCACAGTGTTCTCAGAAGTTGTTTCTGGAAAGAATTCACCCTTGTCTAGCAGGTCCTTGCAACAAGCACAACCAAGAGTTCGATTAGTCGTCCTCCCAAACTAGTCTTTGTGACTGTGACCCAGCCTCAGGCAAAACTCTGAAAGGCAATATACCTTTATACAATTTCTAGGACTTAAATGATCTCATTAAATTCCGACTCGAGATATCATGTTGACATTTGAGGAAATATGATTATTGACAAAATGTAAGCCTGTTATACACTATATCACTTCAAAAGGAGAAAGGCCATTAGGACATAATTACATCAGAAACAGTATACATATTTGGCTGGTTTATAAACTGTCACTTTCAGAAGTATGAAGACATATAAAAGTTTCCAAAGGTTCCATTATGACCCTATTTCCAACAGTATTCTCTGACAAACTAAATAAATTACTGCATGTATTGGACCTTTGAGGCTTGGGGCAAAGAATGGAAAAATTATTTACAAAAGCTTGAAAATATTTAATCACTAGAGGCAGGGGGGCAACGGTGTTTTAATTAGCAGGTCCCCGGGCCATTGGCTGACTGGAGGCTTTCTCCAACAACCACACAAATGCACTGAATAGCTGTTTGCCAGCCTTAGGGTCAGGCCTGAGATGAAACAGATAAGATAATTGGCTCTAATGAAATCCAGAAGGCCTTGGCTTTCTTGTTTGAGCTTGGATTTGAAAAGTGCGTGTGGAAGTGAGGCTTAATTCAAACCAGAACTGAGCTAGGCCCGTTTCTCAGTGACTTTGATATTGTTTGAAGTTCTAAAAGTGTTCGCCACACCACTGGCCTGCTGAGCTGGGCCTCCCTGGTACCCTTAATTACTAAGCTTTATTGCTGACTTTACTACACAGGAAAGGGGCCATTATATGTTCCATCAACATCAGCTCTTCTCAGATTGGAGGAAAGGGCAGGGTTAAAGGCCACTGTAGGAAGGCAAAAACTTCACTTTGAGGTAGTCAGATCATTTACCAGTGTTGAATTTCACCGTTATGTGCATACATTCCTTACAACACAGAAGCCCAATTTCCATTTTTTTAAACAAGTGATTACTTTTCAAAACATTTTTGTTTGTGCCTGTGTTTTTGCAGAGAACATTAAGTTTTAGGGTCTGCTATGATTGCACATGATATGTTGAAAAAAATTAAACACCTCCCAATTAATCATCACGCCAGAAAGGTCTGGTTGGATTCTCTAATAAGGAACATTATCATTAATGCCCTTTTGAAGTGGAAGTAAACGAAGAGCCCTCCTGTGGTGTGAGTGTTGTCCTGACACCCTGAGGTTTAGAGACCCCTCAGGAGACTCTCAAATTAAGTCCTGCTTCGAGAGTCTCTCATAAAGAGATTACACAAAGAGAGTCTCTCCCGAACCAGCCACACACCAAGAAGCAAAAATGAGGAAGTCTCACTGTTAGGGGTCGGCTGGATGTGGTGTCACCAAGAATTCCATCCTCCCCAAAATTATTTACAAAAGCTTGGAAACAATTACTGCTTATGCTTCCTCTCTTGGTCCAATTGGTAAAGTTGGATTATGCATCTAAATGAATTAACTCTTAGCACTCTTAGATGAGGAGACCTGGTCATGCTATTAAAGACAAGAGACAAGCAATCTGGGCCTATACCCTGCCATGTTTAACACCTTTTGAGTAGGCATGTCATGGTGATACCATGAAACTTGGCTTTTTATGAAAAAAGTGTTAATTATTTTTGCATTATTCTGGTAAAGTTGGCATTGATGTGTTTCAGTTTCACGCCTGATCCTGGTGACCATTCTGATACTTTTTGTGATGGTGTCAGGCCCAGGGCCAGGCTGGACACGAGCTCTCCACCTCGGTGAGTGTTCCTGCCTAGGGAGCGCTATTGAGAACCCCGGAGATCAGTATTGGCAAGACAAAGTTGAGCCTTCACTCCCAACTGCATACCTAAATCAAATTAAGCAGACCCTTGACACATTTTTGCCACTGATGACCATCATGTCAACTCAAACATTAGGCACTACAAAGATCTTTATGTAGACCCAACAGCAGCTCCACATTTTAGGTACAAATTTTTAAAAAGTATTTTCCAAACTACATTATGCTAACCACTAGATAGAGGGGATAATAATAAGTATTCTGTGGTGAAAAATGTTTTCTTGAAAATATGTAGTTCGCAAAAGCATATTAAAGATTTTAAGAAATCCAGAAGTAGGAAAATCTATTTTACATTACTTAAATGCATCATTTCCTCAAATTATTTGATCATGGTACTCCTCATTCCTCAGGCTTTGTTTCTGCAGAAATACCAATTAATATCATGGGAAACTAGCATTGCACAGAACATGGTTTGAAAAATCCTGATATATGGGTAATAAACTTGGTGGATATTTTAGATAGTTTTTTACTAATTAAAAAACATTAATGGAATATCTGCTGGATAATTATAATACGAAAGTAAATGAAACACATCTAAAATTTTTTATTAGACAGTCTAATAAGAAGCAAAACAAGTACAATATATTGTACATTACAGTAATATTATATTTATCACATAATCTGGATACTTGTGTGACCATATTGTACAGATTGAGTTGTTCTCCATTTCCCAGTGGTTGGATCTGGGCAGTTCACAGTTAGCACACCATCATAAAGGCAGAGAAAGAAAGGAAAAGAAAGAGAGAATCAGCAAGAGAGAGGGAAAATGAGAAAAAAGAAAAAGAAAAAGAAGGTCATTTCCTTTGATATCACCATTAAATCATGCAGTGAATTTTCTTAGGATAAAGTTACTGCCATTCAAAATCATAGCAAATTGGTGATACTTTACATTCACTGCATATATTTTGTTTTGGCTTAAATATGTGCAAATACCTCCTAACTCATTTTAAATCAGATATGACACATTAAAAACATGGGTTTGTTTTAACTCTTACAATTAGCAACTAATTGCAGTGTGAACATATAATTGGTTTTATGGATAAGTCCATTTGTGGACTTACAAAGCTTTAAGACCTCACTTGTTATTCAAGACTACTTTTTGCTGAGGGGAAAAATAGGGAGGTTAATTTAGCTTATTTGTCTTTATATCAAGTGGAATGTTTCAATTAAGTGACACCCTTCATGATGTGAAATCACACTCTAAAATAAGACAGTAAATGTTAAAATGTATAATTTCATAGTTAAAATAGAATATGACTTTGGGATTGTATTAGGATTCTCTAGGGAAATAGAGTGAACAGGATATACATAGAGACATATATACAGATATATACGTAAATACTATGAGATTTAGCAGAGAAATGTGATTGTACACCTGTGGGGATTGGCATGTCGAAATTCCAAAGGGCAAGTTGCAAGTTAGGGTCTCTAATGAATGTTTCAAAGTATTCCCCAGGAGAAGCTGACTGGCTGACGTAGAGATAGAAAATCTGACAGCTGAAATCATCACTCTTCCTTAAAGCCTTCAGTTGATTGAATGAGGCATCTCTCTCCTTATTGAAGGCAGTCTTCTTTGTTGATTGTAGATAAAATCAGCTTTAGATGCAATCAACTGACTAATGATTCCAAGAAATCCCCTCACTGAAGCTATCAGGCTATGGCTTGCTGGACCAAACAGCTGGATACCATCACCTAGTCAAGTTGATCCATGAACTTAGCCATCACAGGGAGTACACCCTGTGGTATCATGGGGAGGAATGTCCCTTTATCTCTAAAGAGAATAAACAAAACTTTATTAAGCCACAGCTTTTGGCTATCACATATTTATTCAGAAGGTATTACAGTTATCAAAGCAATAAGTCTGTATGTGTCCTTGGTCTTCTCCTTAAAATGCTCTTTCATTTTCTTGTGCATGAGTACTAAACCAGTGTCTTTAAGATGTCCGCGTAGCATGAGTTATATAAGTGAAAAAAAGAACAAGCAAAAAGCATTTTATCTTATAAAGTAGTCGCAGGTCATGAAATAGCATTACAACTCATGAGTTTTTATGGGATTTTATAGACTCAGAAAAGAAAGAAAGAATACTTTTCTTGAATACTACAAAAATATGGCAATCCTCCCTTGTTAAATTGACTCTTGTTCCAGTATGCCAAGTAGGGGTGTGCTTTAGAAACTATAGTATAGTAGAAGGTGTGATGACTCATGTTTCACTTCTCCTAGGAGGAGCAGAGGTGTGTTGATTACCTCTTTTTTTAAATGAGATTTGAGGGAAGAATTCTTCCCTGGCATAAATGTACAGAAGGTTTCCCTCCAGGGGTCATCAGTAGAATTTTCCTGGGCCCAACATAATGAGGAAGTGTCTTTCTTCTAAAAGCTCAAAAGCTCTGGATCTATTATAATATTTTATTTGCCCCCAACATCCTTATAAACTGGACAAAGTACTTACCAAGATCACATAACAAGTGTGAAATAAGCGGCAGGGCTAGAACAAAAGCTTGAATGTTCCCTCATTATTAATGCAAAATGGGAAATTGAGTGCGTTCCCAAGACAAGCATGCATGAATTTCTAAATAATATCCTAAGAAGTGACTGCTTATCATGGTTGCAGTGCGTTAGTTTACCCAGCAGCAGTGCTTCTCCTCTGCTTTCACCGGACTTCCACGAGGACAGTCTGGGCAGTTGTATCTGCCTGCCCTACTTCTCTGGCGCTTTGCTTTATTGTTGTCTCTTAGTAATTATCTTCCTTTATTTGCCTTCCCCTTGTAGTTCATATTCAATTTTCCAAGGGTGCACATGAAAGGTTGAGACCTAGATTTATATGAGGTAATTTTTCTGAAATGTTAGTGAATGTATTGATTTATATTACATCATCCAATCAACTTTTAAAAATTCCTTTAACATCAAATGTCTAATTAGGTCTGTCTTTTTAAATACATTTATGAAAGCCAACCGTTTTCCATTTTCTTTCTTTTATGGAAACATCAGCTCATAGTGGGTTTCCTGAATGCTTAGATTCATTAAACTTTCTTTCCCTTTTTTAATATAGCACCAGCCACTCAGCAATGCTCTCTTCCCTTCTGGCAGCAGGCACATGCCTGTGGGGGAAATACCATAGAAACCGAGGTTTATTGGAAAGTTTCCCCCCAGAAAGAGTTGTCTTGACATGGCTACAGAATGGTGCAGTAATGCCCAGCCTATTTTGGCCTGTCTGTTCAGCACCTCAATTTAAGCTTGCTTCTTTGAGGCATCTTTCTTCCTTGAGTTTGGCCGCATATAACGCTGCCTTATGAATAACTGACCTCCTGGTGTGTGTCAACACTGAGCTACTTGCTGTGGAGAAGGATGCAGAAGCATATACAGCAGACCGCCTCGAGAAAGTTACAATTCTGGTTAGGAGTGAAAATAACAATGGGACAATTAGACAATGGGCAGAGTGTGTAATATGGACTAGGCAGTAGGAGAGCACAGGTAAGGGAAGGTGCCGCTAACCCAGGCATAGTGGCAGCCCACCCTTCTCCAGGTATGCCTAAGAGTCAGGGGTGTTAAAACAGCCAGGAAGGGCGAGTTCACACACAGGCCTGCTCTGTTTCCTACGTAATGGCAGACCCTGATTTGCAGGTCTCAATCTTGTACAGTTATGGGGACTGTCTGCAAAAGAAAGAATCCAGGGTAAAAAAAAGGGAAAGGGTCTTGGAAAGAGTCCATGTGAGTGAGGAACTCTGAAAATGAAGCTTCATTAACTCTATGGTAAATATACCTTGGTTCATATATCGCTAATACCTTTTATTGCCATAAATTAGAATAAAGCATAATGTACAAAACACCCTGTAATGAGCCTCAGATAAAGTTGATGGCTATGCTAGGTAGTGATGAGAAGCAGAGAAATTCTGCAGGGGTAGAGGATTTCCTAGAGAAACTGCGCTGACAGAAAAATGGTCTTGACATAAAAATTCAACTGGATACATTTTTCATTTTAGGGCACATACCGAGGAGATCAAAGTAAAGGATTTTTTTTCCTCCTTCATTACAGTGTTTGTTAAGGTAGATTTTTCTATTTCTTTTTTTTAAAGATAAACAAAAAGGACCTATCAAGGAAAAATAATGACATCAGTTCAAACAAAACAAAAAATTGGGGTAGGTGGAGCAGCTGATGCTTAAATGGGGAGCATGCCCTTTTCTGCTGGTTTTGGTGTGAAGAATCTGCACCTGTTTGTGAATATGTCCAGGATCTGGACTGAGGCGAATCCCTGAGCTGGCCTGGCTCCGACTTTGCTGCTAAAGGGTAGAGTTGCTCTAATGCAGTTCACGTGTGTGGTGTTTCATCTTAACCAGAGTGATTTATGTTAATGAAATGAAACAGAGAAAATACCCTTGACATCCTAGTCTGCTTTAAAAATATTAAATAAATATGTCTGAGACTTTTGTATGATTATATCTATTAAAACAAATGGAAGACTTCAATACATTCCAGTATAAATATGTAGGTGATCCTGGGTGGGGTTAAGTCCGTTAGGGGCAAAAAAATATATATGAGTGTTAGGGTTTCTTACTAATCTGAAGGTTCTAAACAGCCATTAAGATCAGTAATGAAGTGTAGTGGACACGGAGCTTCAATTCAAGGGTGATTTGTTCTGAAAGTTACAGTGTTCTTTTGACTGGCTTTTAAAAATTGGATTTCCATTTTATGATTTAATGAAATACATTTAGAGCATCTTTAGAAATCTAAAACCAGACCTACTTACTACCACACTGAAAATTAATCATAGGTCATCTTTTGCTTTAAAAACATTTCTTTGCAAGTTTTGTGGTTTAACTGTGCAGGCTTTAGTATTTGTTGTTCCCATTTTACTAATGCAGAACTAGGCACTTCAATAGAAATTGAATGCAGCAAGAAGACTTTCAACTCTTAGATTTCGTTAGCATGCGTTTGTCTACCCCTGCACAACATCATTGTGTAATTAAATTCCATGAAAATTAAATTAGTCAAATGAATACATTTTTTTAAAAATCAGTCAATTGGCATATTCCTCATAAGTAAGCTATCTGATGAAAAACATTAGATAAAAGGATAATCATGTATCTGGTTATCTTAACTGCTGATTGAATTGTAATTGATCCAGCTGATTGTGACATTTAGCAAAACCAGAATTAGCCAAGGGAAAAGTAGTTTACTTGTTAGGACATATTGCCATAGTCTTCTTTCCTCTAGTATGAGTAAACAGTAATCTATTTTTGGAAGGCTTTTTAAAGTCAGGATTAAGAAATCAAAACTGAATAAAATCTGAATGTTTTTTAAAAATCATTTTTGCCAATTGCCGTACAGGCTTCACCACGAATGTACCCGAAGCTCGCCTAATGTGATGTTATATGGGTATGTGGCAAGCATTTCAGTTGGTAGCTACCTGAGAATATGCAGAACAAGAAAATAAATTAATTTGCAACACTTTCCTGGGAAACGTCATTATGCTCTATCTGCTGGTTAATTTACCATCACACTGTCATTCATTTTTGGCTGGAAAATTATTTTTTTTTTGTTTTTAGTATCTTGGGTATAGGTACAAGTAAGTGACATCCTTGGGAGTCATGGCAGTGATGTTGGTCCCGGCATTGATGGTGCTGATCTACTGAGTACTGAGATTGTCAGAAAACTTCACAGGGTAGAAAACAAGTCTGCGATGCTTCAAGAGCATTATGTATTAGACAGGAAAGAAGAACAGAAGGAGGTTAGTTGGGGAGCAAAGATAGTACAGAAATGGCTAAGTGGAGACACATGTAAGGAAAGAGACAAAAGGAAGTGAGGACAGAGTGAAAAAGGCTTGCGTATAAAATGCTAAAAGAGAAAAAGAAGAATGGAAAAAATGTTAAAAACTTAATAACTAATAGAGGAGCAAATAAGCAAAGAAAGGGTAATTTTTAAAAGGGGGTGTGTGGGAAAGGAGCCATTAAAACAAGAAAACAGCAAAATAGGAACTTTTCAGTTACTGCCATGAGATTAAAAATTCGGTTTTATTATGGCCATTGGCATTATAGCTTTTATGGTGTATATTCTATCACTGTGCTTAAGCTCCAGGGAAAGCAACATGGTCAGTGTCAGGACCGTGGTCAGTAGTAGGGACAAATTGGTCAGGTCTTGTGTTCTGATATTTTGAATATCACCCAAGTTTTGAAATAATGCTTTGTATTATAGAGGGAAAACTGATGCAATTGGTTGCTAAGTGATAAGCATCAGATTTCAGAAGTAGAAGGCATGAGCTAGCAGGGGTCCTTTAATCCCAGCCCACTCCACTCTCCAGAGGCAGAATCTGAAATTAGAGAATTAAGAGGTCCTGCCTCCATCATGCAGCTAGTACATGGCAGAGCCTGGTTTCAAATGCAGATCATCTGACATCAAACCCAGAGGTCATACTAGATTGTATACAGCAAACTCTCCTAAATATTCATCCCCAAAAGATCTTTCTCATCCCTGCATTATATTATTGTAGAAGAAGGAGTTTGAAATCTTGATTTATTGTTAGTGTCCCATCTCTATGAACCTGACATAAAGGCCCATTTTCTCTATTTAGAGAAAGTAATTGAATTTTTTTTTTAACCTGGCCCCTGGTCAACAGTTCTATTCTTCTCCTTCTTACTATTTTAAGCTCAGTGTGTTTTAAGTCTTCACCAGGAGCTCTCCTTCCCTTCTTGTCCTGGGCTGACTCTGCTCCAGTTCACCATGCCCCGCATGTTTAGAGATGGCAGTGTGTTGAACTTGAACTCCTTTTCAGCTGCCTGTGGTTTCACCACTTCTTAATATGTTAAATTTAATTAGACTGTGGCTCTTAGCCTCTTACTCGTTCACTTGCCATTCAGTCAATTAGTATTTCCCTTGTATGGGTCAGAAGGGAGAGTGAGAAGGAGAGGGGAAGGCAGTCCTTAGGCAAATCCAGGTCAAGCTGTCAAACCAAACGGTAGCTGACTCTAATACTGTCTGAGTCTCTGTTTCCCAGCCTCTGTGGTACCAAGAGATCATTACAGTAATGGAAACATTCCTCCTTTTACTTCCGTGTACTGTCGTCTTCCTTGACTCCATGCAGAGAAACACAAGGAGCGGAATAATTGTAAGCATTGCAGCCTTTCACTCTAATGACCTTGACTCTGCACTGGGATAAATGTCTAATTACGAAGAATTCAGCACAGACCATATCAGCAGGGCTGATGTTTGCTGTGCGCACAAACCCAACATCTGTTGTTCTTTGTAGCTGGGCTCGTGGTTATGGGATTTGAATCCTGCTGCTCTTTTAAAATCTGTGCTTTGAAAAGAAGGCACTCATAATATTTTGGTCCTGAGAGATATTGCATCATTGGTTCAGGCTAAAGTCTCAAGCTCCAAGAAGCTCTGAGTAACTGATTATAGCTAGGATTGCTGCTCCATTCCGTAAACTGACCAAAAAAAAATACAAAAAAACAGAACATATCTTACTGTTTTGGTGATAAAGATGAGTAGATGAAGTTGACCATAGGCCAGACTACCCACCACTGGGGGCTGCTCCATAGAAATGCCCCCCAGAGGGTGTCAGTAAAATTGATTTTAGAATCTATACAGATAACCTCAATTTTTCTCATATTCACCTTGGAGTGGGCAAAAAAAAAGTCTATTTTAGTTTATGATATAAATGGCAAGAAAAAAAGGAATTCCATGTGCATTTCCCTTTGGAAATACTATAGTGATGTCATAATTTCCTGTTGACATTATTTCTGGTTAATATGAAAAATATGGGCAGATATAATGTCAGTTCTATTCAGGGCGCCAACTGCCTTGTTGCCCACAGTGTTATAAAACAGGGTGCCTGAATACCTATGTTGTTACAAGCCTGAGCTCTGGAACCAGACTGTCTGGCTTCAAACCTCAGCTCCTCCATACACTGTCTGTGTGATCTTGACTTCCTGTCTGCGGGATTTTGGGCAAGTCACTTACCCCATCTGCACCTCAGTTGTCCTCATCTGAATAATGGAAAAATTAATAGGAAATATTTGTCAGGATTCTGTATGGAATGGATGGGTCCATCTAAGTAAAGCACTTAGGATTGGGCCTGGTGCAGAGGAAGTGCCATATAGTGTTGTTGTTGTTGTTATTATTATTATTATTATTTTGAAATAAGCTTTCTGAAGTGGTAAGGGTGTTCTAGTTAGAGTAAATACCTGGAGGAAAATTAGATTATGCCCACACAGTATACACTCTACATGTAAATCACTTCTAATTTTCAACATTAAGTATCAGTATGCATGTAATAATCTAATGATTTAGGTGCTTCACTTCTACATAAGAATTGAAGATTCTTTTATCACAGCACTAACGAAGTATAGATTTTCTGCTCTCTTCCTGAATCCTTTTATATACCATATATCTTAAGTACAGACTGATCTACACTCTTGGTATGTTTTGTTCTTAGAAAAGGTCTAAAGAGACTTTTTTTCTTTAAGGAAAGAATATGCTAATTGACTAAGGAATTGATCTTAACTTTTAATAGAAATCACCAAAAATAACATTCTGGACATTATGCCAGCATTTTAGGAAGTATAATTAATATATTCTAAGGGTTACAATGTTACTTTCAAGCACTATATTTTTCAGTCACACAAAATACAGGCCTTCCTGGGAGAACGGTGTGATGGCCTCCAAAAGGGAAAAGGGTTACATCTAAAGGTTTCTCTTCTCCAAGTCATCTCCCTGCTGTCAGTCCTGCCTAGAAATGGCAAGAGAAGGAATTCTGAGGCTTTTTAGAAGCCCCCTGATGTAGACAGATGGAAAGTATGTATCATAGGCTATAACTGACTGTTGCTGTAGAATGGCTTTAGGCCAAGGTCAATTTATCATGGAAAAAAACTCACTGCCTTCTGTTCTTCAGGTGTCATCTCATTCATTCAGTTTGCTTCCACTGCTTTGTTAGAACTGTGCTTTAGAATAGCGCTTACTCATCAAATCCAAGTTCCAGTTATTGTTTTAAGGCTGTGTCTTCTTTCTCAATCTCAGTGTAACTTTGGATATTTATTTCTCTTCTTCTTGAAACTTGTGTCTTTCCTGATTTTTATAGCACTGTGGTGGAGCTCTTTTGCAATTTTGAAATAGGCTTTTATTTTTAGAGCAGTTAAAACTGCTGTAAATGTTGCACAGAAAGTATAGAATTCCCATATGCCTCCTCTTAGCCCTTCCCCCATTGGTTCTCCTATTAGTAACATTTACATTAATGTATCTCATGTTACAATTGATAACCCAATATTGATACGGTATTTTTAACAAAAGTCCATAATTTATATTAGGGCTCACTCTGTGCTGTACAATTCTCTGGGTTTTGCCTAATGAATACTGACACAAATCCACCATTCCAGTATCATACAGAATGGTTTCAGTGCCCTAAAAAATGACCTGTGGCCCACCTGTTCATCCCCTCCACCCGCATCCCTGCAACCACTGATATTTTTGTGCCTTTCTAGTTTGCCTTTTCCAGTATGCCAGGTAGTTGGAATCACATTGTATGTAACCTTTGCAGCCTAGCTTCTTTCATTTGGTCATCTGCATTAGAAGTTCCTCCATATCTTTTTTTAATTTTTTTTATTTTTTTGGCATGGGCAGGCTCGGGGAATCGAACTGGGTCTCCAGCATGGCAAGTGAGAATTCTGCCAGTGAGCCACCATTGCACCACCCCTCCATATCTTTTTGTGGCTTAATAATGCGTTTCTTTTAGTTACTTAATAATATTCCATTGTATAGATATACCGCAGTGTGCTTATCAGTTCACCTGTCAAAGAACTTCTTGATGACTCCATTTTTGGCAATTATATATAAAGCTGCTGTAAACAGTCCTGTACATTTTTGGGTGGACATGAGTTTTCAACTTGTTTAAGTAAATGCCAAGGAGCATGACTGCCGCATTATGTGGTAAGCTTATGTTTAGCTTCTGTAAGACTAAACTATCTTCCAAAGGAAGTGTACCATTTTGCATTCCTACCAGCAATGAATGAGAATTCCTGGTGCTTCTTGTCCTTGCCAACATTTGGAGTTGTGAATATTTTGGATTTTAGACATTCTGAAAGTGGTCTGGGTTGTATCTCATTGTTTCAATTTTCAGTTCCCAAATGACATATGATGTTGAGTCTCTTCTTTCCTTTACTTATTTGCCATGTGTATATCTTTTTTGGTAAAGTGTCTTTTCAGATCTCTTGTACGTTTTTAAATTGGGTTGTTTATTGTCTTATTGCTGAGTTTTAAGAGTTCTTTACATATTTTGGATACAAGTTCTTTGTCATTTATGTGTTTTGCAAATATTTTCTCCTAGTCCATGTTGTATCTTTTCATTCTCTTAACAGTGTCTTTCAGACAGCAGCTTTTCTTCTTGAAATTTTTAAAGGCTCTGTCTCTTTTGCCTTACCTGAAATGACTTCTTCCTTTTGCTCCCCAAATTATAGAGTAACCAGATTCTCTCCCACAGATCCTCTGTGTCTTGGAACTTGACCTAAATAAAAGGAAGGTTCATGTTCGTAGTTTGGGTTGGTAAGAAGAATATAACTATATTAGATAAAAATGGAAAATGGAGTTACAAGAAAATCAGCATCCATAATCTGCCTCAAAAGGGACAATGTAATTATTTTAGGATGGATACAAAAGTGGACATATTCTGATATTTGATTAGCAATGTAATTATAATTTTGAGTTGTATTTGGGTAAATATTAAATGTTCGTTTGAATTCTGTTCCCTTTGGGAAAAATTAAATGGGGCTCCTTTGTAAGAATTCTAGCTTTTTGACCATTAATTCAGATTGCAAATGCTAATTAGATCACTTTTGTTGTTCAGAAGCAATCTATTTGACAACATTATTCCAGTGTAGTTGTTAGAAGATGTAGTTAGAAAAATACAGCATTTTTATAAAGATGTATAGCTTTATAATTGCACTTTCTCTTATGTAATCTCATTTAATCTGCCAAACTAGAGAGTAGGATTTATCATCTGTATTTGAGGAAAGGAAAAGCAGAATCCAAAGTCCCTGTATACTAACAAAGGGTGCATAAATAAGGTAAAGTGGGATTTTTTTTGTCTATAAATAATGCTAATAAATGTTTTACAGTATATCTCATTTAAAAAGTAATGCCTGTGGGGTGGGCAACCGTGACTCAGTGGCAGAATTCTCGCCTGCCATGCCAGAGACCGGGGTTCAATTCCCGGTGCCTGCTCATGCAAAAAAACAATAAAAAAGTAATGCTTGTTGAGTGCAAGGGTAGTTTAGTGGTAGAATTCTCACCTGGCATGTGGGAGACCCAGGTTCGATTCCCGGTCCATGCACTTCCCCAAAAACAAAGCAAACAATCAAAACAAGCAAACAAAAATTCAACAAGTGGTGCTGCAATCACAGGAAACTCACATAGAAAAAGAATGAAATGTGACCGTGCCATCAGCATACAAAAAAATAACATAAAGGTTATGCTTATGCTTATTCATTTTAGAAAATATAGAAAACAAAGAAAAGTAGAAAAAAATTAAAAGTATTATCTATAATTCTCCAATCTAGGTATAATCTTTAGTAATTTTGCATATTCTCTTTATCTTTCACATGTAGTTTGACTCCTGCCTCTTTTTTTTACTCAACGTTGTGTTTCCTCCTGTCATTAATTATTCTTTAAAACATAGTTAAACTCCAATTATGAAAACAAACCCTAATTGTTTTGGTCAAATTAAAATATAATTTCTAATAGTTGCATAAAATGTTAAAGCCTGCCCACTATTAATGTATACTTAGGCTGTTTCAAATTCTCATTATTTTAAATTTTGAGCAGCCTTAAGTTCTTTTCCTTTTAAATCTGATTATTTCCTTAAGGAAATAATTCTAGAAAGTGAATTATCCATCAACAACAGTGATACCTTTTAAATTTCTTGATACAAGCTGCCTGTTGATTTCCAAAAATTCATAATTTATAATCCCACCAGTAACATATGTGAGTATCAATTTCAGTTCACTTTGAGCAACGTAGAGTATTAGTGTTTTAAAAAAACTTTGCAGATTTGATAAGTAGAAAATGGCATACGATTTGGGGGGGTTAATTTGCATATCTCTGATTGCTAATAAGGTAGGTATATTTAAAATATTTAATAGCCGTGTGTATTAATCAATCACATGCCCTTTTAAAATAGTAATATTGAAGAACCAGTTGCACTCATAAGACCATTCAATTGAATGTGTGAATCCTTAAAAATGTTTGTTTCTGATTTTGGAAATGGGAGCAATTTTATTTTGTATTTCATCTTCACCTTCCTCTTTTTATTCTAGCCCTGGGAGGACTGCATCATGCCAGTTATGCCGACTGGAATCCCTTCACTTTAGGAATATCTCCTGAAATTGCCCCTTGCTGTCCATCCCCACTGCCATTATGTAGGCTGAGGCCTGTGTTATTTTCCTTGTCACCTGTCTCATTCCAGTCCATTCTCCAAATTACTGTCTTCCCCTCAAGCGAAGGTGTCATGCCATTTCCTACCTAAATGATCTCTGCTGGATCACGGTTGTCACACCATAAAACTTGTTCCTTACTTGGAAAAGTATGACTATTTGCCATCTGGGCCTACATTCTTCTACCTGACAGCTTTAGCTTTTCCTTTCTCTGATTCCTTTAATCCAGTTTTCAACTCTTCACCCCCATTCCTGTGTTGTTTCAACTCTATTGAAATTTTTATTGAATTTTCTCTATATGCCGTGGCTCAGGTAATTCCACGTCTTGGAATTTGTCTAGAATTATTATCTTCAGGTGGCTGTTGCTTCTCTTTTATAAACTAGAATTTTTACACTGAGTTATAGTTCATTAAGCAGTTATGAAATCAATTTAGTGAGTCAAGATCAGCATTTTTTAATGGAATTAAATAGAATATAATAGAATATGCCAGAAATTAAGTATTGTTCCACAAAACTTTTGTTTTAGTTTGTATGTGCGTTGGTTCATGAGGTGCAGAGGACTTTGTTCGCTTTTTGTAGTGGTTTGAAAAGTTTGAACTCCCCTGTTTAAGCAGCCAACTCAAATATCATCTTATCTGTAGAGCCTTCCCTCTTTCCCTTAGGCATAATTAATAACTCCATTTTCTGTGTTCACACTACATAAACTGTATTTTTATAGTGCTTACCATTTTGAACTGGGAGAAAGCCTTTTTCTGTATTAGACAACTTATCACTTTGGACTGAGGGAAATTGTTTACAGATCTATTTCACACATAGTGTGGGACCTCTTCAAGTACAGGTGCTTGTCTTAATAGTATGAAATTAATCACTTGGAACCAAACGTAGATGCTCAATGAATATTGGATGGATAACTGAATGAATGAAAAGATGAACAACTCTATTAAAGACAATCTTGTTTAAAGTCAGTGCTTCAGCTTTGTTTTTCAAATATGAGTTTGACGTATATAAACGAAGTTGAAAAAAATTCTGCTACTTGAAAAAATTTAAACAATTTTAATCTTTGTATTATGAACATGAACTACTGCTGTACTGATGCCTGTAGGGGATTATTCTAAATTGTCATGAGATAATTATGCATGCACAAAATAAATTTAGTCTTTAAACTCTTACCCTTTGGAATCTTTGGGCCTTCCATGTATTCAGCGGCTCATTCACAAGTCACTGGATCACTATGTGACCTGTCCATGTGCCATTATGACCTTGAAATTAAAAAAAAAAAGATGAAAATAATCCGTTTGTTTTTGTACATGGAGCCAGACGTGGATATTTGGAAAAATGCACGATCAGCTTATTTTTCACTTCTTGTCTGGAACGTTTGCGTGTATATAGAAATTGATTTCTTGCTAATCCAATTGAAAATAAATAGTCTAATTGGTGTTATGATATATTTTTGTCATCACTTAAAAACAGTAAGTATAAATCAAGCCACCATGGAAAATCCGTGCTTATTGGTGGACTGAACATTATGGTTGGAATTGTGCCTAGAAATAAACTGGTGTGGAATGAATATTCCTAACTAGTGCCTCATTTCCACTATCTCCTATAAAGTGGGAGTGGCGTACCTGCTGCTTCGCCAACCCACCGAAATGCTAAACAATTGATTCGATGTATATGATATGCCATAATCTACTCATAGAGGCCTAACATTTCCAAACATTAATCTTTCATCCAATAATGCATTTAAAAGCTAGTACAGTTAGCAAGTTTCAGAAAATATGGTCTTTGTATTCAGACAGATTTGATTGAATCCCAATTCAGTCAGTTACTTGCTGAATCAGCTTGGCAAAGTTATTTAACCTCACTGAGTCTCAGTTCCATTATCTGCAAAGTTGGGGCTCAAAATAGATCGTTTCAGAATGTGCTGTAGGTATTAGAGCATGATATGTAATATACACACTGCGAAGGTCAATGCCTGGCTAATGATACTTTGTTAAAATGATTGATAATTTTATAGTTGTTGCAATTTATTGTTGTTGATAGAAGAAAAGGATTAGCCTGCCCCAATACAAATGAACTGTTTCTTCAACTTTGGGATTAATATACTTTTCTATCATTTTAAATATGAAGAAAATTGAAGTTCCTTGAGCTTGGCCTGATCTCCTGATGGGCTGACTCTGTCCTTCAGAGGTCCAGTAGAATCCACATGTTCTTTCTCCTTCTCAGGCTCTTTCAGGCTATGCCTCAGGGAATAAGAGGGGTTTAAATTACTAAATGAGCTTGCCTTTTGTCTTGTACATCTCACATTGTTACGCAATTAAAGAAAAAAAAAAATCTCCATGAGGCTGCCTCCCTCAGAAAGGCCACATCAAAAAGTAGAATTCACCAAGAATAATACACACTTTTTCCAAAGACACAAACAGTTCCTTGAAAAGGATGTCATGCTGTAATTTGTTTTGTGAATCCTATAAACCACAGAACATTTACTTACAGTAAAGTTTGACCTTTCTTTTTCCTTCTTTTTATGCCTACAAAGCTCCATCTTTTCAGAAGAAACATAAAGCCTAACACTCTTTTAGGCAAATATATATGTATTCTAGATTCAATTTTACTACAATACTGCATTTAATTTTAAGCCATGGCCCACTGACATTATGCAATAATATTTAATGGAATGCAATCATTTGTGTAAAGACCAAAGAGAGGCCCGTTGAAACTTCACAAAAAGAATATTCTGTGCTGCTCATAGTGTGATGGGAAATGCAATATATGTCCTAGGCTCCACATTGCACCCCATAGAAAGCAAAGAAATTCTTCTTAAGGGATTTTTTGAATAAAGAAAGTAATAACACGAAATGGGTACATAATGAAGTTTCCATGGTACACGTGTCACAAGCATCACATTGTCCCTCTGGAGGGAAATTTTCTTTTGACTTAGGTAGACATTTTCCCTCCTATGAGCCAATTTTTTTTAAATCAGTGCTTCCAAATTCTCTGAGCAATTCTGTGCTCTTTGAGTTATAAGAACATTTTACTATCATTTGTGTTCCATTTTCCACTCATTTTGGCACTCTTTTATAACCGCTGGGTTACTATAGAAATGGAAATAAACAATGACTTGGACAGATACATGTTGCAAAGGCCTGTTCTGCCTCTCTTGTCTGAATCATGTGATTATGTCTTTCATTAAACATGGTTTGTTTTTCAGTAATCTAATTGGTCTTCATCTCAGGAAGTGAAGCTGAAGAATGTGCTCTGATTCGTGTAAAACTTTTTCCGAAGTCCTCTCACTTGTTTTCATGATGTTCAAGAATTAATTAGTTTAAAATAAAGGAAAAACAGTTTAGCAAAAAGTGAAAGGAGGGGAGGAAGAAAGGAAAGAAAGAAGGAAGGAGAAATAAAAGGTCTATATAAGAGAAGTTAGAGATAAAAGTCTCCTTTGGAACTAGCATTATTCTGTATTATGGAAGTGGGTTCACCGCCATTCCGTAGATACCCATTGTAACCACAAAGGAAAATGTCACTACTCGGGTAGCAACGATTTCGAAAGAGTTCAAGAAGGGGTCAGTGGTTCCAGCACATTGCACTGGAGAAGACCCCTGCCCTCCCTGCTGTGGCTCAGCCTTGGTTCCTCAGGCTCACTGCTCTGTTCATTGGATAGGGCAGAGTGAGGATGGAGGGCTATTTCTTCCTAGCCCTAGCTTTTACAAATTTGGGGTTTTAGTAGTGCTTACGAAACTAAAGACCTAAGACCATCTCTAAGTTACTGGAGCCACATTTGGAATCATAATAAAATATTTCTTAAGAACCACAGTTGCAAAATTATTGCCACATTTTTGGCATATTAAAATACATGGTATTTATATACTTTCATAAAACAATGACTAGGAAGGGGCATGTATAAACATATACACATTTCATTCCATATTTCTTAGCAAAAGAATGTTCATTTCAGTAAAATTTTAATATTAATGCTTAAATGACTTTTAGAAATTCCAAACTAAGCAAATGTAAATGTTTCCTAATTGGGTTTACTAATTTTTTTAAGACCAAATTTCAGTATACAGGTTAATAAAAGCAAAACCAGTTGATATAGTACACCTGTCTTTGTGTATAGTGATTAGATAAGGGTCATTTTATCCATTTTGATTGACCTACAATCCTACATTTTTCCCAGTTTGCTATGTTCAAATTTACTATGTAGAATTTTGCTTAGGGAGTCAGAATCATTTCATATTTAGTGAAACACCAAACATATAATCTTATCATCACTAACAGTATCCCAAAGCCAAGAAGAAATGCTGTTCAGAGAGATTTGTCTCCCAGCTCAGCTCAACTCAACTCAGAGAAACATTGGGCAATATCACTGAATTCATCAAAAATATTACTGGCTACATGACACATCTTAGGCAAGGAGAGTCCCTTACTCACTTCAAGGATTTATTCTTTTTTAAAAATACAGAGTTCTATAATTAGCATTGGTATTTACTTAAATGTAGTAAAACAATATAAACCTTCTAAATGTCATATTTAGTACTCTAACTAAAGGAATGAACTTTTTTTCTGAACTAGGAATATATAATTGTACATATACAGATACAGACAAACACACATATATCCAAATATAATATTTATACATTTTATACATACATATTTTCTCAGTATATTTTCTAGATAAAATGGGCAGCTGTTTATTCTTGCAATTATAATCTCTAGTCTACTTTTGTGCCTATAGTGTTTTACAACCAACTAGAGAAGAGAGGAAAGTAGGATAATCTGATGTTTCCACTCAAAATAAAACCTCATATGCAATGAAGGTGAAGCATGTGTGAATGGGCTTTTAATAAAAGAGGCATTTCAAATATATTTACAAAATTTGCAAAGGGCGAGAGGAAGAAGGAGGTACCAAGTATCCTGGGTTGCAAACCTGAAAAACCAAAGACATCGTCATTCAGTTACTCTGTTCAACAACAATTTATTATCTACCATGTTCTGGGCACTATCCTATGTCCGTGGGATACATCTGTGATCAGAGAGGTCAAAGTGCTTTCCCTTTTGGAGCTTGCATTAGTGGGAAGATCCAGGCAAAAAATAAGAAACTTAATAAATAAGTAAATCATGTATATTTTGGAAGATGCCAAAAAAGAGCAGAATAAAAAAGTTAGTGATGAGGCTGGAACTAGTGGTAGGAAAGGACATCAGGGAAGGTCTCATTGAAGAGATGACACATGAGCAATAATTTCAGGGAAGTAAGGAAGTTGGTCACCTGGGGAAGAGTGTTTCAAACAGGGGAATGCCACTGTGAAATCCTTGTGGCCACAGAGTGCCTTTCATATTTGAGGTTTAGCAAAGAGTCAGCAGGGATAGAGTTCTGAGGGAAAGTGGTAAGAGATGGCACTAGAAAAGTGATGAGTGTGTGCATTGTGCAGAGACTTGTGGGCCATTTGAACGACCATTAATTTTACCCTGAAAGAAATGATGGAGATTAAATAGATCAACCAGTCTGGCTCCTGTATTGAGACTAGATTATAGGGAGGTAAAGAGGAAGCAGGGATACCTACTAGGAGACTAGCAGAAATCCAGTGAGAGGTAATGGTGGCACAGGCCAGGGTGGTAGCAGTTGAGGTGAGACCCGATACGTTTCTATTTGTATTTTTAAAGTGAAGGCAACAGATTTCCTGAAGGATTGGATGTGGTGGTGTTATGGAATGGAAGGTTCCAAAGATGAAAAATCAAGACAATAAAGAAATGGGAGTGGGGGGAGAAAAGCAAAAAGAATGTGTGTGGGAAGTGTGCATTTGGTGTGTGAGGAGATGGAGGGTGAATGTTAAGGAAAGAAGAGCAGAACTTATTTGGATGGGCGCTGGTGGAGCTGGTGGAAAACACCTTTGTAGTTAATGAGCTTAGAGCTCCCGGCTCTTATCCTCTTCCAGAAGTGCCCATGTGTCCCTTTCTTCGGTGCTTTCCCACAAGGCTGTAACCCTGTGGGTCCAGTAAGAGTTGATGCTGGGGGAAGTTATGAAGCACCGGAGACCACAGCAGTTGCTTTGAATCTGTTTAGCAGCCGTTCTTTGATGCTCTGCCTTCAGCAGTTGTCCAAGCATGAACTGTCACGACCAGTTTTCCACGGAGCATCCTTCCCTCGCAATTCATACACAAAATATGCAGATGGAGGCGAGAATGTGCAGCCTGTCAAGTGCGCTTTTGTTCTTGAGAGGAAAAAAAAACTAAAAAAGAACATTAGTCCTTTTAACATTTGTAAATATATTATTTTATAATCTGAAGCTTTTAAGAGATGATTTACAATTACAGTATAAAGAAAAACATCTTGGATTTTCACCTATAATTCATATTTGCATGATTATACTATGCCATTATAAATTATTCAAGGGATCAACATCTGCTGTCACAGAGGTCAAAAAGACCTCAGAATTCTACAGGACACTTTAAAATACTGACCTCAAATGATAAGGACAGACATGACATAAATCAGATCATATCACCACCCTACTCAAAACTTTCCAGTTTGACTTCTTGTTCATTGGGAAATCCAAAGTTCTTACAGCGGCCTACAAGACCCCACAGGAACTGGCTTGATGCCATCTTGTTGACCTTTTTTCCAACCTCCTCTCCTCTCATTCACTTTGTGTAAACCACAGTGGCTTCATTTTGATGCCTTGAGTAACAGAAAATTCTCCCACTTTGCTTTTCCCTCAACTGGAGTTCTTTCCCATAATTTCAGTTGACCTATACCTCCTTCCTTCCTTTACACATTTCTCTATTCCACTCCACTGCCTCCAAATGGTCTTCTCTGTCCACTCATATCATTCTCATATGTTTTTATTGAAATATCTTTACACACATAAAGTCCATCCAAAGTGTACAATCAGTGGCTCACAATGTCATCACAGAGTTGTGTATTCATCACTATATATATATATATATATATATATATATATATATATATATATATATATATATATATATATATATATTGAAGCATTGCTGATGCCTTGATTGTGGCCTTTTTTCTACCCTTAAAACCATAAGCCAGTATATTCCCATTGTTTAAGTAAATCTCCTGTGTGGTATTTGTGAAAGCAGCCTGGAAACTAAGATACCCTCCTTCCCCACCTCTCCACCCCTGTTTCTTTGCTACTTTAACATTCTCTGCTGGTTCTGTTACAGATGCTTAGCATTTGGAATCAAAATCCTCCCCAGCCTCCTCTGCCACTGCTGCCCTATATGTGTCATAAGTTACGGTCATGTCAAGCTAATTGCCACAATCCTCCATGCCCTTTTACATTTCTTTGTCTTTCCCTTTCCTAATTCATCTGCCTGAAATATCTGCCTTACCTGGCACTTTCAAACTACGTTTATATCCTAACTCACTTCTCCTGTCCCTCCTTCTGGAGGGTTTTCTTCACGCTACCTTTATCCTTCTTTAGTGGCTCACTCCTTTCTGTCCCTTTGTATATTGTGGTGCTTGAGTTTGGACCATGACTTACTTCAAAGAAATGTTTTCCATCTGCCTTGCCTTCTATTTTATGAATTCCCTGAGGGCAGATCTGCAGCTTACTCATATCTCTGAATACTGACACCATCCCAGCTTCCAACATAGTAGGGGCTCAATAAAAAAAAAAAAAAAAAAGAGTAACTCTATAGGTTCAAATGCCTTGAATTGCCTTAAAAATTGAGCTGAAGGCTAAAGAAGCAAGCCTTTGCCCTCCTTAAAACCAAGTAGTACCCCTGTGCTGCTCCCTTAACTGAGTTTGTCAAATAAGTGGGTAACATCAGATGCTGTTCACTCCACACATGTGATAGTGAGTCACGGAAAATCACTAGTGTGTTTCAGCTTACGCATAGTGTATGACTCAGTGTCAATACAACCAGTTGTTCAGCCATTGACTAGAGATGATGTATTCCAGAGATTTGGTTCTAATTGAGGAGGTTCAGAGTCAGAATCACTCTTCATCTCATGGAAGGAAATCCCAAATAGGATTCTTTTGTCCCTTTCTCTGTAGGAGACCCTTAGTATCTAGTCTCATGGTTATGTCTCCCTTTTTATGACCAGTCTCGCCTGGAGATTGAACATAGAGGGAAGAAGGGGGGTAAGTGGTTGCATCTTCAACATGAAAATTCCAGAATCCCCAGTAATCAGGTGAAGATGAAAATGTTTCCATGACATCATAATTGCTTCAATTGTTTGTTTTCTAGAAAAATATCACCTTTAAAAATCATACCTGTTTGGTGGGCCATGGTGGCTCAGCAGGTAGAATTCTTGCCTGCCATGCCGGAGACCCAAGTTCGATTCCCAATGCCTGCCCATGCAAAAAAAAAAAAAAAAGACATACCTGTCATCTGTGGATATTCTTCATTGTTCTTGGGCCTATTTCTTTGATTTACTTCCTTGTTTAGCAGAAGTGCAGTCTAAAGTAAACATTTCAGAAAGGGTGCATTGGAAATCAATTTCTGAGCCCTTGCATGTCTTCAAATATCATTATTTGGGTAGTATATTTGATTAATAGCTTGAGTGGAAGTAGATTTAAAGGTTAAAAACAATTTTCCTCAGAATTTAAGAACATTCATTAAAACTTCGATGGCTATCTCATTTTCTGTATCTTTTAAGGATGCTTTTTTTTTCTTTAGAGAATTGCTGGGGATGTGATGTTTCATAAGAATATGTCTGAGTATGTACACATTTTATACATAAAGCCTCACAGTTTGGGACTTGTCAGAGCCTTACATGTGAGTCATTCCTCAGTTCCTAAAAATTATTTCCTGTTGTCAGTTGCTAATTTCTTCCTTTCTTTTTCTTGGCTTTCACTGGGACTCATTATTGAAATGTGGGACTTCTGTATCGATCCTTTATATTTCATATTTTCTCACCTATTTTTTATTTTTACTATTTGTTTCCTTTTCTGAAGGATTTCTTCAGCTTTGATTTTTCAGATCTTCTATTAATGTTTTTATTTATGTGATCACAATTTTAATCTCTAAGTGTTCCCCTTGTTCTATGATTGTTCCTTTTTATAACAAAGTATCTTTGATTTAAAGGTGCATATTTTCTTGAATCTCTTTGAGATTATTATTTCTGTTCTTGAATTATCTCTGATTTCTCCAAGGTCATTTATTTTTGTTTTCATCTTTCTTGCATACTTTTGGGTATCCTCAGATGCTAGGAAATCCCTGCTTTTCCCCTGATAATCCCTACTGTAAATGGGTTAATTGTGAGCCCTATGAGTTGACATTCTAGAGTATTGGCTCAAGTCTCTAAATTCCCTTAAAATGACAGTGAGGAGATTGTGTTCTGGTATAGCAGTATCCACGAAGCTTCCTCTCACTCGACAGGTCACTTTCTGGCATAGGCATAGTCTAGTGCTCTTAATCCACAGAAATGCCCTCAGTTTCTTGTTTGCAGTTCCATTTCTCTTGTTACTCACTGTACCTGTTCCCTCTGTTGGGTTCCTTGGTGTGAAGTGTTTGCCCCTTCCTCTGTGATCCCATCAGAGCATGTTTGAGGTGGTAGCTTTCTTCACTTGTTTCCTTTTTTCAGAATTTTGCCAGTTTCCCTCTTCTGAATATGCATTAAAAATCTGTTGATATCTCTCCCATTCTCTTTCATGTTTTTATAAATTTAACTTTTTTCCTATTCTGGTACTTCTTTACATTTTATTTTGAAATAACATTAGACTTACTGGAAAGCAGGAAAGTAATATGGAGAGTTCCTGTATGCCTTTGCCCAGCTTCCCATAATGATAAAATCTTACAGAACTACGGTGCAGTTAGCAAAATTAATATTAGTACAGTTCTATTAGCTAAACTATATACTTTATTGGGACTACAGTTTTCCCACTAGTGTTCGTTTTAAGTGCCTACATTGAACTTAAATGTCATGTTTCTTAGTCTCCAATCTGTACCCGTTCCTTAATCTTTCCTGAGTTTTTGTGACCATGATTTTTGAAGAGTACTGGTCAGTTACTTAGTCGAATGTTCCTCAGTTTAGTTTTGTCTGATGTTTTTTTCCATGACTCGATTTGAGGTTATATATTTTTTGGCAAGAATACTGCAGAATTGATCTGCCTTTCTCAGTGCAGCATATCAGGGGGGTTTTGATATGTCTTATCACTGTTGATGTTAACCTTGATAATTTTATTAAAGTAGATCTGCCAGGTTTCTCTATTGTAAAGTCACTATTTTTTCTCTTTGTAATTAATAAATGTCTTGGGAGATATTTTTGAGATTATGTGAATATCCTGTTTCTCAAACTGTTGCCTTCTGATTTGAGCATCCAACCATGTATCCTGCCTGCATCAGTTACTTCTGTCTTGTTCTAATGGTAATTTTCTACTTTCTGGAAAGAGGAGGTATTCCCTCTCCTCTCTATTTTTTCAATTATTTATTTATCTCAGTATGGGCTCATAGATATTTGTTTTGTTCTTAGGTACTATAATCCCGTGCTGTCACTATTTATTTTGTTCCTCAAATTGTTCAGGTTTTGGCCATTGAGAGCCTTTTCTTATTGGCTCATGTTCCCTAGTGACATGCTGCCATCATCTCTTCAGTATGTCATCATTTTCTGGTACCACAAGATGTCCAGGTTTACCCTGTATTTTCCTGCTCTAGACCTGGAATCGAGCAGTTTGCAAAGATCCCTGGATTCATTCATTAGGTAATCATATTTAGAATTCAAGATCTGGGCATTAACTATATTCCTTTTTAACAGGGCATGATTATTTTCAGACTTCCTCAGTTGTCAGAGCTACGAAATATATATCAACATATACATACACATATCTAAATTTATTTCTGCATATCTCTATCTGATATATATTTAAAACCATTAATTCGTATGTATATTCTTTACCTTCATTAAAGTACAATCTTGGTAAAGATGAGAGGCAAACCTGAATGCTTAGTTTAACATCTTGAACCAGAAAAAAGCAATTCTCTAGGTGAAATTTTTAAATGAATATATTCAAGAATTTGTTCTATTTAAGAAAAATTATTTTGGTTTTCCCACTTTGCACTTTCAAACACCTTTTTTCAATCTTCCAAAACCATGGATCTTTTTAATAAAAATCAGTCTAGACTGGCATAAATGGAAGGATATAAACATTTTCATGGGTATTCCTAAAATAATTACCAAAATAAAGAGATCTGTGGAGTCTTAGTTTCATCGGATTGTTAGAGGTAATCAAAAAGTTTGTTGTTGAAAATAGAAAAATAGATGAGATTCCATTCAAATTGCATGCATTTTTAAGCCAAAAGAATATTTTCAACATAGTAGACAATAGTTATTTTTGAAAATAAAATAATGAACTTCATTAATATCACCATCAATAATCATCCATTATCATATAGTTCTTCCATTTAATAGCAAATGCATAGCATCTATTATATTATAACATTACACAGCTCCATAATAATTGCCCATCATTCATTCATTGAACAATTACCACACAGACACAATTCTAGAAATGTTTATCTTTAAGTGGAAGGAATCCATTTGGTGATGTATATATCTTTTCAACCTTCCCCATCATTTATTTATTTTTGAACTGATTCCAAAAATGGAGGATTATTCCTGCAAGATGCAGCATTTCTAAAAGTTGTGAGAAAGTATAAAATCCATACTTGTAAATTCTGGGATGGCAAACACAACAAATGAACTCTTTGCTACAGACCGATTTATGGATCATGTATATTCTGAAATATGTGGCATAGAGAGATATATTTTCCCTACAAGTAATAAGATGTCATTATTAACGTACTAGCCGCACTGAAATAAAAACCTAATCCATTACATGCCAAATTTCAAGTTGCAGACCACATTTCTACAATGTTGCTCTAAAGTTAAATGGAAATTTAAACTGTTCCTGTGGGAAAATAGTTGGTGTGACTTTTTAGTTTTCTCCCTCATTTTGATGAAGTGTACCAACCAGTAGCTTCCTTTGAAACTATTTGTGGGAAATACTATTTTTACAAGACTTTTTAGTATCTGAAGCTCACTGTGTTCCGCTCTCCTGTGTGGTGGGTGGTGTGAATGGATGTGGGAGTACAGTTAAAAAAGGAAATTTCCAGTAGATGTTGTTGGGTCTCCTAAATGAATCCTCTAGTTTCCTCATTTATTTTAGCCTATTTCCCACATTTCTGCTTGTTTGTTTGTTTTTTGTTCTACCCTCCAAGAAAACTCATCAACTTTGTCGTCTAAATCATATATAGAACCTTTTGCTTAATGTTTTCTGTTTCTTTTTTTCTCTTGATAGCACTGTCTTCTCACTTCAGAAGGACCATCTCCTTGAGGATAACTCCAGTTTCTGAAACTATACTCTCCTCCCTGTATTTTGTCTTTATTTTCTGAGTTCACTTTATTTTTGTTTGTTTCTATGTTAGTTTTGTTGTCTTTTATGCTTCAAAATGCCCGGCACTATCCATGCACGTGTGCGAGAGGGCACCGAAAAGGTGAATGGGGGTTGTGCGCCTGAGTGGGGCCTTTTGACTGGCGAGTTCACTGTGGGGAGATTGGAAGGAAACCCGTTTGTGTGAACTACTCCCAACCATCAGTCTCTCTAAATATTTTCTTCCTCTCTGTAGGCATGTGCAGCTTTTCCCCTCCGTATGTGACTTCCCACATTCTAAAATGGGTTAGCGATCTTGTCTTCTGTTGTCTCCTCTCCAGTCTCTTTGTCAGTGCAGACAGAAGCGTTAGGGACCATACAGACTGAGCTGTGCCTTGAAGGATAAGTAATGGCTGGACAAGTGTAGATTGAGAATAGAAGGTGTGGAGGGGAACAGGACCTTCTAAAAACAGATGGAAAGGAGTTGGAAAATGAGTTTTTGTGGTCCATGTTACTGGATGGGGAATATTGTTCAATTGTCTGTCAATGTCCATTAGAGTGATGTTTGTTCTCTAAGGAAGTACATAGGAGTAATCAAATTAAATAGATATAATATCTTGATGAAACACTGCTTTTTCTTAGCGGGAACTTATGTCAGGATCTTATATCCCAACAATATACATCACATAACTGTTTTGCTCACATGAAAAATAGTGGATTAATTGTAAACAACAGTTCTATGAAAATTCTGGGTTAGTATCATTGGGAAAGGGAAAAATTGAAGATATTTCTCATGATAAGGCAGCTGTATTAGCAGTTTTCAAGTTTATTTTAAAAAAAGATGATGAAATTGTGCATAGTAAACAAAATAGGTTTTCATTTAGATCCACTGATGAGGACAGTTTAGATTTATGTGGCTTTCTAATTGTTGGAAAGAGTACCATGGAAGCCATTTACATGTACATTTATGAGCTTGAAGGATTTAATTTTGATTACAGTAGTGGAGTTATTAAAACAATAATTCATTGTTTATATTTAAAGGTAGGTTTCTAATAAATGCTTTATTAAAGAATTATGGTATAAACTTTAATATTTCATATTTCATAATCACCATCAAATATTAGAACTGCAACAAAAATAATAGGAAAAGCAACTGACCCTGCATTTTCAGACAATATACACATAAATTCATATGAGTAGAAATCAGTGTGAGCGCCTTTTCCTCTTTGATTTCATTTTATAATTTTGACATCTTTATGATATGCAATTAAATTTTAATCATGAAATTTACATATGAGCATTGTAGAAAATCTAGGATATACAAAAATATTAAAAAAGCCACAATTATCTCACTAATCAAAATCAAGAATAACTATTTTAATAATTGGTTTATTTCTAACAGAAGCACATACTTGCATTGGAGATCATACTTTTAAATTTTGGTATAGTGTGCAATTTCCCCATTTCATTGGTCTTTGAAAATGTGAATTTTAAAATGATGAGATACTAGTTAAGTGTTGAAATATCTCAATGGGGCCAGCAGGGGGTGCTGCCACGGGATGAAGCTGCCACATTCTTGATTGTCTGACCTTGGACTTACTTAACATTATAGTCTGGATTCTATTAAGGGAATTTCGTGTTTTTCCTTTGCAAGAGTCACCCCCTACCATGACAAATATTTTTAAATGTTTTTTGAAAAAGGTTGGGAAAGCAAACTTTTTCCCAAAAGAAATTTATAGTTCAAATTTACACCAAGTTCTCACTAACTGGAGCAAGCCAGGTTTTCACTAAAGCTCTGACTTTCCTCTGTAAAACATTAGTCACTCCCTTGGAAGAAGCAGTTTTTCTTTCTTCTTCTTTTTTTTTAATAGGCAATGGGATAAAACAGCCACAGATGTGCATGTAATAGTGTAATAGGATGGGCTTCAAATGTACCTGCAAAACTTTTTTTTTTTTAATTTAAATTAAGAGCAAAAAGGATGAACGATAGAGGCCTGAATTGGAATGCTCAAATAACAGTGATTTAATATTAAAGAAATGATAGATTTTTTATCTGTTCAATTAGTGTTCTCTTTTCTGTTTTTCTTTTTTCTCCGGAAGATCTTGAGGTTGTGCCAAGTTGTTTCCAGTGAATTATTTTTAAAGGTATTCACCATCCCCATGTGTAACTGGTTGCCTTCTTACTGTGCAGGACTGTAGTAATGCCTGTGGCCAAAGAGTTTGATCCAGACATGGTCCTAGTTTCCGCTGGTTTTGACGCATTAGAAGGCCACGCCCCTCCTCTGGGGGGGTACAAAGTGACAGCCAAATGTAAGTACACCATTTTGGACTTTATGAAATGTTGTGATATCATAACATCTTTTAGTTCTTTAAGATAGACAACACCTTTTACATGCCTCTAGTAAACTTTGGTGAGACATTTAAAAAATATTCAGATGGTGTTTATTTCTCTGACAGATGTAGAAACTGGCTTTTAAAAAAAAGTTAATTTTTTTCCCTTGATGAACTTCCTTCAGAACTTTTTGCTTTTCAGAAGTCCTGTTTGCCATTTAATGACAGAAATTATAAGCTTCTGCTTAAAATATGCTCAATAACTTGAGATTTCATGAGTCTAGAAAACCTACTAGGCTTTTCTGCAAAAAGGATGGAAGTCACTTATATTTCATTTCTCATGAAGTATAAATTGTTACTTCCAATAATGTTATGCTCTTCTAGGTTTGAATACATATACATACATCCCCCTCGCTCAGGAGCACTTGGTATGTTTGCAGGTAGTTCTCAGGATCGCCACTCATTTTCTGCTGCTGTTGCAAAGATTAACCTTTTGGCTGTGTTCCTTAGCAACTAAACACCAAATGGAGAAATGAATTTTGCATTATATCGCATTTGGATAACATGACCTGATGAAATCTGGCTAGAAAGAAACTTTCTTTAAGAATAACGTCCTTGCTCTCTGAGTGTAAAATAAAGTGTACATGTAGTCTACACATATAAAAATGTGTGCTGGTATTCTGGATATCCATAAAAAGAGAAAAAAAAAAAAGGAAAATTACTAAAAGAAAAAGATTAAGGATTGTGTGTTTTAGGGGGAAGTTGATTAAAACGAACAAAGAAAAACATCCCAGATCGTTTTAACTGGGAGAGATGAGTTTGGCGCAAGTGCGTTTTATTAATTTGAAGAGAACCGAAGAAACAGCATCATGCCAACCTTTGTTTTGAGTTGGCTTCTCATGTGAAAGACTTCTCTGCGCTCTAATTGTTTCAGCAACATTGTTAGGTAGTAGCTATTTTAACATCTATTATTTATCTGGTATTTCTGGTGTCTTATTGTCTATTGAAAACGTATTAAAGCAGGCAAGTCCACAAAAGATAAACAAAACATAAAATTTCACAATTTTAGTAAAATTCAGGAGAGCGGTATTTGTTCATATCAAATGATTTCATGTACCTTTTTTGTTTTGTCATGGAACACCACTCATATGGAAATCAGTCTCTCTACTGCAGATAAATGTCATTTGGATCGACTGGTGAATAGTTTAGTTTGAAGAAAAAAAAAATTACACAACAAATTAAGATAGGCCCAAACAGTACAAAATACGTGGAGAGCAAAGATAAAAATCTGGAAAAGATGCTTCGTACCATAATATCTGAAAACCTTCCGCAGAAGGAAGGAATGTCTATCTTTGGGTCTTTCTCTTTCCCAAGGTGGCAGGTTGTAGAAATTTCACTTCTCAAAACTAGTTGGAGGGAACTAATCTTTTTATTTGCTTGTTTGTTTGGTGTTTTGTCAAATTCAAATCTCAAATGTCACCTTGGAAAGTAGAATGGAAAGTAGTAGTATGGTTTCTTTTGATTATAGATATGAAAAACAGGTTTTTACCTCTTGTTAGCTAAACTCAGTACAAGGAGACCTTCAATATATGTTCCTTTTTTTCCATTTGGTGCAAGCTGTTCATTGCTTTCTGTCACAGGATGAGTTTTTCTATAATCTCTATAACACCTCATCGTCTCTTCGTCTGTTTCTTCCCTTTGATGTCTTTTCTTCACAAGAGACCATGTACTTTCTCTCAAAGGTGCCTTATTTCCTATGAAAAACCAACAGATATAAGTGATAAGTGATTTAATAATTGACCCTTTGTTAATAGTTGCATTTAATAAGGGAAGGATATACAATGAGGAGAGAGGGTTTTAAACCCAAATAACCATATAGAGGTTATCTAAAACAGTTCACATAGTTTATAAATGAAGAAACTCACAATTTATTTTAACAATCGGAGATAACTGCAGTTAAAACTGAGTGTTGTCCTGAACTTGTAGTGAGATGATGTTGCATTAGGGTTTTACTAGAAAAAAATGCTTTGTAAAGTTAACTCGAATACACAGAGGCCATGTTGGTGTGCCAGACCTGTATCTCCACAAACACACTCAGTGATAGATACTGAATAATCCGGTGGCTTTAAATAGAAATGGAGGAGCATCGCTACCAGACAACTGTTCAACTACGTCACCCCATGTAGGCATTTGCTTGCCAGCTGTATTTTCTAGAGATGCTGCCACACTAACTGGGTAAAAGCTAGGATTTCTGGGCCCCTCTGCAGTTATTTCCCAAATGGCTCACTGCTGGGTCTCTGTTTTCTTTCTGACCACCTGGCAGATGCATTTACACTGCCTGAAGGTTCTGGGCAGGTAATTAAGATTGGGCTCTCCCTGTCCTCTGTCTGGGGGAGTCCTGGGATGGGATTGGAGATGGGCTAAAACTCAAAGCTAAGTGTAAGTAGGAAATATCAAAACAAATTCCTCTCCTAATGTTTCTTAATTCCAGCAAAGCCTTCTCCTACCTCAGGTAGAACATTTGAGGATTTTAGGTAGTGATCTTGAGGATATTATCACATCAGATACTTTTAAAACTTTTTCTTAGCACATTGAATCAAACGATTGTTCTTAATAATTTTATTTGCTCTCTCTCTGAAAGGAAAAAAGAAATGACATCAAAACAACTAGCATTTTTTGTTTGTTTTTGAACATTAAAAAAAAATTGGTTGGCAATATAACAAAAGTCTTGGCCCAAATATAGAGGTGATTTAAAATTAAAAGTTAATTCTTGATTAGTGCTATTTTTCTTCTTTCTTCTCCCCTCTTCTCTTCCCCTTTCTTTATATATTAAGTTTTCTGTGCTGTGAAGCTGCAACAAAAATGTTCAGATTGGTTTGTGCTGAAATTTTAAATATATTATCTGAATTGCTTATTTAGAACCTATGCTGTTCTTTCAAATAATTACCACATTTAAGACCAAAACTGAAAGGAATAAGTAGCCTTGTATACTGCCTTAAAAATTCCATCAGACTTTACCTTGAAGTTATAAGTTTATCCCTCAAAATACTGTGATTCAGATCTAATTGTCTTTAGGTTGTAGTTTAAGAAAGTTGTCATGGGAGCTGGGTGGTTTGTTCAGCCAATAAAATTCATTCATCATATTGCAACACCCTGTGGCTTCACAGTTTGTCAATATTTTAAAAAATCGTTAGTTTAGATTTATCTACAAAACATATATATATATGTTTATATTTTTCTTCCTTTGGTTTCAGTCGATTCACATATGCAAATTGTTTTAATCACCCAAGTAAAAATTTTCCTTTCTTTGGAGCAGTGCAAAAGTTGATGTGCAATGATAACCATGTCTGATTTTTCTTTTGCATGGGCAGGCACCGGAAATCAAACATGTCTGATTTTAAAAAGTATGTTTCATTCACAAACATGGGGCAGTTTTACAGTTCTTGAGAGAGAAACTATTTCTGTAAGCAAATGCACAGGTGTTATTTTGATAAATAAATACTGGCTGGTAGTTGTAAAAAATGAAGTAGTATATATTGAAGTATGCATTTTTTTCTTGTTAGAGTCCTTTCCTCTGTTTTGGTGATCCTCTCATTCCTTTTTTTTTTTCTTTCAACGCATGTCTGTGCTACAGAGTGAGCACTGTTGTGACCAGATATCTGTACAAATTCATAATTAGGTAGAACTTGCGCTTGGGAAAGTACAGAATCCTTTGATTTGTTAATCCTCCATGAATAAGTCTCTATGAATTTGAGTGCAAAGCCACTCAAGAAATAAGCCCCAAGAAGCAAACTTTATAAAACATATGAGGCTATGTTTGTCTGCTTCATCTGCTAATAATGGAAGTGCATGCTTTATCCTGTGCATGGCCAAGGCTGTGCAACTCAAAATGTCCTCTGCCTACACATTTTATTTGTCCACACAGGGTTAAAGACATGTAGAGCCAGAACTAAGTAAATTGTCGTGCATTTCACTTCCTTTTTTTTTCTTATCTTCTAACTGGTATATCTACTTTCTAAAACATCCCTGGTTTTCCTGATCAATAATTATTCTCCCTATTACCAAACTTGATAGGAATATGATGGCACCTACTTATGTATTTTATTTATTACCTGATTATATATATCCTTTTAGACTGTATTCCAGTCCATATGCCAGCTCTGCTTGGCTATTGCATCTTTTCTATTTAGCTATAATCGCAGAATTGGTGGTTTGTCTTATAATAGCTTTCTAGTCCACAGTGAACAGATGCAGAGAAAACTGTTTGGAAGATAGCTTTGAAGAGGTCAGCCTTCATGAAGGGTCAACCTTAAACTTCTTTAGTTCTTTTATATTAGGGCGGAGACTGGAGGAATAACATGAAGGATCGTTCAAAGTATCCTTCATCCTGTTACCACCAGAATAACTTCTTTTATACATCCCTGTACTGTGTCCTCAGAAGCTGGCCTATTGCCTGACACGTAGTCTAAATAGGTTTTTTTTTTTTTAATTAGAAGAGCTAAAATGAATCTATAATCTTTTAAGTAAATCAGATGATTTTTTTCCAGTTTATTTTATATGTCTTAACTTAGGATTTCATGATTTTTTTTCCTTCATGGCTATCCTCCAATCACCAATACTCCTTTCTCCACATATTCATACCTCCTCTAATATTTTAATTAATACAATCTTGATGATCTGAAAGTAGTTTCTGACAATTGTTTACTATTTCCCTTTAATAAAATAGTATTAGGGTGGTGTGACGATGTCTCAGTGGCAGAGTTCTCGCCTGCCATGCCAGAGACCTGGGTTTGATTCCCAGTGCCTGCCCATGCAAAAAAAAAAATATATATATATATATATATATATACATATATATATATATATATATATATATATATATATATATATACACATATGGTATTTAAAAGATTGTAAGTATTAAATGGGGAAGTCATGCTTTTCTGGTAACATTGGGCCTTGGGCAAAAGAACTGAATCCCAGCTGGAAAAGCCTACTAGCGTCTAGATGGACAGATAAACTCCATTTGTCTGGGCTCAGGAAAGGTGGGCAGTGAGAGATAATTGACTCCTCTAAATAATACATTTGAAATAATATGAAGAATTAAAGGACTAAAGGAAATGGTAGAAGAGCTTGTTTTGGTGTCTGAGAATCTATGTTCAAGTCTCAACATTATCCCTTACTAATTTTGTGATCAAGTTAATGTCTTTATCGGAAAAAATGGGATGGGGAAGGTGGAGCTAAGAATTATACCTACAAATTGAAGGAATAAATTACATAAGGGACAGTGACTGCATTTCTAAATGATTAAGCATTGTGAGTGAGGTGGTAGTTCTGAATATTATTGTTGATATTATTTCAACACATTTAAAAGTTCAATAAAAGTCAACATTTAGATGTTATATTGCAAAGAAGGTATACAAAGCAAACATGAGAATTTGTTTGAAGATATTTTAGATTCTTGTTTGAATAGAAGTGGAAGGAGGAATCCAAGCAAGCTATGCAGGCTTCTAGGTAAATGCTAAGGGTATGTCCATTCGATTGAAAGTCAGATTGGGGTGAGTAGATGTATTCCTACTTTGTAATGTATTGCAGGAGCAGGTAGAGCAAATGGCAATGTTTTAAAGGAAAATATAGCAATATTATTTTGTGGCAAGGATACCTCAGAGCTTGGCTGTATAACAGCTGCATAGTTCGTTTTGGTATATTGCAGTGTGCTTGGCTCTTGCTGTTACTGGTGTAGTGATGCAAAACAAATTATCCAGTGATCCCCTTTTTCGTTTTTAGCAATTGAACTCTCTGAAACATAGTGAACAATTAGAAAATAAACATGAGACTCTCTGAAATGCCAACATAGATGTAGAAAGCCCATTTAGAAATGAATAGAGCCTCCCTCTCGTCCTCACTAGGATTCAGTTTAATTCTTTACACAAATATACTATACTGGATTGGCTGTCTTAATTTCCAGGCCCACAGCATATTGAAGAAGTGGTTTGAAAGCAGAGGTCAATGAGTGCATGGTGCATATATTTCTGGTTGAGGTATTCTTAAACTTGGCTCCACAGACTCACAAGAATCCATTGAGAGAATTCACAGGACCCGTGAACTTGATGGGGAAAAAGATTGTATAATTACCCATTATTAGCTACATGAACCTAGGAATGTGTTTTCTTCCATTATAAATGTAGGCAGCAAACATAGCAATATTAGTACAACTGGTGACAGTTATTTTCATATCACTTTACCATTGTATATATTTCTCCAATGGTCAGTTATGTTCATCACTACATTGGAGCCTGCCCAGGAAAAACAACCGGTGACCTGCAGTGAGCCTGCCTAGGGGCTGCAGGCCATCCATGCGGGTGGGGTTGGCCTAAACAGACCAGGTGAGGCAGCTGGGAGTTGGCACTGCTCGGAGGCAGGCATGGCAGCTTATTACGGCGGCCAGGAGTGGGGGAAGGTAGAACTGGTTCACACACACGCATATGTATGTATAGAATACATACACACACATATATATGTATAGACACACATATAGGTATACACACACACATATATGTATAGAAAACTTTTAGACAAATGTAGCCTATTTCTATTTGCTTCTCACATTATACCTGACATAAACTTTGTACTTACTATGTGATGTATTGTTCATCTCTAAAACAAATACTAAAAAAATTTTTTTTAATTTAAAGTACATAAAATAATAGTACATCTCATAATCAATGACATCTTAAAATCAATGAAATCTTTAATCCTTGATATGTTGTTTTAAAAGTTACAGCCAAAGGGCGTACTAAAATTGTAGCTTAGATTTCCATTTTATATTTCTTCTTTAGACTGCCACTGATTGACTATAATTCCAAGAAGGTAAAAATTTTAAAGAAAGCAATACCAAACAGAAACATTATAAGAAAGAAATTCTGAATAGTAGATCCTTCTTATGTGACTCTGCTTTTAGCTCAGAAAAAAAAATGCTCTTCATTGGCCTGAAATCTCTGTGACCATAAGCCCTGACCCCACTCCCGACCTTTTTTTTTATAATTCTCTTTAAAATATTGGTTTCTAATTCATTTTACAAAGCTAATCAATTAAAAATCCAGCTAATCAAATCTCATAGGTCTGTGCCAGTAAATGCAGCTTTGAAAATATTATCTTGTAAAAATATGGGCCATGGCTGTGTAGCTGAGAATAGGCCACTAGTGTGGGTTTGGCTTATGAGGTAATCAAGGAAATTGTGGGTACCTGACTGTGTTCTGTTCCCCTGTGGGAAGTTCTCACACTACTTCCATGGACTGGAGAGTCACTGTGCCTTGAAACAGTGGTTTCCATACTAGCAGGCATCAGAATCACTTATAGGGCTTGTTAAGATTGCTGGGCCCCATTCTAGAGTTTCTCATTCAGTAGTTCTGGGGTGGAGCCTGAAATTTTAATTTCCAACAAGTTCCCAAGTTATACTGATACTCTGCTCCAGGGACCATACTTTGAGAACCACTGGTTTAGACATACAAAGAAAGAGCGTAGGTTTTGCAGTTGGTAGATCTGTGTGTGTGTTTAGATCTAGTTAGCTACCAACTCAGTCTACTGTGTCTTAATATTCTTGTCTCTTAAACAGAAATGACACAGGTTAGACCTTGGCTAAATAATAGGACTATTGCGATAGCCAGATGAGGTAATGGATTTGAAGCAATGCTTGGAAAAAATATACACTCTACGTATGATAAGGTATCGAAGTTACTGTACCCATTGCATTTGGAGAGTGTTATTTTTAGGCACATATGCTTGCTGGGTTCAGAATTCATATGAATTCTACGAAATACTTTTGCAGTCAAGCTAAACTAAATAGTAAAATATTTTAAAGCATCTGAAATATTTAGTTATTTTTGCATTTTGATTTGTTTTGTGTTTTTGTTTTTATTTTAATAGGGAGATGGCTAGGTTTTCATATCTCTCTTCTTCTCCCTGGCCTCTTTTGAATAGAACCACCAGACCTTTCCCAAGTGACCCTGATTCTAAAGGCCACAGATTCATTGCCAGGAATTGTGGCAGTTATCTTATCACCAGCTCTTAAGATTCCTGAGAGTGATAAGTATTTAGCCTCCTCTGCTCAATATTTCCCCCAGGTAGTTTTTGATCATGAATCACTTCCAGGAACTACCCCTGTTCTCTTGGCCCAAGTAACCTAATTACCCAGTAAAGTGCCATAAACTACAAACTCTTGTTAGAAAATTCTCTGCGGACCTCAGAATTTGATGCATTTTCAATCAAATAATATGAAAAGTGCCAAGAAAGAGATACGTAATTTTCTTACAAGTTGCTTTTTAAATGTAATACTGCTTTTAGAGAAATTTCCTTAGTCCATGTCCCACCTCAATTTAGGATTATAAACATGCAGTGTGTAAATCTCTGCTTTGATTACTGCACGTTTTTCTAATGTTCAGTCTTTTCAGCCATGGCATGTGTAATCTTGCATAACGATATAGTCTATAGGTGAAGTATTTATTCCCTGATCCTTTGTTCTTCTTTCTGACCTGGTAAAATTTTTGTCTAAAATGGAGGCAGAAATTTCAGAAACTATCTTACCAAAGCAGTCAGGTTACCCCTTTGCTTAATATTCTCCTCCTGCAGCTAGAATTAATATTGTCTATGTCCACGCCCCTTTCCACCTAACCCTGTCCCCCTCTGCCCTCCCCGTGGTTCACTGGCCCCCAGCCTCACCAGTCTTCTCCATTGCTTCAGCAGACCAGATGCAGGTCAGAGTCTTTGAACAGGATGTTCTTTCAGTTGGAGCCCCTTCTCCTTCAGTGTTATCTGGCCACCTATTCGGCTCAGATGTCACCCCCTGAAAGAAGGCTTCTGCCAACCGTGGTGAACCCTACCCTGCCCCGAGTCTTTCTCCATTGCTTTTCTCTATCCCTCTTTGCTAAGATTATTTTGAGATTACTGTGTGTTGTTATCACCCTGTATTTCCAGGGGCTAAAATACCACCTCATTCATTGTTGAGGCTGAAAAGATATTTATTGGCTGACTGATAATTCTCTTCAAAAAAATTAATTGGCTTAACTTAAAATGTGTTCAATTTCTAAAATGTCAATCTTCTGTTTCTTTAACTTGAAAATTTTGGTGTCTGGGTATATATTCAAAGTATTTTCATAAGCATACATGGCTTACCAGTTTCGTTACAATGAAAAGAACAGAACAACCACCAACCTGCCGGGCAGTATTAAATTGTGGTTCGAAAAGGCTCTGGAGCATAACTTTCTTAGACGATCATTTGGCTCTGTTGCTTTTCTTGCTGTGTAGCCTTGGAGAACTCACTTTACCTTAGTGTACCTCGATTTCCTCATCTGTAAGTGGGACTGCCTATTTCATAGGTTTGTGGAGATTCAACAAGATAGCTCATTTAAAACCACTCAACGGTAAGACTGACATTTAGTAAGCAGTTAACAAATGTTAGCCAATATTAGATAGTTTTAAAATTTTCATGTGACTCAAATGTGCTCATTATTATAACAAGTCTAATGCACACATAGAATATTACTCTTGTACACTGGAGTTGAACAGTTCTGGCTCTGTGACTTGGTAACAATATAGACTGTCTGGTTTTTAAATGCTTCAAACTCAGAGATTTACTGTAGTAAAGAGCAACTTTAACAAAAGTGTGCAATGTTTGAATTCATTAGAGTTCAGGACTCACATTGATAGAATAACTCTCTCAGATGTCTTTGTAATGGGATGTCTGTCCATTTAGCCACACTCATATGGCTCAATGATGTTTGGGACATAGAGAAAATTTCTTCAGTGAGCAGGCATTTTCATAAGTATCTACAGGATTTTCATACCCAGAAAAAAGACTATGATGCCTGAGATAAAAACAAGGAATAAAACTGAGGAGTCATTTCCATTGGTGATTGGCATCATACCACACCCATTGTGGTTGATTACCTTTTCAAATAAAGCCATAAAGAAATTTACTACAGTATAACTTGAAAAATGTTTATTTTTGAACAATTTATCTCAATAGCACCATGATTTAGAATTTAAATGAAGACAAAATAAAGAAAAGAATAGGTGGAGTTAGTATTGAACAGACAGAAGTAAACCCAGAGAGATCAGAACATTAGACCTAGGTAGTACACTCAGGATTTAATTTATTTGGCTGGCCCTCACTCAGCTCTAACAGTGCATGCTATTTTGGTGAGGTGAGTCTGTCTGATCTGGGTTTTATAACACATGTTTTTGCACTATATAAAATCCAGTCATTTCATTTAGAATTGCTTATCTCAAGTTCAAAATGAGTTGCCAGCTCTATTCATTTATTTCCACTTTTCTGGATCTACTATAAACAGTTTGCTCAGATGTAGTTATTTCTGGTAAAAAATTTCCCTCCATAGCAATGTCTTTATATTCAATATTTCCTTCCTGTTTTAAGGTAATGATCTAAATAAGGCACACGTAATAGCCCCTCAAATCACTTTAGTGTCCTAATAGCCAGAATAGGGAACATTTATTAAATGTAGCTAATTTCAGTAACTGACAGACACATTAAATGCCTAAAAAAAAAAAAAAACCAAAAGGGTGTCAGGCTTCTTGGGATGGTTCCAGGAAGGTCATCTACTCTAAGAATGCATTTTATTAAGGATTGTAATGGTATTGGAACTTTTCCTGTTGTTTTACTCAATAATCTCCAGGGGACTATTTGGCACTAAGGTGCAAAATGAGATCAGCAATTAGGAAAAGACACCAAAGCAGGCACTTTAAGAGTAAAACATTTAGTACTAGACTTAATAGCTAGTAAGTGCCAGGCCAAAGTAATAGCCCAAGGTTGCTGGTGAGTCTGGCTTCTAATTCTCCCCAGTACATGTGCTGCTTTTTCTCATAGTATGACTGACTCCATACGTGGTATTCCAGTTATTCTGCAAGAGAAAGGTTGATTGCAGTTGGCTTCTTGATCCCAGTGGAATAGATTCCCCACAGGCTGAGTTTGAGCATCTAGACGCTAGAAACCTGTGCACTGGCAATCCTAGAACTACCTTCCACCTAAGGCAAAGGCATTGGTTTCTTAATAACTTCTTAATAACAACTAAAGCCATCATTTTCCTCCAGTTCTCTAGCTCTGACTACTCCTTTTATCCCCGTGTAACAATTGATACAGAATGGAAAGGAATGAAGAGGAGGAAGTGGTGAATAGTAGAGTGATATATTGAAAAGAACACTAGGTAGCAAGTAGGAGACCTCTGTTTCTCATTCAGACAACCAAATACCTGTTTAAGGATTTCAGGTCTCCTTTCCTCACCTGTAAAATGAGGTATTTGGACGTGTCAACAAGAATGGTTTAAAATTCTCTATTTAAAATAGCCAGAAGTGCAAGCCTTAACCAAATGCTCATGATCTGTATTAAGTACATTACAAATAACTGACTCATTTAATCTTTATAACCCTAAAAAATAGGCAATATTACTAAGATTCATTTGTCCAGTAAGGGGACCAAAGCATACAAGAGTGGTAAGAAACAGGATCAAATTTACGAAAGCAAGAGATGGGATCCACTGGTGGTCTGGCCCCAGAGCTGGAGGTTTGCATTTTTTCTGCCTACATTTACATCAGAAATTGATATAGAAAACTAGGCAGTGTAGGGATCAGGGTATGTTTCGGACTGGCATGACCACAGGGACACAACATTATTAAGTTCACTCCTTTGGCTGGAACAGTCATCCTCTGTCTCTTCCTCTCTGCTATTCCCATCCTTCCATACAAAAAGAAAGGTCATTATTATATTGAGAGCATTAAAATCCCCAGCCTGAAGGACTTAGGCCAGCATGGAAACAGGTAAACTGGGTCCCTGTATATTTATTCTTTCATCTTATTTTATTGAAGAACAAGTGAAGGAGCTAAACAAAGTGGGAAAAGAAGGTTGCACAGAAATAAATTCAGAGGACTCAGAGAGGTGGATTTGATTTTGTCCCAGATATATAAAGCTGCAAATTCTTCCTCATGTCGGACTAATGGAATCTCTGTTTTCATAGAGAGAGGAGATTTGTATTCTCAAGGTAAATTGTATTGATTTTTAAAGAGCTTAGGTTTATGACAGATCTTTTTTTTTTCTCCCAGATGTGTTGCTAATCATATTTGGCCTTGCTTCTGAAGCTGTATGTTGAGTGGCTATGTAAGGGTTTCATGTAGGTAAAAGGACTGAAGATAAATGAAACCCTAAGTACTTTGTCATTAAGTCAGTTACAGCAGACAGATATGCAGACTTCCTCACCTAGGGTACGCTCATGGTGCTCCTGTCCTTCTGTTTACATTGATGGTGGTAGCATAAAGGAGGAAAGAACTGCAGCCTTGAACCTACTCAGCTATTATCTGTGAAACCAACTCACCTCTCGGAGCCTTCGCCTTTGGTTATGCAGTTGTTGCTTGTACAAAGGGCTGCAGGAAGAATGGGAGCTAAAATCTAACCTGTATCCCCTTCACTCATAATTCCACCAAACATCAAAAGAAAAATTAACAACAATCCTCCTTAAACTCTTCCAAAAAACTGAAGAAGTAGGAGCTCGTCCTAACTCATTCTATGAGGCTAGCTTACTTTGATGCCAGAGTCAGATAATGATATCATGAAAATAGAAAATGTCAAACCAGTTTCCCTTATGAATACGGATTGCAAAAAATCCTCAACAAAATATTAGGAAATCAACTCAACATTGTATTAAAAGGATTAATCCCATGACCAAGTGGAATGTATCCCAGGAATGCAGGGGTAATTCAACAAGAATCACTAAGATATCAGTCGTATTCTAGCGCCATGTTAATAGAATGAAGGAAAAAAATTACATGATGATCTCAACTAATGCAGAATAACAGGTGGCAAACTGGATTTGCCCCCCTGTTAGTAGTTTGTCTGCAGTACCAATTTATATGTATGTTCACAATAGAGATTATGCTGAGCTACTTTAATAAATAAATACAGCTTTAAAGATGCATAATCATAATTTTGTATCCAAAAAGATTACTAAAAAATAATTACTGAAGTCATTATACATCTCAGTCATTGTAGTAATCATGGCTCTACTTTGCTTCTCCTGGTACTCTAATGTAATTAGTGCGTGTTAATGCCAAGGAGTAATTTTGCTGTTCCGTATTGAAGAAAGCTGATTATAATGAGGGAAATGAGATCAGCCATCCTCAAAATGATATATATTTATCTAATTACAATTATTAACCTAATGCTTTCTACACTGAGTATCAACCTATATTCCATTTAATGGAAAAACATGTACTTTCATTAAGAATAAAAGAAAATGGCCACTAAAAGAATCCAATATCTAGGAATAAGCTTAACCAGGGAAGTAAAGGATCTGTACACAGAAAACTACAAAATACTGTTAAAAGAAATTAAGGAAGATCTAAACAGATCATTCCTTATGGAATGGAAGGTTAGATGTTATTTAGATGCCAATCCTACCTAAATTGATCTACAGATTCAATACGATACCAATAAAAATTCCAAAAACCTATTCTGAAGACTTGGAAAAGCTAATTATAAAATTCATTTGACTGCTATGATAGAGATCCAGGTTTGATTCCTGGAACCTGCCCATGCCAAAAAAAAAAGAAGATTCATTTGGAAGGGAAAGAAACCTCAAATAGCTAAAGATATTCTAAAAAAGAAGAGCAAAGTGGGAGGATTAACACTTCCCAACTTTAAAGCTTAGTGCAAAGCCACAGTCTTCAAAACAGCATGATATTAGCAGAGAGAGAAGTATTGATAATGGAACCAAATCAATAGTGTGGAGATTGACCACCAAATTTAAAGTCATTTAATCTTTGACAAGGCTTCCAAATCTTGTGAATTGGGAGAGAATAATCTTTTCAATAATTGGGCTTGGAAAAACTGGATATCAATAGTCAAAGAATGAAATAGGACCCCATATCCTATACCTTATACAAAAATTAACTCACAATAGATTGAAGACCTAAATAGAAGAGCCAGTTCTATAATTCCTGGAAGAAAACATAGAGAAAGATCTTTAGAACCTAGTAATACAAGGTAGTTTCCTGAACTTTACACTCAAGCAAAAGCTTGGAAGAAAAAAATAGATAATGGGAGCTCCTCAAAATCAAAAGCTTCTGTGCCTCAAAGGATTCTGTCAAAAAGGTAAAGAGGCAGCCAACTCAATGGGAAAAAAATATTTGGAAACCATACATCAAATAAAGTTTTGATATCCCATGTACATCAAGAAATTATACAACTCAACAACGAAAGAATAAACAACCCAATTTAAAATGAATAAAAGATATTAATAGCCGTTTTTCTGAAGAGCAAATACAAATGGCTGAAAAACACATGAAGAGTTGCTTATCTTCTTTAGCTATAAGGAAAATGTAAATTAAAACTACAGTGAGATATCTTCTCACACCTGTAAGAATGGCTGCCATTAAACAAATAGGAAGCTACGAATGTTGGAGAGGATGTGGAGAAATTGGAACACCTATTCTCTTCGGGTGGGGTTGTATAATGGTACAGCCACTATGGAAGACAGTTTGGTGGTTTCTCAGAAAACTAAACATTGAGTTGCTCTATGACCCGGTAATACCACTACTCGGTGTATACCCAGAAGAGCTGAAAAAGAGACACAAACAGACATTTGCACACTGATGTTTACAGCGGCATTATTCACAATTGCTAAAAGATGAAAGCAATCCAAGTGCCCATCAACAGAAGAGTGGATAAACAAAATGCGGTATATACATATGATGGAATATTATGCAGCAATAAGAAGAAATTTGGTCCTGAGGCATATGACAACATGGATAAATCTTCAGGACATAATCCTCAGTGAAATAAGCCAGATGCAAAAGATAGATACTGTATAATCTCACCATTATGACTCTGGTAAAGATGACAGTATCACAGGTCATCATCAAGAGTGAATAAGTTGCTCTGGATAGTAGGCCAACAAGTGATCAGCTATGAGATGGAAAGTCAATACAACTTCCTCTGACATTTTCCTCTAGAATGATCAGGATGAAGACTTTGGGGACAGATGGGGAATGTGGTGCTCTCCTGCCCAAATTACCCTCTCTCCTCCCCCTATTTCTCTCCCTTCTCTCCCTCCCTTCTCTCTCTTTCTCTACTTCTATTTTTCTTCCCTAATTAAAAAAAAAAAAAGAAGTGACATAGACGCAGACATTTGGAGATGCTTACAGTGCTGAAGGAGATGCTTAGAGTGCCAACAGAGAGAGCAGATGCCTAGACACAGACATTTGGAGATGCAGAGCCCAGCAGACATCACCATGTGCCTTCCCATGAGATGCTAAGTAAGCCAGATGGCAGAAACACCCACAGGGGCTGAAAGAGCTGTTGGAAGTCACAAGCGGGGAGAGGATACAGGATCTGGCCATGTGACTTCCCATATGACAGACGTTGGTCTTTCTTTGGAGTCATGGTATCTTTCTCTGGATGCCTTGTTTGGGATATTTTTGTGGCCTTGGAACTGTGAGCTTATGGCTTAGTGGATCCCCTTTGTAGAAGCCATTCCATTTCTGGAGTGTTTTCCAGCAGCATTAGCAAACTAAAACATGATTATTTAATTTAAACTTAAATTAAACTAAATAAAATTTTACAATTTAGTTGCTCATTTGCACTAACCACATTTCAAGTGCTAAATAGCCATGCATGGCCAGGGGCTATCATACTGGACAGTGCAGATGTAGAATGTTTATAGCATACAGAAAGTTCTTTTGGACAGCACTGTTTAGAGGTTAGAGTCTAAACAAAATATATAAGTAAACTATAATAATACATACAGAGTTGTTATGCTGTGAAAAAAATTAAAGCAGAGAAAGGGTCAGCTTACACTGGAAGAAGTGAGATTTGCTTTTTTAGAAAAATCAATGATGGCCTCACTCAAAAAGTGGCATTTGAATAAGACCTGAAGGTGATGAGGGAGAAAGCCATGAGACCACCACAGGGAAGAGCATTCTTGGCATAGCAAGTAGCAAGGGAAAGGTCCTGAGGGAAGAATGTGACTTGATGTGCTCAAGGAACAACAAGGGGCAAGTATAATTGAAGTGGAATGGAAGTAGAACTGATGAGAAGTGATTTGATTCTGGATTTATTTTTAAGGTAAGAGAACTATATTTGCTATCATAATGGATCTAGTGGATAGGGGTGAAGGCCTCCAAGGTATTGGATCTGAGCACCAGATAGGAAAGAATTGCTGTTTGACTGAAACGGAGAAGCTTGTGGAAGCAGGTTTGAGCTGATGATCAGGTATCCAGGCATGTACAACACAGCAGGTTCGGAATGTTTTTAGACAGGTGAATGCAGTTGTCCAGAAGGCCATTTGAACTTTGAGTTCAGGGAAGAGGTCAGAGCTAGAGTATAAATGTGGTTGTTATCAGTATATACATGAAATTTAAAGCCACCAGCCCAGAAGAGATCACATAGGGGGCAAGTGCAGATAGAGAAGAGATATAAAGATGAGATGTGGGACACTTAGATTAAGATATTAGAGTCATGAAGAGGAGTCAGATGAGAAGTGTGGAATTTTCACCATCAGTGTATGATGTTCTGGAATCCAGTTGAAGCTTGTGCTTCAAAGAGGAGAGCCTAATGAGCTCTACCAAATGTTACTGAAAGGTCAAGTAAGATAAGATCTGAGAACTGGTCATTAAATTTAGTAATTCAGGGGTCACTGGTGACCTTGACAAAATGGAGTTTGGCTAGTTGAAACCCTGATTAGAAGAGAGAATTGACGAGGAGGAATCAGTCAATGACTGCATGGATAGACTACTCTTTTGAGAAATTCTGCTTTAAAGGGGAGTGGATTTTCATGTGTGCATTTTAAAAAATAATATTTGAACAATAACAACACATTTATGTGATTCTGGGAATAATCTAGTACAAAGAGAAAATTGGTGCTGCTCTAGAGAAAATAAAGGATTGCCAGAGAAGTGTTCTTGAATTTTTAAAGGAAATCGGGTCTAGTGCACAAATGGAAGTTTGACTTTCTTCATCCATACCAACAGTAGGAAAAGCAGAATACTTGGGTCCAGATGCTGGCAGGTGAATGCATGTAAGTAGGAGATTCACGAAGGGTGCTTCCAATTGACCTTTTCCTTAGTGTGAAGTAAAAACCAGAGTCATCACCGAGAATGAAAAGGAGAGGCTATTTTGGATGTTTGAAAATAGAAGCGAAGGTAGGACACAGTTATCTATGAGAGTCGAAAAGAGACTCTTACCAGGGCAAAATGGCACAAAACAAACTTAACGGACCAAGTGAATTTCATGGACATCATTTTAGAGTAAAAACACTCAGCACAATGGTATCATTTTCACCAGCCACATTCCAACTGCCAGGTCCAGATGCCTAGTAAGCAGGGAGTTAGATTTAACAGAGTTGGGTTATAAGGAAAAAAGCAAGGAAGTTATTATCTGATTGACTATGGATTTTAAAGTAAGGAGGGAGAAGAAAAGAAGAGGAGAATAAGAGAAGTAAAAGTTAGTAGGAACAGTGGACTGCAGATCACTGGTTATTGCAGTTGGGTTAACATAAGCAGTAAACTGAAAAGATAGCAGGTGATGATAAGAGAGGAGGTTACTTCTTTGAATAGGTATTTCAGAAGTGTTCCAGTTATTGCTGCTGAAAGGGATCAGGGCGTAACTGTAAGAGTGAATCACTAAATCCTATTCTAAAGATCAATTTGAGAGTGTGGCGAGCACGTCAGCTCTTTCTAAGATGAAAACATCATTGTTTCAGTCTTTGAGTTGAGAACTTTAGGGGAAGCAGAGTGATTAGTGTTGTCAGCTGTCACACATCTGAAAATAAAATGTCGGGTCTCTGCAGTCTCCATTGCAGCCCTCTTGGGATGTACTGTTCTCTTTGTTTGGGGTTTGTTTGCACTTCCGACACCAGAGTCTCTGGCTGAAGATCTGACGTGTCCTATTAGGTCTGTCCTGGCCTCTGTGTGTCATGGAGCGTGCCGTGTATTTTCATAGCATTTAACTTTTCATTTTCCAAGCAAAAAATCTTTGATTTCATTTTATTTGTAATTCTAGACACTAGATTTTAATTTAGCTATTACTGATATTTTTTTTTAAAAAAAGGATATATTTTCTTGCACAGTTGTTCAAAAAGAGAGAAGTTTCAGCCCTGAGGGCTGTGCTTTGTTTTACAGGTACACGCTTCCTAGCTCAAACAATTAATTAAAACTGTAAAATAGCTCTCCGCGGATTAGCCTCAGACCATGGGGGCTGGTTTTCCTAAAGCTCCGGCCGGCCGTGCTGTGAGGGTGCTGCGTGTGAGCAGACGGGTACTTTTCCCGCAGGCTGGGAGTTTCTGTACTAAAATGTTACTTTGTATCAAAAGTTAGACTTTAGTTCAACACATAAAGGCCAATTTCTATTTAACTTTTTTAAAGAAAGATCAATTCGTGAAAGGGAGTCAAGATCTAATGTACCCCTCATCTGAATGAGTGTTATCGCCTTATGAAAGAAGAAAATAGTTGATAAGCTCCAATCTGTCAATGCTTAACTTTAAAAATATTACTACTACTACTAATAGAGACAGCACTCTCATCTCTTGGCCTCCTGTTCTCTCATGAGGCTAAACAGTGCAAGGTTGTGATTTCCATTTGTTGTTAAGCCGGGCTTCTTATGCCACCCAATTTCCAAAAGTTTCCTGTTTGGAGACCTCAAATGCAAGCTTTGTAACAAGAAATTATTATTTAATTTTGTTATCCTCTGTCCTTTTAAGTATATTTCCAAAAGGAAGGGGTGGCAATGTTCTAGGTATGGGGTCTGAATTCCTTGGCTATAAAGACATAAAAATACCGTTAATCTATTTGGATGATCAAGGGAGTACTTCAGAAAAGAGCAGGCACACGGTTCAATAATGCATAAGAAGATTCTTTTTCTAATATTTGGAAAATTATAAGTATTATCTCCTTTAGGAAAGTAGAAAGAATTTGATGAGATGCACCCAATTGATGCTTGAATTTAAAAATAAAAGTTATTTACCATTAGATTTACATTTATTTTCCATAATAAACCAATACTTATTCTTGAGACATAAATGCGAAACTACTTCTGCCTACAAATAGGATGATTTATTGGCATTTAAAGTTAAAAGGTAGAAAAGAAACATACTGTTTTATTTTCAGACCCAAGAAAAATATATGCATATTGCCAGCTTTACTTTAATGACTTTAATAAAACACATGATTTGGTCAGGCAGGATTCATTCACCATTACCTTTAAAAGCACAAGGTAAAAACTTATCTTCATTAAGTGACACTAAATGTCTGGCACCACATAACTAACCAGAGAATTCAGTAGCTTAGGGTCTATGGGATACGTCAAGTTCAAAGGGAAAAGAGACTTCCTGTTTGGTGTTGTATTTCACTCATGCTGTTAAAACTGCCCAGACCCCCTTAAGTGTTTTCTCTTTCATTCCTGAGCATGATCTTCTTTGTCCCTCACCAATAACACAAAGCATAAGAAAAAATGTCAGACCAAATAATTTTCAAAATGTGTCACAACATTTTATTTTTAGGTACAAATATCCTTCTGTTTTGTACAAAAGTGATTTTGTCAGTGATGATGAACCGGGTCACGTACCACGCCTGAGGACATAAGGGGCGTGGAGAAGCAAGGACATTGCTTCAGATTTACCAGTTCTGACCTAATACCTTCAAAGTGCAAATGCTCTATTTGATAAGTTTGTTACAGAAGCTGTTTATAGAGAAATAATGAAAGTACCTAAATTAAGCTCTAATTTGCTGAATTACGAAAATTCATTCTCAATTCCTGAGACCATAAATATGGATGGAGAAAAATAAGGCATTTTGAACTACCTCTGCATTTAACAACATTATAAACTGTTTTAACAACATACTCTACTTCAGTCCAGAAAAATGCAGGCATTAATTTTTCTACCATAAAATCACAACCTATAACTTTCTTGAATTCCCCAAAGCTTGTTTTCAGTAATATTTCCTATTTTTTTAATAAATTGTAGAAAAAATACAGACTCAACAAAATGTGCTGACAATCTTTCAGAAATGAATGATTGCTGTAATTTTCCATATAAATATTTTTAGTGTTCGTCACCACTTTTTTTTTTTTTTTTACATGGGGAGGCACTGGGAATCGAACCCGGTCTCTGGCATGGCAGGAGTTCCCACCATCACATAACCCTTAATCACCATTTTAAAATCTTATTTACAAATCGTTATATATGTTAAATGCGTACATTTAAATTTTAGAAATTGCTTTAAAACAAAAGCTATACTCCCCTCATCCATGTGCCCTGTTAAAATATTGTTGCTTTTAACATCGCCTCACCATTACAACTAAGGATCTTTGCCATCAGGGAAAAATGGCACATTAGGAAAAATCTAATGCTCTTAAAAGACCATGTCCATGTGTGGTCTCTCCTAGACTACTGCTTTTTACTGTCATTCTTAAAACGTCACCTATGAATCAATCTTTTCAGGACAAAGAAGATGTATACTCTTTTGTGTACAGAAACTGTTAAAACACTTTAATAAAATGTTTATTAAAACATATTTCAAACATTTAAAGAAATCACCTCTTCTGGAGCATTAACTTATACCTGGTTACCGCCCTTATAAAGCACCACTTTAGACATTTCTCCAAGGATTAGTTCTTAATGATTGAATCATTTGTTGATTCATTTGTGTCATCTAAGAACATTTATTGAGTCCTTAATATGTGGTAAGCATCCATGATCTTTTAGGAGAAATATATATACAGGTTGGGCAATATAATATAAAATATATATCATAGACTGTGGAAACACAGATGAAGAGGTGGATCAGTTTACCTGGCTGAGGAAACACTTCGCACGTGTGGTGACCTGAATATGGCCTAAAAAGATGAGTGTTACTTTGCCAAATGGAGCAAACAGCAAAGGAAATTTCACAGAAATGAAAGAGTGATCCTGAAAATACACTGTATTTTCAGAAAAGTGGCTTTCTGTGAGTAGCATTTAGGATGCATTAAGGAGAGATTAAAAGAATGTATCATTTCTGAGGGAGCTTCCTGTGGCCACAAATCACAGCAAGTTTTGTAAGAAATTTTAAGGAGGCATCAATTCTTTATATAGGGAACAGACTCACAGAATGGCTGGTTCTCTGTATCTCTTTCGCTCTCTTTCTCCCTCCCTCCTATCCATCTATCATCTGTATCTATCTGTCTGTCTGTCTCTCTGCCTACCTATCCATCCATCCACCCAATCCATCCCTCATCTATATACCTATGTTTGAATTCACATACATAACATTTTAATGAAAAAAAGCAACGAGACTAATTCCTGGCAAAGTAATTGGATTTAGTTGATTGGTATGACAATGGGAACTGGTATTAGCAATTTGATTGTATAGTAGACATTTTCTACAAATTGAATGGGCTGAGAAGTTCAGTATTTTCATGACAATATCTTTTGGGCATATATATAATGTGCTTAAAAGTACATCCTTTAAAAGTGATAACTCTTAAAAATTTTAAACATCCACTTAAATATGCAAGGAATACATAGTTTTTCAAATTCTGGTAAGGTTATGCTAGCAAGAAGTATGAAAACCACTGTTAGGATGTTATTTCCTAGGAAAATCATTCAAAGTATGGTCTTAGGCTTTGAAATCTCCTCTAAGCAAAATGTCGTTAATGAGAAAACATATTTTATGTTTGCTATGGTTTCACCAATTGAAAACATTAATCTGGATGAGATATAGATTGCCTTCTCTCAAAATGAAAATGGTAGTACAATGCCTCATCAATAGAGGACACTTTCTTTTTAGTGCTTAGATAGGAGCTTCACTCTTATGTGGTAATAAGCATGATTGGGTCCATTCACTGCCCTGGTGTTAACACTGGCGTCACTTCTCCTTTATCCTTATTTCTTCTTTGTCCTCATCCTTAGTGAACCGCCTAGACTAGATGGTGTTAAAGATGAGGGAGGGCTGCGAACCAGATTTCAACTGACTTTATATAGATATAAATAATAGGCTACAGAGACACAAAATTTCATTATTCAGTTCAGTCCAACAAAAATTAGTAGTGCTTTAATTATTATTTTAGAAGACCACAATAGGTTAAAATTTAAAATCAACGCTTAAGATTTGTTTTCTTCAGTGTAGTTTATCATCTCTACCAAGTCAAGTGGCTAAAGACAGATATCCACATGCATCGTATCTGACTTCTGTTAAGCTGCAAACCCTCCATGACCTGGCATATAGGCCAATTTTATCTTGGGTATGAAAATATTGACATAAAAATTCCAGTTTTTGTGTATTATTTCCAGATCTCAAAAGCTGCAAATGCTTTTTGTGTTCTGATTGGAAATATTCTTTAAAAGAGTTGAAAATGTACACACACCTATTTGAAAGATGACAGAAGGGATCCCTGTGTGTACAGATCTTATGCGGGGAGTTTTTTTAGATTTTTTTTTTTAACTGTTACATTTTAGTCTAACAACAGAGAATTCCAGCAACACAGCATTCCAGAGGTTTTTCTCCTGTCCAAAGGATGTGTGAACTTTATGAACACATCCTTGAATTTTGCCTTCATTGTAATAGTCTTATTCTGAAGTCTACAAAGAACAAATACTCCAAACACACACACACACACACACACACACACACATGCAGATGCACATTTGCCTATACATACTATCGTTATGTAGAGATCCAAGGTAAATAAACTTAGAATATGTATCATTAGGATTGGGAAGACTCGGCAGTGTTGACAGCAGTAAGGATAAGGCATGCTTGGTCCGGGAATGGTGTGAGCCCGGGGAGCTAGCAGATTGAGGGACAGATGGCCCTAGTCCCCCCAGGCGGCTAAGCACACAAGCCTACCTCAGAGACGCCATACCTCTGCCCTGTCTGTCCCCGCTAGGCTGCTCCGTTATATTAAGGGCAATTGTTTTTAGGGCTGTTCTTACAATCGGCTTTTGAAGTCCATGGCCAAGAAGGCAGTGTGAGAATACCAGCATGAGAAAGGTGTTTGCTTAAAGACATATTCCGGATAAGAACTCATGGACCGCTTGATAGTCTAGCAGGGAACCACAAACTCAAGCCAGTATTTTCTAATCCCTTGAGGATTCAGAACTGCCCACCATAAAAAAACATAATGGGCTGTTTATCTTAGCTGCCAGGAGATAGCATCTTAAAGTTATAATCTGGTTTAAGGACTGGTGACATGAGGCAGTAAGAGATTCGAATGCCTCCCCTGCCCTGGGAAAAACAACACATGAACAGTCAACATAGTGATACCACTGCATGCACTCTTCTCGTGCTAATGAGAGGCACAATTTTCCCAACATTCTTCTGTTAAATAAATTAAGTGTACTTGGTCAGAAATGGATAGACCACGCCCTTTACTCCAATTGCATGCTCTAGACTGGTTTTGAAGTTTGGGAATATGTTAGGAAATATTCCCACTGGCACAATCAAGTGAATTTTTGTGGCGCATTTTGACTTCTTTTCAAAGAATGCCTAAATTCTGTGACATTAATCATGATCCTCTACTAAAATACTACAGAGGTTCCCAACAAGATGCTTTATTCCCAAGGCTCCCATACTATAATAGATCACTAATGTTTATATATATATATATAAATAGTCTCAATAATATACTTTCTCCTGTGAGTCTTTGACTATCTGTTAGGACTGAATTAAAATATCCCAAAGTAAAAAAAAAGAAAAAAATTCTCCTTCTCCAAAGGCCTGTTATTTGTCTGCATTGCTGACATTAGGAGAAAGAAAAGCTAAGCTTGATATTTAAACTGTGTATTGAACACAAAATATGGTGGAGATTTTACAACCATTTGTTTCTAGCAAGCCTGTTTGCTATTATCAGTCAAATGGGTAAATTCCATGCATGTAGAGCAGTTTGCTTTTGTTTTTGTTTCCAAACAAGTGAATCTCCACGTTTATGGATAGTGATCAAATTAACTATTTAATTGCTAGACTTCTCCTAATCAGATATTATAGACATTTTAGCATAATTGAGTATGACCATGAAAGAACTGCATTTCAACCATCTTAGTTCATTTTAACCATTTCCTGAACATTCATAAAATAGACCCAGATATCAATCTAATATTTTTTAATATAATCTTTTTTAGTCTTCAGATTAGCATACATGCATTACTAATCTATTATGTTTAATATGCAGCTTTCTTTTCATTACTCTGTTGTATTATTTTACCTAAGCTTCACCTTAATCATAAACTTTCTCTGATCTTGCCTACTTTATTTTCTTCTGCCTACCCTTTCGATAATACCGTAAAGTGGCAGAGTAAAAGTTACAAATGAAATTGCTCTGAAATGTGTAGAAGCAGCTTCACTCACAACTGCAGTGTGCTCTGCAGTAAAGCTCCCCTCAGAAACAGCTGCCTCTGGCGGCCAAGGCCTCTGGGCTCATCTCAGGGAGAGCCCTCTGCAGCCCAGGCAAGATTTGCAGCTGCCCCTCGCAGCCAAGGCCTTTGGGCTCATCTCAGGGAGGGCCACTGCAGCCCAGGCAGGATTTCCTAAGGATCACTGAGCCCCTAAATGGCTGCCCGCGCTAAGGGACGTGTACACGTGCTACTTTCTCTTACAACCTGAAAACTTCTTATTGGCTTTAATCATTTGTTTAATCAAATCCTAGTAAAGGTTTTTTTCACTCCTGGGGCTGTTTAATAAACTAAGGATTAGGGCAGAGTCCGCTAATATGTCCTTAGAAGAATTGTAATGGTGAAATCTACCAAGGGGTGGGGAGGTGAACAGTCTGCAAAAAGAGTGCTTTTCGCCAAAACTGAGGAAAAATGAGGCCTTGGCAGGACAAACTCCCTGCGTTTGAAACAAAACTATGAAAGAAAAGTATGTCAGTAAAAAGATTTCCCCATAGGTTTATTTGGAATAGAATTTTCAGTATAATGACGATAAAGCACTTTTTGAGAACCCCCTCCAAGAATATTTCCCTTCTAATAGCATTGCTTATGAGCAACTGAAGCAATTGACAAGGGCAGGGGGAAATATTTCATAGAATTATCTGCATCACTGCAGTAAATAAAAATATGCTTAGCTCAGTTAGACATCTTGGTGGATTTCTTAGAATATAATTGTTTTGCTGAGTAATCAAACTTTTAGCACATACAAAAGAGGAACATATTTGGTTCTTTTGTCTCTAAGAAGTAGAAAACATTGGGAAAAAGAAATTGCATGCTATTTATAAATGTAATGTTTCCCTACTCTAAATGTGTAAGCTTTTTGTATCTTGGACTCTCACTGGTCTAATTTTTTTTAGTGTTTTCTAACAATTTGAACTTATCTGTAATAATAGCATGTGTTTACATCTGGCATTGTGCTAAGAGTTGAACAAAATAGATAATTAAGCATTATACAAAGATATTCAGGGAGAAATGAACAAAAATATTCAGTAATTTTAATGCATGAGCTATTTGTCAACAGTTTGCATGTTTAGGGCAGAGAATATGTGCATTGATGAGAGTAGCAAAAGGGGACCTTAGAGAATTGATGGAGAAGCAAGGGCTCTGATGCTAAAAACCCTGGATTGGGGTCCTGGCTCAGCCTCTTATTATCTATATGACTTTAAGTAAGTTATTTACTCCCTAAACCTCAACTTTCCTCATTTGTAAAGCACATTTAACTGCTGTACTTTATTCGTAGTTTGTGTAAAATATTTGGGTAATGCCTAAGCAGTGGTAAGTGTTAAACCCAAATTAGTTAATTGATAATAATTATGTTCAGAAGCAAAGACCCTCGAGTGTTATCCATTTTCATCTTTCTTAACTTCTCTCCATTCATTTTCTTGCTACCCTTTCAAACAGGCCACCTGTGGATTCCTCTTTTCCACTTTCTGAAGATGTTGATAGAATTTCTGTGGTTAGCTTCCTTAACTTTCTCTTTTACCATTATCTCACTGACTGTCAGTATTTGACCGTGAAAAAAGAAGAGTTTTCACACCATTGCAGAAAATGTTAGCCATTTTCTTATCATTTTTGCAACCAATTTTCCACCTGTCTCTAGCCGTCTTTCTACCAGATCCTCTCATGTGTCCTACCTACAGCCTCAAGTTTGCCCAGTTAAAATGGTGTCTCTATGCTGTTTCTAAGGTGTGTCTTCTCCCTTTCATTGTCAGTCACCGTTAGTCAAGACTGTACATTTGGCTCACTGTGGCTCGAGATCTTTGTAGTCTGGTATGCTTTTCCCTCTCTCAATTTTATCAATCTGGAGTCACTTTAATGTTCCAAATGGAATTGGAGCCAGATACCTCATATTCTACTCACCTCTACGTGACCTTTCCAACTGGCAAAGGATATAGGATTGGAATGATGCTGGCCAAGATTGGGAACAGCGATTCTGCTGAATGTCTGAAGCTTCAGTGCTCCTAATTATAAATAGGCACAATTGTTATCTTTCCGAAAACAGCCAACAATTGGAACGAGTACAAGTTTTAAGATACTTTGGAGATAAAATATGTATTTACCCTCCTTTAAATAGAGACACTTTATTTGCTACTTAACTGAAAAGTAATGGAACACTGAAATAATAAGGTTTATTTTTCTACTTCACATGTCCATACTTACAATGAAAAAAGATTAAAAATTGTGAAAATGTGCCCTTCTTCACAGGGCCAGCATTTTTCAAAAGGGAGAAAAGACTGTGCAGTAAAGTCACAGAATTCACAGCGTAGCTATGGTAGGTAGGCATTGTTACCTCTGTAGTGATAAAGTGTAACTACCATAGATGAGAATTTGGCCCTGATGGAGATTAAAATCTATTTATCTGCATATATATATGCAGCAGGAAAGAATTTGCTCTAAAACTCATGGATGCATGAAGTATCACACTGGTTTACTTTTCTAAATAAAATTTAATCTAGCTCTGAGATTCCCACTTGATATATCCTCAACATAACATTACCCAGGAGCCCTCTAAAAACATTCCCAAAGTCATGCCTAAGACCCGAGTGAGAGGCTAGGTGGGGTTTACACGGCTATTAAAGTCTCAGAGGGGCCTGCGGCCTCGCGTCCATCACGGTTGCTCTTGCCCACTCCCAGCTCACGCGGTCCGTTTGCAGTCAGGTTGTTTCACTCTGGGCCACGCAAGGGAGCAAGGATGGCTTTCCTTCTTGTGTTCCCAATTTCACAAGTGCTTGGTCTGTTGCTATCAGAATTGATGTTCTGCCCCATTAGCATTCTTGCCCCTTCCTGGAAAACTATTAAAGAAAGGTAAACCACTCTAACATTTGGAGTACTGATCATTCTTTCATTTAGGGAATTTTTAACGTGTGCATTATTCTCCATTTCCTTCTTCACGTCTGCTCCCTACTCTGCCCTGTGCCCTAGGAGATGAGACCAGCCTCCACCGACTGTATCACAGGCTTCCTTGAATCTAGATGGTTGTGGCCCTGGGGGCCTTGGAAGACACTCGGGGGCAGGAGGAGAGAGAGAGACCAGATTGTTTGTCCCCACCCTACTCCTGCCTGGTCTAGGTCGAGGACTGCCCTCTTCTCCCTGTGGCCGTAGTGTCTGTCGCATGGCTTTTCTTCCACAGCTGTGGTCATCGCAGCCTTTAGTAGCAGTTTTCCCTCCTCGCTCCTCTGACCTGGAGGTTACAGTGGCTTCTCACTCTTAAAAGGACCTGGAATCTTGTCCCCGTTTCAGTAAAAAGTCTCTTTATTAAACTTTATTCTTTCACCCGTTGAGTTCCCATCTGTTTCCTGCAAGAGCCCTGATGGATGTTGCTGGGGATACAATTGTGAAAGGAAAAAATAAGTTCACTGTCCTCAGAGAACTTACTTTCTAGAGAAGGATGGGGATGGGGGATTAAGACAATTAGCAAATATACAATTAAGCAAACATGGACAGTAGTAACAGTGAGTGTTAAGGTAAAATAAAAATAAAGTGACATCACTGGGAGTGTTTTGATGATTGCACTAGATTTATATTTTCCCAGGAGCCGTGTCATTTATCTCCCATTAGTCCATGCTTTAGCCTGCATTCCACTTCCCTCATTGGTAATCCATATTAACTGCTCTCAATAAGCCTGGACTCCAAACAAAAGTCCGATAGAGGTTGTCTTCTGGTACTGCTTTTCCCCTAAACCACAAAAACCATCAACAGGCACTGAAGAATTTAGCGCTCAGAAGCCAAAGGGCTGAGATTTCGCTGTAAATGGCAAAGGGTGTATACAAGGGAAAAGTGTGTGGTAGCAAGAATTATCTTCTTTTTTCTTTTTTCAAAAGGAAGAAAAAGACACTACTTCACACCTCAATAAATTGTTTTGCAATTGAAACATGCAAGAAAATTTCGATTAACATAGTAAACAGGATAACTTGAATCTTTCAGACCTATATTTGTATCATCTGCATTTGAATTTATTCCAGTGCTAAAATTATATGACTTTAAGCAAGGGTAAAGAATTTTTTTAAAAATGAAACATAAAATTATATGACTTTATTTTTTTCTGTGCTGAATTAGTGACAAAGAATAAGTCCTCTAGGCTCTCAGGACATTACTTCACATCAAGGTGGTTAGGAAAGGTTGTAGAAGGAGTGGCATTCAAGAAACTCTGTGTTTGCTCCCAAATCCCCCTCAATGTGCTCTTCCTCCTTCTCTGCACAAGTGGAACAAACAAATGCTCCCACCTTTCCTTTCTCTGTAATTGCTCAGTACATTCTTCACTCTCAAAGTTCTTCCTCCCACATTTCATGGGCGAACTTGTACCAATCCTTGGGCTCCATCTAAAGTGTCTTCTCCACCTGGAAGAGCCTCCTCGTTTCCCCGTAGTCAGCGTTGTGGTCCAGTCCCAGCATCCTGCACTGCTCTCCACTGGGAGTCTCTCCTGTCGCTTGTCCCTCTGTCTCTGTACTGTTGTAACTTCTTATCTTGCTTTATTTCCCTAGTGACCAGTAGAAATGTGGGGATTTACACTAAGAATTGGTGGGTGTACACTAAGGCCACCTCATCCCTTAGAAGTTAGATCAGATATATTCAAATCTCCTTTCCGTAGACTTTGAAAAGCCTGTTTTCCTCCCCAAGCCTATGCAAAGGTCCAGGATTCAGAATGTGAAGATAGTAAGAACTTAGGGTCTAATGGATGCCTTAATTCTGTATACCTGCTTGCTATTGTTTATAAACTTACATTAAAGGTTATATAATAACCTTGCCAGTGTTATTCTTGTTTTCGGTAATACCAACTCTGATATGGAATCCAACACTAATTTCTGTGAAAAAGCAAACCTGCAATTTTCTGTTTTGAAAGCCTTTTTTGTCTATAGGGAAGTCAAAGGTATTTACATTGCAGGTGAACTAGAAATGTAACACTTACAATTCTAAAAGTATTTTAACCATTTTTGCAGTTTAAGCTATGACCTCTTGACATGTTGCTCAGTCCTTGCCTTCCTTCTTCCCTTTTCCAACCATCTCCCCTCACCCCTCAAATTCTGGTTATTTTCTTCTGCAGAATAGTTCAGCTATTTCTTTTATTGCTTTGTCTCATTAACTCATAACCTCTGGGTCTCATCTTTCCCCTCAAATAATTTATCAGTGTATATTTCTAAGTAAAGATAGTTCCTTTTCCAAGGAACATTTTGAGTTCAAATGCATGAGCTGATAAATTAGACTGTGCAGAGGGTCTTCAAAGGTTAACAGTGTTTATCATTACCCGGCACTACAGGACTGCACAGGAGTGGAGAGACTGGAAAGGACTCGGGAGTGAAAAAGAAAGCCAGTCTGTCTGCTCCTTCACAGCCCTCCAAAATGTAAAGCAGTGATTCTTCAGATCTTGTTAGTGTCTACCTAAGAAGATTCAACTAACCTGAACAAGCTTATTTAAAATACAGATTCCTGATCTTGACAGCCAGAGTTTACAATCCACTAGCAGATTTATATGTAGTAAATTTTAAGAAGCAGGGACATGAGAATGACAGCTCATAGGACCACTGAGGTCTCCTTTTGTATTGATTCATAGAAATCTGGTATAAACTACACTTTCCTTAGAGTTTTTAAACTCAGGAAAGCCCCAGTTTTGACTAGGAAACAATCAGGAACTCGGGTCCTAGGATAGGACAGTTGGGTATAAACTTGGAGAAAGAGAAACAGGAGATGGAAGGAAGTCCTCTTTAACCTTCACCTCAGGAGCATCCATATGTGAAGAGGAAGAAACCAGCGCCATACATGCCTGAGGGCTTGGAAACCACAAGGAGGTATTCTGGAAACAAACTCTAGTAAAAACTGAAAGAACCTGGGGGGTGGGGAATCCATCCTGCAGGGTATTGCTCCACTCAGAAGTTTTTTTTTTTTTCTTTATACTTTTGTTTGAATGAAGAAATAATTGAGTTCGAGTAGAGGAGGAGGAGGGATGTTCTCCACACAAATCACTGGAATGCTCTGATTTGTAAACAGTTTCCCACATAAAGTAGAACCATATCCAGAGTAACTATAAAATATATTTGTCACTAGGTCAGGTATAACAGGAATTTTAAATTGCTTAATTCGTAAGTGATGAAGTTTTGTATAACAATATTTTTAAGGAGGGAGCACATCATAACAATTGATGATACACATCAAGATTACATCACTCAGCTTTGTTCATAATCATAGCATGTGTGTAAGAATTCCCACTACTCTTATGATGTCGTATTATTTGACAGGCAAAATTTGATCAGATTTTAGTTATACCACAACCTTAGGAAAGCAAAGTAGGACATAGTGATGACAACGTCATGGGTCTGTTCCTCTGAAAAGGACCACAGGTCTTTCGAGCCACAGCTAGACAGCTCCTTGGGGAAAGGAGACGGGGAGTGACCCGCCGTGTCTGTGGAATCAGAAATACTGGAAGAAAACCAAAGCCAACCAAAGGGCAACATGTAAAGTGTACAGAGAATTCTTCCAGTTTACCCTGCTCTTGTGATAGCAGGAATATCTTGAGAGTAAGTTTAAGAATGTTGGGTCATATTCAGCATCAGCCAGCTGCAGAAGAACCTTAAAAGTGAGGGTTAAAGACAAAATGTGCTAGGTTGTTTTGGATCAAACGTGTATCCCTAACTTATGACACAGTGGTATTTTCACAGTATTTGTTCCAGGAGTGTGCATTTTATTCTAAAGGATAAACACAAAGATGTAATTTTTATCCTGCTTCAAATATGGTAGAGAAAAACTTCACTTAGAGTCCATTTTAAGTGTTTCATGGAAAAGTTGTTACCTCCCAAATTTATGAATCTTCTCTAAAAAGATTAATATTCTAGAAATAAGCATAGCATTGAAGTTGAGAAACACACTAATGACAACGCCTTTACATAGCCTTAATTTTTCATTGAATACATGGATGTGAATTTCAGAATTAAACATATCTAGTTTTAGATGCAGCTCAGTATCTGGTTGACCTTTAAGAAGTTATTTCCCTTTCTTATTTCCATTTTTCTCATTTGTGAAAATGGACAGAAAGACCTATGTTCCCAAGTTGTTATGAGAATTAAATAAGGTAAAGTTTTAAAACTTTCAAAAACTACGAAAATACCCAGTAAGTGGAAGAATTATTATTATAGACTTTTTTCATTAGTTAAGAAGCCTCTGAAAATATGTTATATATCAACTTAAACATTTTTACTGAAAATCATTCTAATTCAATGGTTCTCAACTGGAGATGATTTTGCAATCCACTCCTGGTAACATTAGGATGCATTCTGATGTTACAGGTTAGGGATACTCTTGGCATTTATTATGTAGAGACCATGGAGGGCTGCCCCTAAAGGCCCTGCAATGCAGCAGGCAGTGCCCCACAGCAGAGAATTATCTGGTCCAAAATGTCAATAATGAGGTGGTTGCAGAATACTCTGATTTTAAGATTTAAAAAAACAAACAAACATATATGATACTAATTAACAGATTCGGAAAAAAATATATAATAACCCTCTACTGCTTAGAAGTTGCAATAAGGCATATCTGTATTAAACTTAGGCAGGCATGAGATTTAGGCATTCCAGTTTTAAAAGATCTCTGAAAATGATTTTCTACCAGAATTTAGATTGTATGTTTAGTAATTTTCTAATCCCTGCACTACCAATGATATTACTCTTAAATATTAAAACTATCTTGAGAGGAGTTTTTTTGAAAAAAAATGCCAATTCTTGGTAGCACATAAAAATGAATATTTTATGTGTTTAAAAAGATTATATTTTTCTTTTTGGAATAAGGACTAGACCGAAGGTTGTATAAGTATATATAAATAGTGCAGTCTTTTCAACATATTGCTACTTTCTGTGGTGAAACTCTCTCCTGTTGTTATCCATATCTCTTCCACATCCATCCCTATTGGAGAAAAAGATCTTAATTTTCTTTGTCTAAAATCTGTTTGTATTCAAGACAATCATTCATATCAGAATAATAGAATTTAAACTGCTTGACATAGAAATGTTTTTCATTTGTAGATGGAGGCTGTTGTCAAAGTAGGATGGGTGGAAGTCTGGCAGTCCATCGGATGATTATTTAATACTTAAGGGATTAGACTACTTGACATATTTGATACCTCCCTTCTAAACACTTATAGTCCAAGATGCTAAGGTAAATGACCCAGCAATACACACTTTACTACCCCCTCCCCGTTTTAAAATACATGTATTATAGTCTTTGTTTCATTTGGACCACATGTGCCTGATCCTGTGCCAGAAAATAATAGGAATCTTACGGCATCCTTCCTAATTACTACTGACATCATGGAGTATGTAAGTTTTCATTAAAGCTTGGAGAGGTGGTTCTGTAATGCGAAAATGCAGTCTTATTCCAGGCAGAAGAGAAATGAATAAGCCCTGGAAGCTGGAAATGTAAAGGAAAAAACATCAAAGTATTGACTAATGGTGAACGGATCAAAGAATAAGATGCAGTTTGAGAACATAGGAGGAGTTTCAGACTGTAGCCAACTAGAAATGATTCTATAAATTCCAATTTCCCCCCAGAAGATTTCCCCAAAAGAGGATGCCTGAGTAAATGCATTTCAGCTTCCACTTCTTACCTGAAACACTCAAGAGAAAATACAAGGGTGAAATTATCCCTACAAATAAGCTCTTTTGAATAATTCAGATACTGGGGGATTAGTGACATTCTCGTAAATGCTTATTTAAAAGCTGGCTCTTCAAAAATACATGCATACATACATTGTACATAGGCCTGTGATGCAAATATTCGTAGCTGGCTAATTTCAGGCTACCAACACTACATAAATTGAATTGAACATGAATTGAAAAACATGTGCATTGGCTTACCATTATATAGTATTTCTAGCATATAGGTACAATAAAAGCAAAAAACCAAATAACCTGAAGAGCATAGATAATAGCAAAATATAGTAAAATAATGATGAGTTTTGAACATAGTTTACCTTTGTTTCTAATATGAATTTTAAATTGTAAGTTTATAGAATTTTATTTTTAATAATGGCTGTGCCTAAGACTAACCTCACAAAATCTCCAGAAGTTTGACGATCAGATGTCGTGAGCCAGTATGAGAGGGCCTCAGCACCCCACGGATGATGACAGTTCCTTTAACTTCCTACTTCACTTCGCCTGTATAGAGCTGGAACTTGAGATAAAAGATAAAAAGAAGTCACACAAGGTGTATTGAAGTTTAATATATCAAATGAAACACAATTTTTGAAATTTACATCATCAAGTACATAGCACAGAGGAAACCCTGGAGCAAGAATTTCACTATAAAAATAGAAAGAGGTAGAATAAAGTACAGTAATAGTTGGAAACAGTATAAATCTTGGAATGTTTTATATGATAAAGTTATAGAAAAAATATAGAATGAAAATTATTTTAGGGACTAAGAGGCTTTTAGGTTGCTCACATTCACATTTAGATGTGAGACACTGTTGGGTTACGAGATTCCTGTGCACCTTCATCAAATACAATGACCGTTGACTGACAACATCAGGTCACTTTGTGTGTGTTTGTGAGTGTGAGTGTGTGTGCGCGCACACGCAAGGGTATGTTTTCAACTGTGGCATGTGCAAGACCAAATTAGAAATGCACAGCTTTTATTAAGAACCCTTGAAATCTTTTGTGATTAGAGCATGAATACCAAATAGAGATTTTCTTTGGACTACCTGGAAATTTAAGGTACATGTTTTGCATTTATGCCGAGAGAATTGGTACTTTAGGAGCTAAACCTTATATTGCCATGGCTTTTATCAAAAAGGTTTCATTTAGTATATTGCTCTGAATTTTCCAGTCCCTCTCTTGTCTTCAGAAAACTGCAATGAACTGTTTTTTCAGTGGATTAAAATAAAAAGAGAACGCCTCATTTTGAATGGGAAAAGAATAGCAGAAGATTGTGCTTAAAGAGAGAATTACAAAAAGGTATGCGCCACGATGAAGCTTTTAGAAGGAAGCCCTGAAAAAAATGAAAGAATGACAATTTGTAAATCAGGAGTCCAGAGTTCTGTTTTATGATTATGTTGCAGTTTAATTTCTTTATATCTTTCTGCCCTTGCTAAAAAGCAGCCAGAACTTCAAAGGGAGCCTGCATGTGTTCTGAATCAGGACTTCAGAGCTGATGTCTGACAGCCCAGAAATTAGAACTAAATAAATGTGGTGTTTAAACTTCCATTTTTTCCAACAACAGCAACAACAACAACAAATTCATTTTCTTATGTATTTTGCAGTGTTTTTTCTTTCTTTGTTAACTTTAAAATTCTATTCCTGTGGATTTTTTATTCATTTTACCATTTATGAGCCTAAAAAGTGTAGGATTCCCATGGTCTTCAGAAGGAATTTCAGGCAACCAGAGGGGATGTCAAGACTTCAGGATCAGCCTTTGTGACATTTTTCTGTGCATTAAAGCAGATTGCCACTCGCCTTGGGAAAAAAAAAAAATAGGCAAAGAACCTTGGTTGTTAGGCCATGCCCAAACACCTGCATTTGACAGTGCATTTTCTTAGGATGACGGAGACAGACATCTCCAAAGAACAAAGAAAAGCTTGGGTATGGTTTGTGTTTGAAAGCGCGCTAGTGTGGATTTGAAACGTCAGTCACTAGCCAGAAATTTGGCAGCCATTTCTTGCAGTGCTGAAGAGAGTAATTAGAGCTTGACACAGAGAGCTGTTTATGTGGGGTAAAGGTGCATCCTTGACTCATGTAGAGATGTGGACGCAAAGGGACCTTGATGTTGTCTGAAACAACATTTCAAATAGCAGTAAAGAAGTGAGGACAGGGAGCTCAAAATGGTAACATGGATTTGCTCAAGAAAATGCAGCTAGTAGGGTGTCAAATTTTGGTTAAGATCCATTTGGTGGCTGGTGAGGTGGGTGTGGAAGCTTCTGGGCTTCTGAGGGAAATAGGCACTTAGGCGCTTTGTGTTTAGGTGCTACTGTCTATCTACCTATCAGAATCATTATTCTCAAATCCACCTTTGCCTTCCTCCTTTTAGTCGATGTTAACAAACATGAGGAAGTGCAGGAAAACAGCAACCAGGAGCAAAGGGCTCGCCTGCTGCATTTGTGCAAAGAAAAGAGGAGAAAAACAAGCAATTCTGGGCATCTCCTAAGTTTAACAGGTTGGAGCCCTTTTTCTCCTCTCCAACAATGCCATCCCACAGGCTCCACATCTGGCCCACAGAGCATCCCAGAATGTTTATTTCCGGACCCTGAGAGGCTTTCCTGAGCGTTGCTGGGGAAGTGTCCACATTTTTATTCATGCTAAGTTACAGTCTGAGAGTATTAGTGCCCAAACAAAGGAGACCATACACTTCAGTCTTCATGTTATCTTAGAAGTTCTGTGAACATTTGTGGTGAGGAGAAAATAAATAGTAAGTAAAGGTGAGCTGAAATATCTTTAAAGTTCACAAATATGAAATCTTTATATTTTCCTTGGAAAAGAGCAGAAAGAATTGCAGAGCCCTGGTCTCCCTGGCTCAAACACAGTTACAATATTTGCAGTCAGTCACGTCCGAGAACTTAGATCCAAGCATGGAAACCGCTCAGCCAAAATGTCTCTCTGCACATGTGTGAGGAAACGTGCGTCTTATTTATTCAACAAACACAACCATATTTGTTACTGGCTGCCATGCCAAGAATTGGAATGTTTACTTGTTCTTTCAGAATCTCACAATTAAATGAATTTAAAAAAAGAGAGAGACATATATATGAGAAAAGACAGTAACTGATTAGGTGAATTCTGCAGGTAAATGTATGGGGATCAGGGAAATTTCTCTGAATGTGGTAGTGGGGGACTGGAGAACTGGATTCTGTTGATGGATGAGACACAGATGAGTGGAGGAAGAAAAGCAGATGGAAAGAATGACGTAAGCAGTTGTATCACAGCGATTCCCCAGCAACCATGTGCTGGGCTTTCCATGTGCTCAACATTGTGCTTAGTAATTTACATGCATTATCCCATGTAGTTGTTATGACTTCAGGTGTTATTACTCCGAAAATAGAGAAGAATAAATGAAGACTCTGATAAGCCAAGGAAAATGGCTGAGATCACACTGATGACAGTGACAGATGCAATTCAACCTCGAAAATCTATGCTTTTACCCAATGCACTCCCAAAGGAAAGCTTGCAGTGTATTCAGAAATGGAAATTTGATAGGATATATTTAGGGCCTTTATGCCAAGCCATATAGTTTGGACATTCTAATTGACAGACAATGAGGTTTCAGATCCATCTAATCTATTGGTGGGAATAGGGACACCAAGCGGAGGAGCTGAGGAAGATGCATAACTGATCATATTTAGGCATGTTCGGTTGGAGTTAAGAGCAAGATGTGCAAAGAAATGTCCTATTGGCAATTTGTGATTAAAGATTAGAGGTAGGAAAGGAAAGTAGAGAGAAGTGGAGAGTTCTTATATTGTCCCATATCTTTCATTCTCTGTTCAAATCAAGGTTTTGTCTTTTGAATTAGTGTGTAATGAAGAGATCAAGTACAACATAAAATTTTCTTCAATGAATGTTTGTATTAATAAATAATATGCCGTGATCAATTCAAAGGCCTAATCCTAAAGAAATAAAATAAAAATAGATGCATTAGGGAAAAATCTATTATCTTTAGACACATGAAGTCAAAAAGGCGATTTTGCAAATTATTGTTTCCAAGGAGCTACTAATTACCATGACGTCATGTTGGCATTTTACTCTTTGTAATTCATCATTAGAGTAATGAAAATGATGGTTAAGTTTAGTCTTAGATGTTAGTAAATAGTTCCCTTTAAGATTATATTTTGAGAAACCAAGGCATAGTTCCAACTGTGAAATCTTCCTGAGAGCGGAAAAACTTTTTATAATTCCAGAATTAACAGTTTTATAACTCCTTTCGTGGCGCAGACACTTTTCTAGGAGTTTTACAGATACAGTTTTTGAGATATAGCATCTCAATGTTGAGATGAGGCCCCCAGACCTAAGTCTTCCTGAGAAAGACAACTATTGGTGTAAATTCACTGTGCCAGACCCCCTTAAGATTTAATGGGGTCTGGAGAGAAGTGTTCAACATTTGGGAGTTGTAATATAACCCAGGGCAAGGAAGAAGCAAAGGGCGGGTTGAAAATGTACCTTCTACCCAATTTCATGGAAACCCAACTCTGGAGTAACAATGAGCTCTTTTTTTATTTTAATGCCTGTTTATCTTATAGATAAAGAAAATAAAGCTGGATCAGATTTTTGTTGTTCTTTTGGGGAGGGTTGGGGGGAACAGACTTAAACTGGTGACTACAAAGTTATAAAAGATACCAAGGAATCAGCACAAATGGCAGAATTGTGAAGGTCTTCAAGACACTAATCAGATGGCTTTCAAACCTCTGCACTAAAGAAACAGTGGAGAGATTTATTTTAAATGCAGAGTTTGGTTCTCACCCCAGGGGGTTACATTAAAATTTAAACAGGGATGAGGCTCAGGAATCTGTATTTTAAACAATTGCCCATGTGATTCTGTTTAGCCAGAGGCAAACTTCCCTTTAAGAAATACTAATCTAATCCAATCCCTTTTTTTTGACGCTGGGAGAAACTGAAGTTTAGACATGGGAATTGGTTTTATCTGGCAGGTCACAGAACTTAGCCTAGAATTTAGCCAATAATATCCATTGTAATTATTGATCATTGTGATCAGAATTTAGAATCGGTGGTGCCACACTAGTTCTGTCACTGATTCTTTAGAAGACAGATTTAAAAATTGTCTCTAGCAATTTACAGTTCTTCAGGCAACAAGAATCAACAAATGCCTGGGGAAGCAGCTGGCAGAGAACAACTGGATGTCTTCTAAGAGAAGTCGTTTCTCTTTAATGAATTTGTCTGTTTGCAAATGACTATGGTGAGTTACACAATTCTTTTGAAATCTGATGGTTGTGATAAAAACCCTATTCATTTAGTAGTCTTTTTGATTTTTTGTTTTTTGTCATCTATCATTAATTGGGCAATTTGAGACATCTACTTGCCATTGTCTCTGAAGCTATAATACTTGTAACTTGGATAGGAAAAATTCTGAAGGTCACACCAAAATTCAGTTCCCACAGTTTGCAGCTGATAAGTTTGCCACTTACTCTGAATGATTCTGAAATTTTCAGTATTTTTGGTTAGTCTGAGCTGATTCTCATAGGGAGGAGCCATGGACCCAGCTGAACTCTGTATTACAAGTGCATTTCATCTTGATTCCCAGCCGAGTGCATCTGTGAGCATCTTTAGTTTGAAAATAGGTTGCCCAATCTCGTTACAGGCCCTTGTTGAAAGATATTCATGACTTCCCAGTTATGGTGATCCTGGCACTACCAGCAGATTGCTCTCCATTTAATCTGGTGTATACACAGCGAGTTGCAAAAGTCCTGCCAACTCTTCTTTATCTTTGATCTACCCATCCTGAATCTGGCCTCTGCTTATTTCATCCTCTCAACATTAAATTCCACAGTTGTGTCATCTTCTTTCAGATCCCTCAAGGGTCTTGGGTATTTGGCTGAAATGCTACCAGCGTCTCTGAAATACTTTGAGTTATAGTCATGAAAGTTTTATAGTATTTTGCTATAAATTTGGATTTTGAGCCTCATTCACAAAGAAAATTGTACAAACCTTAAAATGCAAGATCCCTGGTATAATCAAGGGAAGGTTCCTTTTCATTGTCCCATGCCTCCAATGTGCGAAAGCAGAAAAAAAAAAAAACATTCAGGATGACAAACCACAAGCCGATGTACTCTGGGTTATTCAAGTTTCTTCCCCAAAGCACCATGGTTATATTAAGGTGTATGATGAACATGTGAGGGAGTTCCTATTTTCATCCATGATTTTTTTTAATGGGAGGTGAGAGTAACCTGTAATTATGCAAAAACACTTTGATAATCAGTATTTGAAATGAAGACTTTATAAAAGTTCTGTTTTGGCAAGTCGAGCCATGATAGCTGTAAAGATTGTGTGGAAGCCTGGCTGTGTTTACACTGCAGATTTTCTGTCACAATGTTGGGAAATGGGCTGCTTTTCTTAGAACTATCGGATTGGGTTTATGAAAAAAGCAATAGATTGTTATGGGTTTTGCTAAATGTTGTTTCTCTTGTAAATGTTCTTTAAGTATTTCAATTAAATGATGATTTATTTTAAAAATCAGCATTAACAAATGTGGAATAGAAGCCTATGTACAACAGAATTCTTAATCTTTAACAAATATATTTGAAGCCAGTTCATATTTATTTAACATACAATTGCTGTCTAATTTAATCTAAATTAAACGGTTGTTTGAAACCTATAATTTGGAAGGTTCCTGAACCTCCTTTTATGGCAGAAAAAAACAAGAAATCATCAGTTTTGCCCAGAGGGTAGATACATATCTTTTAAAATCAGGTATTTTGGTCTTGAAATTAAAAACCTAGGCTATTTGGGAAATGCAATTCCAAGGAATGTTTTGGCAAAGAGACATATATCCCCATTTTCCTTAGAAGAGAATAATTTGTTTTTCTACTATTCAACAAACCTTAAAAATTTAGCTAACTCTTACCCAGCCTGTTGAGGATGAATTATCATATGTCTTGTTTATAGGCCACTATTTTTGTCCAGTGTAAACCATGATGACTCAGTAGTGGGTTTTTGGTGTTGTTTTTGTTGTTGTATGTTTGATTTTTAAAGAAAAGACCAAATAACTTTGAGTGTTATGGGACAGGCACTATGCTAGCTGAAAATATCAATGAGAAAATAAGTTATTCATGAAGCAACCATAATGACAAGTCGGAAAACTAGTGGAAAAGCTTTTCAGCAATCATCACTACAAATTTTGCCATGACCATCATCATCTGAGCTGAATTCGGGAAGCACTGTCATCAATTAATGCTGTGCTGGAATTGAAGTACAAGCTTAGGTCCAAGGGTGTACTTGGAAAGGAATTTGAGGTTTTTATATTTTTGGAGGTGGGTATGACATATATTTTTTCCAACTAATACGTATTAGAAGAATCAAAATGGATATTTTTCTTTTTGAAAATTAGTTTTTATTAATGTAGAATAAAGCTTGAGTAAGAAGGATGGGTTACAATTAGTCATCAGTGTTTGAGGATTGTTATTTAGAAGGGATTGCTGTTAGGACTGCAGGGCTAATTCATTCAACTAGTGCTTCAGTAACATTTGGATTTAATCCCACGCAAAGTGGTTTTGAGGACAGGTCCTGGAATCGACTGACCTAGATTCTTATCACAGCTTTGCCGTTGACTGAAGGAGTTGCTAGGGCAAGTTAACCTCCTCATAACTCATTTTTTCACTTGGGGAGTTGTGTGAAGATTAAATGAGATAATAGGCTTTAAGCACTTAGCTGAGTCAGTGATTACGTTAGTTTTTGCTAACATTAGTTTAAAAGCAATTTAATGGTGGGGACCACCTTCGTTTGGTTCATACTGTATCCTCAGTGGCCAGCGCAGTTCCTATCACAGCCTTTCAACAAAAATACATAAATGAATCAATTTTGCCAAGTTTTCTGTTGACTCTTTTAGAAGACATGGAGTTTTCAGTTTCACTCTGTGTAAAACAAAATTCGTTATCAGTTTTATAGGCTTTGGTGAAGGAACATTCTGTGACAAGAAGGTTTCTATTTGGGGTGTCATAATTCTTTGAAATTGACCTTCTCCAGAAAAACTCTCCCGTCTCCCAAGCCCTGATAAAGTTTTCCATTCTTACTGCCCATGGCATCTTTTGAAACAGTTTTAGAGAAAGGAAAATAGCTATTCTATAGTAGGTATATCCTAATAGCATAACATTTTTCATGGTCTTGCTTTCCTTTACTTTTCTGCAGAAAGTATTCTCCATATGACTATGGCCCTGAATAAAATAAAATTAAAAAGTTGTGTATTATGTTAAGAGCATGGTCTCTGGAGCCAGAGGTTTTAAATCAGCTCTGCTGTTTTGCCTTGAAAAGCTGCTTAACCTCTCTGTGTTCATTTCCTTACCTCCAAAATGGATGCAATAGTATTACCTTTTTCCACACATGCTTTATTTTTGGAGGATTGCACAAGTTAATGCGTATGAAGTGTTTAGCACAGAATCTTTCATGTAATAGGCACCATGTAAACTTTAACTATCATCATATATGCACCCAGTCCTTAAAATCTGCTTTAACCCTCTCCACTATGAATTTATCAGCTCATTTAATTAACATTAATTGAGAATGCCTAGCATTATACTAAACACTGGATATAGAATGTCAGGGTGAACTGACAACTTGGACTTTGTAGAGGGAAATGGGTTTGGAAGGAGTAGAGAGGAACATTATGCGTATTGCACGGTTGATTCAGGATGCTGCTTACGCTGAAATTCAATGATGAATAAGAATGAAACAGATTTGAAAAGGTCATTCCATCAGTTAAGACTCAGAATTGCCAGGCCACTATTTGATTACAGTGTTCACCAAACTTTATACAGGGACATCTATGTCAAGAGAAGTGTGGAGGTGGAACATGGGAATAGAGAGAGACCATTTTTTGACAAATTTGAATTTAATCCTAAAAACTTTAAGAAGCCAATGACAGGTAGTTGAGTGCTTGGCCTGTTGGACTCACTGTTCTACCCTAGTGAGTCTAGAATTTTCCTCTGGCATGCTTGCCCATCTAGGACCAGGGTCTTCTCCTAGCTATTATACTTCTTCAGCTATCTAAGGCCTCCCAGCATTTCCTGAACACAAGATTTTTAGTTGGAAAAGCTTTTCAGTGTCCAACCTGACATGCCAATGCTCACATCTCTTTAGTAGAGTTCACAGTTATATAAATGTGCTTGAGAAACCCCACCTAATCTATACAACCTCAGACTCATCCAGGAGTGAAGTTCTTATATATTTTTTCACACAGTGATCCCTTGGCTTCAGTCCTTGGTAAGAGAGAAGCCAACAGCACTGACTGTATTTGCAGTTCTATCATAACTGAAGACTCATCACGGCCTCATTTTCTCTGTACAATCCACCTCCACCAGATCCAACTGATGATTTGCTCAGGCATTACTGAAGTACCCGTCTTATCCTTCGACATACTAGCACGTGGCGCTTGAGGGACAGTGGATGGAGAATAGTGAGAACAGAACCCTTTAGCCACATGGTGATGTGTTAGTTACTTCATCTCATTCTCAATGAAAAGTAAGAATGCTTTTGCAGTTTTGGAAGATTGTCTTGGGTTCCTCTTATTTTTAAGAGGCAGTAAACTCAGTTGTTAAAACTTCACACTCTGAAGTCAGACAGCCTGAAGCAAGTGCTGGCTCTCCCACTTGCTTATTGTGGGATCTTTGCTTCTCTGTAGAAAGTGGAGACTCCATGACTAATTCATGGGCTTGGTGAGAGGATTAAATGAGACATTTCATATCATGGCATATGCTAAACATTTTTAAATTATTGTGGTTACCATTATTATTCTATATAACATGCACTTACACTTTCATTTTTATCTTATAAAGTGGAATTATGATACTGGTTTTTTCCCTTAGATCTGTAGTATATTTGGGGATGTAGGAAAATTTAGAAGCTTAAAACAACACCCAATCATTACTTCATAGTTCTATAGATCAGAAGTCTGGGAGATTCAACTGGGTTCTTACAAAGACAAAATCAAGGTATTGGCTAACTGAATTCTTATCTAAAAGAAGAACCAACTTCCAAGCTCATTTGAGTCAGCCAAAATTGAGTCCCTTGGAATTATAGGACTGGTGTTTCCATTGCTTTGCTGGCTAAAAGTCACCATCATTCTTTTACATGTGATTTCCTCCATCCTCAAAAAAGTAAACGTACAGCAGACCTTCTTATGCTTCATAGCGTTCTAACGTCCACCAACAGGTGAAAACTCTTGGCTCTTAGGGTTTGGTGATTAGATTATCAACACCACCACTCCCACCCAGAACAATCTCCCTTTTGATTAGCTCAAAGTCAACTGAAAGTTTTTTTTTTGCCATGTCAGGGTAATGTCATCATATTCAAAGATTCCATCCATATTCAAATGGGAGGGAATTATCCAGTGGTGACAGTCACTGAGGGTCATTCTTAGAATTCTGGCTGCCAGAGAATTGAACTGATGTGGAATCAAGTGAATATGAATAGAATAAGTTAGTTCCAAATTCACTCATTCAGTCAATAAACATATACTGAGCATCTTTCAAAAAACATGACCATGTACTATGTACTGTGCTGTATTTGAAAATATCAATCAAATCTTGGCAATTCACTTTTTTGAAATGAGTTTTAAAGAGCAGGATTGTCTGAAAATATAAGTTCCAGTTCACCAACATCACTTTTCCATTCTCCATTTTTGCTCTTTCTGGAACTACAGCATATTAGACACAGATCAACATAACATGAATAATTCTTGAGCTAAGTTTACTAAGAAGAAAACTAAGTAAATGAAAAGAATAATACTGTCAAATGATAATGCCTATTTATCTAATAGAGCTTTAAAAATGAATTTAAGATTGGTGGGCTGGGATGAGGAAGTTATGTGAGTTTTTTTTAACATTTTTTATTGTGAAATATAATGTATATTCAAAAAATCAATTAATTTCAGAGTTCGTTGTAACAAGTAATTATAGAACAGATTTCAGAATTTGGTATGGGTTACATTCCACAAGCTTAGATTTTTCCTTCTAGCTGCTCCAAGACACTGGAGACTAAAAGAAATAGCAATATAATGATTCAGGAGTCATGACTCATTTGTTAAATCCTTTCTTTTCTGTTATAACTCCTCCCTCTCCTTTGATCCTTCTCCTAATCTTTAGGGGTATTTGAGGTGTGCCCATTCCAACTTTTCATGTTGGAAAGTGTGTCAGTAATATGGGATAGGGGAATGGAACTAGTTGATGTTCTTGGAGAGGCTGGCCCCTCTGGTTTTCAGGACTTATCCGGTCTAAAAACCCACTGGAGGTTTTAGGTTTCTGGAAAGTAATCTTAGTACGTGAAACTTTTGTAGAATCTCAGATACAACCCTAGGTGTTCTTTAGAGTTAACAGGAATGGTATTGGTTGGGGGTTGGCAAACTGTGGTAATTAGCAATATCTAGCTGAAGCTTGTGTAAGAGTAGCCTCCAGAAGAGCCTCTCGACTCTATTTGCATCCTCTTAGCCTCTGATACCTCATTTTGTTACATTTCTTTTCTCACTTTTGGTCAGAAAGGCGTTGTCAGTCCCACAGTGTCTGGGTCAGGCTCATCCCTGGAAGTCCTGTCCCATGTTGCCATGGAAACTTTCGCCCCTGAATGTCATCTCCCACATGTGGGGAGGGTAATGATTTTTGCTTATAGAGTTGGGCTTAGAGAGAGAGAGGCCACATCTGAGCAACAAAAGAGATTATTTGGAAATTAATTCTTAGGCGTAACTATAGGTAGGCTTAGCTTCTCTGCCACAGAAATAAGCTTCACAAGAAGAGCAAGCCTCAAAATTAAGGGCTTGCCCTATTGACATGGGAGTCCCTAATGTTTGAGACAGTATCAAGGGTTTCCCCAGTGGGAAAACTTACTAGGTTCCATATTTTTTTTTCTCCTATCCCTCAAGGGACTTTTCCAGTGCCTTTTAATTATCTGCCCAACATACGCTGAGATGTGTTTGGATGTTACATTAAGTTATACAGTATTACACGCCCTAATTCCCATTCTGGGCTCCATGTGTTTGAGTTGTTTAAATGAGCTATCCAGACAGGTTGAGTTAGATTATGTGCTACAGAAATAGGTTTTGGACAAAATAAACATTTTTTCCTTTGGACTCACACTGTAGATAAAGTTCCAAAATACACGTAATGTCACCCTTACCCGTGTATTCTGATTTACCTTAGTCCCCATGTGATTGGCTTCACTCTTATCTCTAATTGAACCCTGACATCTTTTTCAGTTTAACAGTTGTATGTAGCAATGCTGACTACCAGAATTGCAGAACTCCCACTCTGAGTCTTAGGTGTCACACAAGTAGCCAAAGTTCCAGGGAGATACCAGGTTATGCATATATAGCACAGCATCTCCAAATCTAGAAATAACATTTACAACTCTGGACTAAACCTGACTGCAATAAGAGCTAACAATCTAGAGCCCAGTTTTCTTATAAGTATTTTCTAAAAGAGACCATCAGTATTTGTTCTTTTGTTTTTGGCTTATTGTGTACCACATAATGTCTCTAAGGTTCACTCACCTCGTTGCATGCCTCCAACTTCATTCCTTTCTGTAGCCACACAATATTCCAATATATGTATGCATCACAGTTCGCATTCTATTTCTCAGTCAACGTATACTTCAGCCACCCCCATCCACTCGGCATCATGTATAATGTCCAGAGCCAACAATCTGTGTCTCGCATTATCCTCACTTAGTTGTACAATCATCAGCACTCTCAATTTTAGACAATTTTCATTGCTCCAAAGGGAAAAATAACTGATAAATACACCCTCACCAGATAGAAAATCCAAACCTTACCTTAATTTTTGACCTTCCCCCAATTATTTACCCTTGGTATTGCTGTGGTACAGTTGATGTCTTCCTGTTAAATATAGACCATAGAATGCAATAGTAGTTTTCCCACTATAACTCTGAGTTATTGACTCTGTACAAGATTCAGACCTTTAAAGTAGTTCATGCAAGAACCTACTTATATTTGTAGTGTCCCTCAGTGGGCTGCATGGCTCTGTACAGCCCCTTTCAGTCATGTCCACCTTCAATATGTAAAGTAACACTTTTAATACTACCTGTATTCCATGGGTGGAATGAATGTATTTTATGTATATTATGTCAGTTAAACTTAACAATATTATTCTTCCTATACCAGGAATGGGAAGCCAAGCAAAGGATTTCAAGTTCATAACACTGAAAATGTTTAGAAGTATCTATCGTGTTCTGAGTTTCCTTTAAGCATTTGTGGTATCCTAGGCTCTGTAACATTTTCTTTATTTTATAAAGTTATCTTTCTCTATATTTAATTATATTTATCTGTTTATTTGTTCCTTATATATTAGCTCCTTAGAAGCAAGAGCTATGTCTTATTAGTCCTTGAACTTCCTGCCTGTCATTAGAGTATGAGCTCAGTAAATATTGGTTGAGTTTGAGCCGTACAAACTACTGTAGTGGGATCATCGTTGCTTAGCCTGAGTCTCTTCTGCTCTTGTTCCATCCCACTTGGCCAATTATACCTAAGCCTCAATTAGAGAATAGATCCCATGTGTTTGATGCATTATTGAAAACAGCAGTAAAAACTAGTGATTGGCAATCATTTTGCAGTTGGGGTTTGGCAGAAAACAATTTTGTTGAGGAGTGGGGAGGAATTGTCCTGTGATGTCCAAAAGCATTTTCTAGGGATTTTTTTTTTCCTCGCTGGTTTTATACTTGTGTATTTTAAGCAAAATTTAATTCACATATTTCTGGTTTGTTTACACTTAATACACCAAAGTAATGGTTTTTCAAAGCTATTTGGGGTCTAGGAACTCTTTCTAAAGTAGTTCGTTTCGAACTAGAAATAGTGTCTACAAATATGGGTGGTATTATCATCTCACATCTTTAAGTTGGCAGCAAGAAATAGTGGGAAATGGAGTCACTGGAAGATCTGGTTCTAACCCCATCACAGCTAACTTATTTGCCTTGATAATTCAACTTTCTGAGTCTTAGTTTCTTCATTTTTAAAAATGAAAGAATTGGAATAAACGATCTTGAAATCCCTTTCTAGATGTAAAATTCTATGATTGAATAGTTTTTGATTAGAGAAGTTGTGGGTTTACAAAATAATCATGCATAAAAATAAATACAGGGTGGGCCACAGTGGCTCAGCAGGCAAGAATGCTTGCCTGCCATGCCAGAGGACCCGGGTTCGATTCCCGGTGCTTGCCCATGTAAACAAACAAACAAGCAAACAAACAAATAAATAAATAAATACAGGATTCCCATATGCTACCCTAATATTAACACCCTGCCTTGGTGTAAGGCATTTGTTACAACTGGTGAAATTGCATTTTTATAATTCTATTATTAACTATAGTAGTCCACGGTTTAACTTAGGGTTCACTGTTTGTGTTCTGTAGTTTTGTGGTTTCTGAAAATTTTTTATTCTAGTACCATATACAACCTAACATTTCATAAAAATAACACTGATTGCCTGCTATGGGCTAGGCTCCTTTTGATATACTGCGCTTATAATATTGTTGAGGTGGTTTTAATTCAGTATTCATTTCAATCCTGTGAATTAGAATAAATATTTAGTTATATTTAGTGGTGAAACAACTGAGGTGCAAATAGGTTTTGAAATATTACATATCTCTCTGAAGTATCAGATTTATGTCTAAAATTTTGGCACATAGTAGGTATTTAGTAAATAATTGTTAAATTGTAAATGAATTGGGGATGGATGGATGCATGGATGGATGGACGAATGGATGGAAAGATGGTTAGTTAAAATATCAGTCAATGATTCTTGCCATTTTTATTTTCAGTAGTTTTTGAGCAGAAATTTTATTTAATTTCAACTTTCCGAAATAATGACATTGGAATATACTATTGTCTCAGATTTGTTTAGTATACCAAAGGTGCTGAGTATATAAACTTACTTCCTGGAGGGTCACTGACTAGAACAGTAAAAGGATTCTTACTGTGGTTGAAAGTGCCTTCTCTAAAACATATGCAATGTTATGAGGGCTGCTTGGAATAAGCCAAGTGAAAGATTTAATGATAATAATCTCCATATTTCTTCTAAAATTGATTTCCGGTTTCAGTGAACTTGGAAAAAGTCTTTGGACATCAAATAAGCAAAGATCTTAACATGAAATGAATCTTCAGAATATGTTCATAAATTTACATTTTAAACATGACTAGAGAATAAATATCTCTGTCCACTATTACGGTGATACTTTAATGAAAAATTTTCATTTGCATGAAATAAACCTTTTTGGCTATAGATGAAAGGATTTTATGGTAGCGACAATGGTTTTGTGAGTTAAATGATCCCAACATCATCAGGAACAAATCACAAGTGCCTACCATATGAATTACAGCACCATGAGTCTTAAAAGGTATTCTGTGGAAAGCATTCCTCCCATCTGCAACAATCAGATTCTGCTTTGAAGTCTTGCTGGAGAGTCTCACAGTACATGAGACTGCCACATGCTATCCAAACTTCTCTCTGGACTTGAGATTTTTTTGCATTTTCCAAAAGAACAACACAGAAACTTAATAATAGTGGCCACAGAGGAAAATGGCTACAGCTTTTGCAATTATGCTTCATTGCCTGTGTTGTCTTCAGTGACCCTGTCTGGATGTAACGACAGATAATATATTAATTTTAATAATTAATTTTGATGTGCAAAATTAACCTCAAATTTAAATGGAATGAATATGCATGACTCCTTTCATCTCTAGTATATTTTAAATATGCAGTGAAATCTGCACAAACACTACAGGTCCAAATGAAACTAGCCTGTTAAAAAATAAATAAATCCTTGCTGATGCTTTTTAGCCGCATCGCAAAGTTACGAAACTGGTGTAAGTCATTGCATGACATCAGGTGTCTGTATTTCATAACAGGCGGTCAGGTCACTACTGCTGACTTTCATCCCACGACCTCTGCTGAATGCAGCCTGGGGGTGAGGATTGCCCAGCTCACTTCTCCTAGTTTACTTGAAGCTACCCTCAGCAGAGACAGAAAATGATAGTGGGGAAAGACGTGTGGGGAGGAGACTGACAAAGGCAAAGTTAAGAGATTAAGAAGCAGAGCTAAAATGATTTGTGCAATCACTTTGTGTTTCTATTTTTTCATGAAACAAATGAAACATGACACAGATACCATTCTATGTTAATTGTCTGCTGATTCTAGAATCTCCTCTACTGCAGCATGGCAGGGCAGTAATAATGTACCAAAATTGTGGGTTTCAACCCATTAGGTTGGAGAGAATTCCCTCTTTAACTTATGGCAGAATTCTTCCATCTTGGCTTCCATAAAGAGCTCTGCCACCATATTTGCCATTTCATAATAGAAACATCTGGGGAGTATTCTGGAGATTCTTCCCTTTATTTCTTTAAGCTTCAATAAGACTATTTCGGCTATGCACAATAGACATATTGTGAATATACATAGATTCAAAAAGGATAAAGTTTATAAAAGTTTGACTATTCCCATTCTGCTTTCAAATGCTCTGCTATTTATGCTCCATTCCATATTCTAATAACAAAGAAAAGTCTTCTTTCCATCCGAAAATAGCATGCTATTACATCAGGATCAGGTAATTGCTAGTATATATAGACCAGTCACATACATCATATACAAGGAGATTCAAGGATATTATTTTAGATATGTGGACAGATATTGATATATACATATATACATATTTCTATATTAATGCACTAATCAATTCCATGTTTTGCCACCACTGTTATGTGGGAACTATTTGAGAAATGTATCGAGAAGTTTTGAAATATGCTGTTTTGAAAAATGGATCCTACTGTATTCCATTTTAGTTATTAAATACATATCTAAGATTTAATCTTCAAGTCTTCTTAGAGGAACCTCCCATTCTGAACTTTTCTGAACTAATAAAAATACTGAAACACTGTAATTTCATAGGCTGAAATCAACCCCTATACAGTTTTCAGGAAATCAAATTGAAATAGATTATTTGAAACAACTACCATGTTTAAGAGCTTAATACTGTTTTCAAAAAAAAAACGAAATTAAATTTGCGTCTGGTGAATCAATAGAAACAAACAGAGGATTTCTCACTGAAAGCGTCCTTTCCCTTCTCTTCCTCAACGCTGTCTCGGTCTTGGCTGTCACCGCTTCAGCTGTGTTGGTTCTTGAAAGAAATAATTTGTTATAATGTAGCTCCCTTCCATGCTTATAATTTAATGCAGAGTAGAATCTTTATAAAACCACTAGGCTATGTTCAGGATTCTTTTATGGTTTATTATGGATTTATTATGATGGTGATTTATTTGTTGTTGCTGCTAATGCTTCATTCCTAAAAGATTTCCTCCAAAGAACCTAAAGAGCAGAATCTGTCTTTGAGAAAAAAAAGTCTTTCTAGAGAATTCTGTCACAGTCGATACTGGTGGTGGGCACTGCTGCCAAGGCTGGTTTTCAGACAGTATACTCTGGTATGGCCAGACTCACTGCTGAAACATCTGAATGCTTCTGTGCTGGTTGGTCGCTACCTCGAGCCTGCCACCTGCCCATCTTATTGCCCTACCATCTGGGCTCCTTCCTTAGTGCTCTACCACCACCTCAGAGGCAAAGCCTATGTGGATCTTAAGAACCCAGGTGCTGCTGGGTGCTGCCTGAGTCTATGATACACTGTGTCGTGCAAACGTTTCTCTCACCTACCTCATTGTCCCCACACTCAGGACACTACAAAAGCCTGGAGCAAAACTGCCAATTTAAGTCTCTGCTATGCTTTTTCACTTCCGCAGGTCATTTTAAGTATATTTTGACAAACAGGATGAGTCTTGTGTCCTCTGTGAAGCCCAAAATAAAAAATGTTATATGAAGCTGGCAACCGGGCCTGTTAAAACCACGTAAATGACCTCTAATCAAATACCACATGCCCACACCACACTGAAACTCTTGTGAAACATGCCCTGGAAAATAATACCATGTCAGTGGTAGTCACCGTGGGCTATTCTAATCTTTCCAAAATATATGGCAGCAACAGACTCGGGAGAACTCAGGTTAATAGGACTAAAAATTTATTTTTGAGCTCTTTACTTTGATTGGAAGGGAAGACATAGGCCTTGTAAATTTCTTGACTTTAATGTTCCCTGCACACATAACTCAGAGTTCATTTGCCTAGATCTCTGACTCCAGAGATCACATGGGTAGCATGTGAATGGAAATAAACCCTGTAGGTAAAAGAAAGAGGAATTTGGAAAGAGATCAAAGATAAGCTTCATTCCACTCTTTCCTTCCACTTTTTACTATCCCATCTAAATTTGGTATTTTAAGGGACCTTTTTCATTTCCAAAGGAAAGGGTGAACTTAAACCAGATTTAGACTTTTCTCTCTCTCTCTTTCTTTTAATCCATGGGATTTGATCTGCTAAATTGTGACTTCATATAGTCATATTCTTAATTGCTAGGAACTTGCCTAATAAAAGATATAGCACAATGGCTTGATATAATATATCTTTTAAAATTATCACTACAGCCCTGGTTTAAGTTATAGGAAAAGCTGACTAGAAGTTTAACAGTTTGATTAGCAGAAATGTGTACTTGTCTTTTTTTTTTTTTTTTGCTTTTAATTTTGAGGGAACGGAACTAATTACCATGTGCTATTAATCTTGACTTAGCAAAGACGATTTTCTAAGCATTAGAAATCAGTACTTTGCACTACACATTTTCTGAATCTCTGTCATTTTTTATAGTGATCAGGTGAGAAGGTGGATTTTAGTGTGGTCAGCCCCATTCTTAACTGTCCTGTGTAAGGGATTCTTATTGCTATCGTGAGGAGATCCATAGTGGGAGAAACTGAGTGAGCAATTCCTTGAAATGCTTGAAGACAGTTTTTCTTCCTTTTTTATCCTCTTTAGAATATTTAATGCCAGTTATTTAAAGCCTTGGGATAATTATGAAGTGATAATTTTGACTTCCATCAAAATAGTAGAAAAAGCATAGAATCAACACTGAAGTGCTTCAAGAAGCTGGGGGAATTAAATCATCCTGTCCATGGGTAACATCAAGTGCTAATGCAGAATTGAAAATGTTGCCAGTTATGGTTCTTTGGTTGAATATCTCAGTGCATTCCAAGGATCAAAATGAGGTTATTTCATTGTCCAAAATGGAAGTAACTAAATTTAGTTTTAGATTTCATTGCTTGACAATTTTATAGAACTTCCTTTAGTTTTATTAACTCTAATCTAAGGATTTCCTTTCTTTTGAAACAATGACTATAATGCTTAAGAGCAAAGCAGAGGTGAGAATTGAAAGCAATACAGCTAGACGCACAGAGCATGCACTTCGTATTCAAGATCATTCTTTCAACTTTTCATGGAAATTGCTGACAAGAAGACATAGAAATATTTAAATATTATAAATGTTATGTAAATGAGAGAAAATGAAATCAGATCTTTCCTAATTTAAAAAGAATAACATAAGGAGCTAAAATTTTAGAGAATATAAGCATAAAAATGAATATAATGGATTTTAAAAATAAAATGCTTATTTCATGTAAATTCATTCATAAGAATATAAAATATTAAGCTGCCATACTAAAACATGTTTTTTTATTCATTGTAACATTTCCTCCCCACCCCCCCACAATCATTCCTAAACTTGAACAGGTTGTGTATAATGATGAATTAAAAAAAGAAAGATTGAATGAGAGACTTTCACTTTTGGCATTTTGAGAGTCTACATTTACTGAGGCGCTTTTGCATGAAAATATCTCACAGTGCTGAATTAAACATAAAAAGCACTCTTTTCAGTTTATGGTTCTCTTCCATATAGGTGAAGGAAGGTCCACGAACACTGAAGTTGTTTTCTGTGAAGCATCTGGCCAGACTCTCCAGTTAGCCCAAGCTTGAACGTTATAGTCTGTTGCATATGGAGAAGGAGGTTGAAACCGTGGCCCTATGAAGGAAAGGGAATTTGTTGGAGATAAGGAAGGGGACACTAAAGGGCCAACTCTAAGGAAAATGATGAATAGGAGGAAAAAATACTGCTGAATAAAACTACAAATCTATCTTAGCTACAGGTTTCAGTAGGGAGAATGAAAGGAGGGAAGGAAGGAAGGAAAGGAGGGAGGGAAAAAGAAGAAAAAGTGAATTTCTTTGCCAAGATAATTTTTAATAAGTTTTGCAGCCTACAATATCTATACATACTTAAAAAGAAAAACACAAACCTGCTATCTAGGAATTTAAAATCGATATAGGGGGTACTGCCCAGACCTCCATCAAAACAAACAAATTTTTGTTGAGAGGAACTCACTCTCAGTCCAGGCCTCAAAGACTTTTCACAAAATTCCAATGAATATGAGTTCAAAATATTAAAGCAAATCATAAAAGGAAGGAAGAAATAAGGCACCATGAGGACAAAGCAGCAGAAACAGCAAATAATTAAACAACTACACCCATAAACACTTAAAGTATCAGATACAGAATATAAATTAGTTATTCTTAAAGAAATGAAAGAAAGAAATAAAAGCATGAGCAAGGAGTAAGAAACTATAAAAATGACTAAAAGTTTATGGAAAATAACCAAATAGGAGTTTTAGAATTAAAAGTATAATAACGGAAATGAAAATAGCAATAGAGTTGTTAAACAGCAGATTAGACATATCTGAAGAGAAAAAGCTTGGAAGATAGATCTGAAAAAAAAAATAATAATAATGTGGCCTCTCTCTCTCTCTAAGCCCAATTCGGCAAGTGAAATCATTGCCCTCGCCTCCACATGGGACATAACATCCAGGGGTGAAAGTCTTCCTGGCAGCGTGAGAGATGACTCCCAGGGATGAGTCTGGCTCTGTGACAGTAGGATCAACAATGCCATCCTGACCAAAACGCGGAAAACAAGGGTAGCAGATAAGGTATCAGTGGCTAGGAGAGTTCAAACAGAGTCGAGAAGTTACTCTGGAGGTCACTCTTATGTGAGTTTCATTTAGACATTGCCACCTATCATAACTAGCCAAACCCCAACCAAAACTATTCCAGCCAATCCTGAAGAATACCTAGGGCAATATATAAGATTCTGCAAAGGTTCAACACTCTAGGGTAACTTTCCAGAAACCTACAACCTCCAGGTGGGTCCCTGGACCAAATAAGTCCTGAAACCTAGAGGGTCCATCCAGCCTTTCCAGAATATCAGCTAGTTCCATATCCCTACCCCTTATTATTGACAGCTCCTACCAGCATGAAAAACTTAGAATGGGCATAGCCCAAATACCCCTAAAGAGTGGGATAGAAAGATCAAAAGTGATGGTGGAGTTATATGAGAAGGTAAGGTTTAGCAAATGAGTATGATTGCTCACTCATTGTATTAATACTTCTTTTAGTCTCCAGTATCTTAGACCAGCTAGAAGTAAAAACCTAAAATTATGGAATTGTAACCCATGTCAAACTCTGAAATCTGTTCTACAAGTAACTGTTATGCTATGCGTTGAAATTTGCTTTTTTGTATATATGTTATTTTTCACAAAAAAGAAAAAAAATTGATGTGATGATAAAAAAAAAAAAGAAAAATTTATTCCTTCTAGCTTCTCCAGAACACTGGAGGCTAGAAGGAAAAATCTGAGATGATGGTATGGTAGTTCATGATGAACTCTGGGCTCTGTCCTGTAACTACTTCTTGAAGAGTGCTTTGAAAACTGTTACTTTTTTCTTTCTTTGCTTTGTATATATATTATACAATTTAAAAAGTTTTAAAAAATGCGCATAATGCTGCAAGGCAGAAAGAAATAGAGTTGGAAAATGTGAACGAGAGCTCAGGAGACATTGAATATATAGTAATAATGTCTACAAATATCTAATTGGAGTTTCAAAATAAGATAAAAGAGAAAATAGAAAGTGCTATATTAATAAATTTCAAAACTTGAGCAAAATAAATACATTCCTAGAAAAATATGACTTATGTGGATACAGAAAGCATGAGAATTTCCATAATAACTAAAGAAATTCAATCATTAAAAACCTTCCTCAAGAGGAAGACAAACCCAGGTCTCCCACATGGTAGGCAAGAATTCTACCACTGAACTACCCATGCACCACCAAGGCCCAAATGATTTTTACCCAATGTTGTAAAGTCATATAATGAAACAAGAGGGTACACTTTCTAGCCACATTGAAATCCAACAAGGTCAATAGAAAAATGGAAAATTACATTTTAACCTCTCAATGGACATGAGGAAAACAAATCCAACTATGCATAAAAAGGATAGTATATCATAACTGAACTCATTTTACTCAACAGATGAAATGATGGCTGTTCTAGTTTGCTTTACTGCAGAAAGCAGATACCATAAAATGGGTTGGCTTTTAGCAATGAGAACTTATTAGCTTATGGGCTTACAGTTTTGAAGCTATAAGAATGTCCAAATCAAGGCATCATCAAGATGATGCTTTCTTCCTGATGAGCAGTTGCTGACGAACCTGGACTCCTCTGACTCATGGCAAGGCACATGGCAATGTCTGCTGGTCTCTCCCTTCTCTTCTGGAATTCTTTGCTTTTAGCTTCTTACTTCTGTGGCGTGCTCATGTGGTCTCTCTCTCTTTCTCCATTCATCCCACTTAAAAAGGCCCCCTTTAAGAGAGTCAGGACCCACCCTGAATGAGGTGGGTCACAGCTTAATTGAAGTAGCCTCACCAAAAGATCCTACCTACAATGGGTCCACACCCACAGGAATGGATTAACTTTAAGAACATGCTTTTCTGGGATAAATACTGTTCCAAACCACCACAGTGGCTTAACATTAGAAACATTAATTGACACAACTTACAACAATACCACATTGTAGGAGAGCTCTCTCTCAGCCAACACGACAAGCAAACTCACTGCTCTCCCCCTCTCTACGTGGGACATGACTCCCAGGGGTGTAAACTTTTCTGGCAACTTGGGACAGAAATCCTAGAATGAGCTGGGACTCAGCATCAAGAAATTGAGAAAACCTTCTCAACCAAAAGGGAGACGAGCAAAATGAGACAAAATGAAGTGTCAATGGCTGAGAGATTCCAAACAGAGTCGAGAGGTTATCCTGGAGATTATTATTATGCATTAAATAGTTATCAGCTTTTCAGTTAAGATGTAGTGGAGAGGCTGGAGGGAACTGCTTGAAAATGTAGAGCTGTGTTCCAGTAGCCATGTTTCTTGAAGAAGATTGTATAATGATATAGCTGTCACAGTGTGACTGTGTGATTGTGAAAACCTTGTGTCTGATGCTCCTTTCATCTACCTTATTGACAGACAAATAAAACATATGGATTAAAAATAAATAAATAATAAGAGGAACAAATGTTAAAATAAATTTAGTAGATTTAAATGCTAGTGATCAATGAAAGGGAGGGGTAAGGGATATGGTGTATGAATTTTTTGTTTTATTTTTATTTCTTTTTCTGAATTGATGTAAATATTGTAAGAAATTATCATGATGAATATACAGCTATGTGATGATATTGTGAGTTATTGATTATATATCAAGAATGGAATGATCATATGATAAGAATGTTGGTGTTTGTATGTTGTTATGTTTAATAAATAAATAAAAATTATAGGAGAAATACTGTTTCACTAAGTGGCAGGAAAATCATTTGATTTAATTCAATATCAATTTATAATTTTTAAAAGACTGTAATCCAAACTAGAAATAGAAAGATCGCTTCTTATGCTGACTGAAACCACAATAAGATGTTATTATTCACCCACCCACTTGGCAAAACATGCAAAGTGTTGGCAATGATTAGACTAGACTGAGATTCTTTCATACTGCTTCTGAGAATAGGGATTGGTTATGGGCCTTTGGAAATGATCTGGCATCATTTAGCAGATTTTGCCATTCTGCTCCACACTTGTACATGAGACCAAAGCACTTGTATAAGAATGTTCAAGGAAACATTGTGTATAATAACAAATAGCTGGAATTAACCCAAATATCTGTCACCAAGAGAGTGAATAAATAAGTTCAGCTATAAGTCATAAAATGGCCTACTTGAGCAAACAAAAAGTCGTGTGAAAAGGGCAAGTTGCAAAAGTATAAAACCATTTTTATAATGTTTAAAAACAAGCAAATCAAACAAAGGAAGGCAAGGAAATTATAAACGCAAACTTAGAATCTTGATTTCCCCTAGGGAGGATGAAGGATGCTATCAAAGAGAGGTATATGTAAGGCTTCTCAAGTATTGCTAAGGTTATTTTCCTTGATTTGGAAGGTAACTGAGTGGGTGTCTGTCATATGATTGTATTTTACAACATTTAAAAATATGTTTTTGTTTTTGCATGTATCAACTATTTCATGATAAAGTAATATCTATAAAAATCTCATGTGATAAGCAATTTGAAGTGATATATAGAAAACTTCCTCTTCCAATAAAGACAGTTGATGGAGACAGAAAGCATATGGCAAGCAAATGGGATAGTTTACCCTATTATCATTGGCCAAAGAACATGCCAGTTTTTCATCCAGGAACATAAGGAATGTTTTATGGGATGCAGTGCTGTGTACTACGAAAGAACCAGATTGGCTGGTACAATCTTATCTGTGGTTCCACTTAGCTATGAGAGCTTGGGCTTTGGTTTTCTCATCTGTAAAATAGAGATAATGATAGTGCCTAATGCATAAAGATATTGTAAAATTAAATGAATCAGCATGGTGGGAAGTGCTGGGAAAAGACATGCACAGAATAAATGCTCAATTCTTGTAAGACTCTTATTAGTCATTTCATCTCAAATTAATGCTGAAAATATTCTGCTTGTATTCTGGTAGGCTTTGGTCATTTGACGAAGCAGCTGATGACCTTGGCAAATGGACGTACTGTGTTGGCTCTAGAAGGAGGCCACGATCTCACGGCCATCTGCGATGCATCTGAAGCCTGTGTAAATGCCCTTCTAGGAAATGAGGTAAAAAAAGATGAAAATACGAAAAAAAAAAGCTGAAGTAAAGGTCCAGGGGTGTATGCGTGCATTTTAAAAGTCTTTTTTTTTTCTTAAAACCACCATGTTCAGGAAGTACATTGTTGCTCTTATCATTTTAAGAAATAAGGCAAGTCTTAGGTAAGTTTACACATTGTTATTTTTTATGCTGTGGTTTTTGTGCAGTTACAAGAACCCACATAACACTCCCCACCATCAGGTTATTTGCAGAGCTCAACAAATGAGTAAGGATAACTCTCAGGAAGAGGGATGCTTTGTCTTCTGACCCGACTATTGAACATTGAAAAATTGATTGAGATAAAACTCAAAGCAATATTTCTCTTGAAATTTCCCATAGAACTATTTTCATTCAGGGAAATAAAATTCCCTATACTGAGATGGGTACTATTTTCAACTTACAAATGGCGATGATGTGTCTCAAAGAGATTGAGAATTTTATTCAAAGTCATGCAGCCAGAATGTATTAAATCTAAGACTCTAACTTATATCCAGGTGGCCAGAAGTCACTATTTTTTCCACATCATATAACAAAATCGCAACCTGTTTTTCTGACCATCCTTCAGACTTCAATTCAAATTGGCATGAGGTTGTCTTCTGGATCATGGCAAGCTTTTGAACCAGTTAATTGCAACTCAGCAAATATTTCAAATTTTGTTTATAGTCGTTAATATTATTAATATGTTTATTTTTCATAGTGAATGTATTGTGATATTACAATATGATATATTTTGCCTTTTTTCGTGAACTTGAAATATGGCTTTATTCATTAAGATAAACTTATACAAAATCATTTTAATAAGCTATTGTTGATTTGTTCTGTTTTTAGCAGTAAATCATGCCTTTTACTGTAGGATTTAAGGAAGAAAAAAGTACCCTTTTGCTGTACATTGAACAAATAACTTTTGTTGTTATTATCTTATAAAACTATGGTGCTTCAAACTGATTATTTTGTCATATTTTCTGAAATAAATATATACATTTTTAACTTGAAGAAAACCATGACAGAGAAAATGCAAACACTGCTCAAGTAGTCTCTCATATAAATTTAGACAGCACAGTAACACAAAGGGTGTAATTATCTGATAATCAGTGTCAACAACTGACTGCTGTTTCAGATCACACCTGATTCAAGGTGGCTAAAATTTTCTAAAACCTTTCAGTTTTTCTGAGATTCCTATTAGAGGATGAAGTTAAACACAATTGTTGTTTTATTAGTGGCAATGAAGGCATGCAAATTATAAATCCTACTTCTGAATTATCAGTTAATGGTGGGCTGCTGTTTGTCCACCGGCTAACATTTTTTTCTCAGATTACTTATTTGATTTTAAATATAGAAACATTTTAGGGAAGCAAGACTGGTTTTAATATTTGCATTATAAAGGCTTATGCCAGATGTGCAGAAAATCACAGTAGGTTTTGAATTGCGGCTCCATGGATGATTGACCTGCCCAAAAAGAAATGTTACCCGGCTGCAAAAGCCAACTACTTTTCCAAATATGTGGAAGGAAATTACGGATTTCGCTGGCTCTGTTTGAGCACACCCATTCATCTGAGATGCTGTCTCTGTGCTCTTATAATCTCTTCACTTACAATCTGTGCACTCTCTTTTTCCAAAGCGAGGGGTGGTTTCCAATGAGGATGGAGTGATTTTTCTGTGGTCTCTTTCTTTAAGAGATGACTGTGTCAGAACAGAACCAAGTCAGTTTTGTGGAGTTGATTTATCTGGTACTAAAAAGAAAAATGGATGTATCTTGCATCTTCATTTTGTTCCATGTGTTATTTCTGGATATCAAAAAGACTGCTTTCCTGTGGCGATTAGTGAAATTAGAAGGGCATCACCTGAATTAAAGTGGAGAGTTGTGCCTTTTCTCTACATTTCTAGAAAGACCAGGCATGAAATAGAAGACAGTTAAAAAAAATCATTGTTCAATCTTAAAATGTCATGTGTATGTGTGGATTGCTGGAAACCTCTGTAAGTGATAACTAAAATGGTTTTTTGATTATAGTGGCTATTGAATGGACTCAAATTACTTGGATGTCTTCAAAATCTGATTTAGTTATTGTAGTACCCTAAATATCATATTGTCCCTTTTGGTTGGCTGTCTTCAAATGTATAACTAAAGGAAGAGAGGTTTAAATAATTTATGTCTTTATTTTTTTCCATTGAGGTTTCTTAGGGTAAAAACACAAATATGTGTTTCCCACAAGATTCTTTAAGGGTAACAGATGAGTTTGTTATATGAAAGTTGAAAGATAAATTTTGGTGTGTCTGATCTATCAGTACATGGAAGAACAAAGCTTAAGAGAAAGAAAGAAGTTGTTAAGTGGAAGAAAAATGCAAGTGTGTTGTACATTATAATTCATTTGAAAAAGGGAAATGAAGAAGTAATACTTGAAACAACTTGAGAAACAAAGTATTCTTCTCACTTTCATTGACAATATAATTTATAATCCAAGGTCTGGTTTTCTGTATTTTTTTTCCAGTTCAAAGGTCATCATAACTAAAAGCATGACTATGTTGATGTTTTAAGTTTCATTCCTTTAGGAAAAAAATATATAAGGCATATTGCATATACCTCACTTTTAAAAAAATATGTACATGTAATTTTCGCCATAGTCTTACACGGTAAGCTCTAGGTAGGAAAATTAAAAAGGAAACCTTTCAGATACCAATTATTGCAATTTTAAATCCCAACTTCCCTCCAAACTCCCTTTTCAAGTGATTAATAGGGCAATTAGAACTTATTATCTGGGATTTCACTTTTACAAATAACAAAAGGTAGTAAAAACTTGAGCTCAAAACATTGGCAGGACATACTTTGGCTTCTCAACACTGAACATGCAATTGAACTCAAATTAGGAAGGTCAAAAGGGCCTTTTTCAGGGACTCTGCACTTTGTCAGATGTATTTATTCATGTGCAGAGGATTACAATTCATAAACATTTTGCCGGTTTTTTGAAAGCTATTTTTCCCCTTGTTGTTCTTGGCCAGGCCACGTCAATGCAGCAAAATTCTGTTTCATAAGGCTTATTATCAGCAGAATAATATATATTACATAATCTAAAGGAATTGTAAAATCAACAGGAGCTCTTAGTTACATACCTCAGTGCAGATACATCGATGGATACCAAAAAACTTAATTTTTTTTTGAGTAGGTTATCTGAGTACTGCACCCAAAACAGGAATTTTCTTCTTTTAAAATATTTTTTATCATGAGAATGACCTAGTTAGCAAAACATCTCAACTATTCTTTTAAGAAATATGTATAGGGTCAGTCAAAATAATATACTATGGGATTAATGTTCATTTGAGCATGGTACAGGAAATTCCTAGAGGCAACTGATTTTGAAGACAAACCAGAAGTCCATTTTTTCTTTTTTTGGCGAAGTTCAAAACCTAGAGGTTTTATCAGTCCAATCAACATATGATTAATATTCTTGAACTTCTTCACTGAAGCATTAGACATACTAACTTGGTGTTTGCAAACATCTAAGTAAGAAATATTAGGTTGCTAGGAAGAGATTCAGGGATACCTACATGAATAGCCACACCATTTTTAGAATTAGTACTTGAAACATATGTGAGGTTCCCAGAGAATCTGATTTTGGAAATTTGTGCTTGTTCTGGTTGGCAAACAATGCCACAGTTGTCGTAGGGCCAAATTTGCCTACTGTTTTGCAAAGCCAATTAGAAGGCCCCTGGGTTGCTTCCTCTGAATGCAATTTCCTGAGAGGTGAGAAAAGCTTAAGCAGTTGGAATTCCCATGGAATCTAAAAGGAAAACATTGAAAACTTTCAGAAAGGTAAAAGAAAGGAGAAGACCTGAAGTAGTAGAAACCTTGGGTAGTGGGTTGAGAATATGTTCATTAAAAGACCATCTGTCAAAACAGAATAAATGATAATTTTATGTTTGTTAGAGAAATGAATAAATTGCCATAGAACTGGCAGCTGAAGAGATGTTGCTACAGCACTTCTGCTTGGAGTTAATAGCATTTTCTGTAGGTCTCTTTCACTTTTTTTTTAAGGTTTGGCTTCCTTTCCTTTCCTTTCCTTCCTTTGTTCCTTCCTTCCTTGCTTCCTCTTCCTCCATCCTTTACTCTTTCCTCCTTCTCCTCTTTCTCCTCCTCCTCCTTCCCCTTCCTCCCACCCTGACTTCCTTGCTTCCTCTCTCCCTCCCTCTCTCTCTCTCTCTCTCTCTCTCTCTCTCTGATTCTCTTTTTTCTTCTTTTTCTTTCTGTGGCCTGCTAAGTAGATTTAGCTGCTTTCATTTGACTTTAAGAAACAGAGGCTAAACATTGTTTGTTGCTAATATTTCTAAAATGGTATTTTGCTCAAAAACTGGAGAAATAGTCCCTTGAATTGACTCTAGTGAGTGTTGACAACCACCCCTGGGGTGAAGTCTTGAGATGTGGTTGTTCAGATTGCTCCTCAGGATTTGTTTGTGTTAGATTTTGAATGGAAAAGTCATTTTGCCATTTTTTTTACTCCTTTTGCTGTATGGTGAGGTTTACTTCTTTGGGAAACTGATGTGAATCTGGGAAAGCATACACAGCTTCTAAATAGTTGCAGTTCATAAGTAGAGAAAGGGAGATCTGAATGTAGGGGAAATGTATGATGTGACAGGATATTATTTTTCCATAGTCTGCTCTTAGAATCTGAAACTTCTCCACATCTGAATGTATGGATAAATTAACAGGAGCATAAATGTTTTGGAAAAATATTTGAAAATAATTTCCAGTGTAGATATGGCTTATGATGTCACATTTCTTATGCTTGACAAGGCTTATGAGATGCAGATATTCTGGGAGCCAAAGTGTTGGTTGTTTTGTTTATCTAGTTCAGCAAATATAAAATGAAGTGGTCGGTAACTAGATCATTAAACACTCCACTTGACTGATCTTTCTATATTGTTCATCCTTAGGTATTTCATAAGATATTAGAAGGAAGGTTGAGTGATAACCTGAACACTTCATAGATTCTGGCTACCAATAAAGAAAGAATTTGTTTTCAGTGATGAAGTAAATATGTTATGATGTTCATGTATTCGCCCATTCATTCAATAGTCTTTTTTATTTTCTTTATTAGAGAAGTTGTGGGTTTAGAGAACAATCATGCAAAAAATACAGGATTCCCATATGTCACCTGTATTAGTGAGGGTTCTCTAGAGAAACAGAATCAAAAGGAAATATCTGTAAATATAAAATTTATAAAAATGTCTCATGTAACCATGGGAACGTAGAGTCCAAAATCCGTAGCTCAGGCTGTAAAGCTGATGACTCCGATGGAGGGTCTGGATGAACTCCAAGGAGAGCCTCACCCGCCAAAGCAGAAAGAGAGCCTGACTCTTCTGAATCCTCCTTAAAAGGCTTCCAGTGATTAGATTAAGCATCCCTCACTGCAGAAGACACGCCCCTTAGCTGATTACAAATGGAATCAGCTGTGGATACAGCCAACATGATCATGATTTAATTCTGTGAAATGTCCTCATAGCAACAGACAGGCCCGCACTTACCCAACCAGACAAACAGATACCATCACCTGGTCAAGTTGACACGTGAACCTGACCATGACCCCACCCTATTATTAACACCTTGCATTGGTGTGGAACATTTGTTAAATTGATAAAAATACGCTTTTATAATTTGTGCCGGTTTAAAACTATTATGTACCCCAGAAAAGCTATGTTCTTTAATCCTCATTCAGTATTGCTGGTTAGAATCTTTTTAATTGTTTCCATGGAGATATTCAAGTTCAAGATAGAGTTGCTTACTGGAGCTCTTTAAGAGAGAACCATTTTGAAAAAGCTTTAGAGCCAACAGAGCCCACACAGCCAGAGACCTTAGGAGATGCATAAAGAAAACACCCTCAGGGAAGCCTCTGAATAAGCCTAGAGAGGAAGCTAGCAGACATTGCCATGTGCCTTTCCAGCTGAGAGAGAAACCCCAAATATAATCAGCTTTGTTGAGCCAAGGTATCTTTTCCTGGATACCTTAATTTGGACATTTTCATAGCCTTGCCTTAGTTTGGATATTTCCACCTTAAAACTGTAAACTTGCAACTTAATTCCCTTTTTTAAAAACCATTCCACTTCTGGCATATCACATTCCAGCAGTTTACAAACGAGGATATAATTATACTATTAACTATAGTCCATGGTTTGGGGTTCACTGTGTAGTGAAGTTTTGTGGATTCTTTTTTAATTTACTTTATTACCATATATATAATCTAACATTTCCTTTTTTAACCACATTCAGATATATATTTCAGTGCTGTTAATTACATTCACAGTGTTTTGTTACCATCACCACCATCCATTACCAAACATTTCCATCGTTCCAAATAGGAACGCTGTACATTTTAAACCTTAGCTTCCTATTCTCCCCACCCCACCCATCCCCCATTAACTTATATTCTAGATTCTGACTCTGTGAGTTTACTTATTCTAATTATTTCATGTTGGTGAGATGGTGCAATATTTGGCCTTTTGTTTTGGCTTATTTCATTCAACAGAATGTCTTCAAGGTTTATCCGTGTTGACACATGTCTTTGAACTTCATTTCTTTTTGCTGCTGAGTAATATTCCATTGTATGTATGTACCACATTTTATTTGCCCATTCATCAGTTGATGGACACGTGGGTTACTTTCATGTTTTGGCAACTGAATGATGCCACTATGAACATTTGTGTGCAAATATCTGTTCAAGTCCCTGCTTTCTGTTCTTCGGGTATTTACCTAGTTGTGGGATTGCCAGAAAAGATACTCAACATCATTAGCCATCAGGGAAATGCAAATCAAAACCATGACAAAATACCATTTCACACCCATTAGAATGGCTGCCATTAAAAAAATAGAAAATGACAGGTGTTGGAGAGGTTAGGAACACTCATTTATTGTTGGTGGGAATGTAAAGTGGTACAGCCATTGTGAAAGACAGTTTGGCAGTTCCTCAGAAAGCTAAGCATAGAGCTAAAACATGGCCCAGCAATCCCACTGCTAGATGTATATGTAACAGTCTTTTGTTAAGCATCTGTTTCGTTGCAAGGAGTTCTAATTCAAGTAAAAACAAAAAATATATATAAATAAGCTGCTTTGGAATATAAAGTAGGGCTGTTTGTTTTTAACTATAGGATGGGTAAATATTTTAACAGGGAATGACATTTAAACTTGGTCTTCAATAAAAAACAAGATTTTGACAAGAGAAAATCAAAGGAAAAGATTAATCATGAAGTGTAAATGAATGAATAAAGACTTCTTGGAACTGTAAGTGGCTGTGTTTTGGGTTTGTTTGGTTATTTTTGTTTGTGACAGAGGACAGCCAATATGGAATAGGATGAAAGAAGATAATGAGGCTGGATCAATACAGAGATCAAAGAAGAAAAAGAAGGCCTACCTCACATAACACTTCAATGTAAACTTATCTGCTGAAATGGGGCAAATAAACAATGAGATTTGTGGCATGTATAGTGAACAAGCCTTCTTTATAACACCTGACATCTAAACTATGCACATTGTGTTGGGAAATTATACATAAAATGCTGAGCAAACTTCCCTTCGATGTCATTGAATCTTCAGTTTGACATGCACCTTTTAATGCAGATACTATTGCCCTAACTCTACTGTGTAGGCCAAACTGCTTTCCCATTATATTGTATTTATACAATATTAATTCAATGATTAAGCAAAAATATTGATAGTCTGAAGTATCCAACTAATTGCATTCATTATCCTCTTTCCACTAGACAACTAAGTTTATTTTAAATTATTTAGCTGGTCATTGCTATATATACTTGAATATGTCATTAAGACCAAATTTTCCATTGTTGAGCATCTTGGAAAGTATTGGATGCCATTAAGGGTTGAATTGTGCCCCCTTATAAGTTATTTAAGACACATGTCCCCTAATAAGATAAGATAACCCCTGGTCCTGTGAATATGACCCTATTAGATGTTTGAAGATGTTATTTGTTAAGATGATGCCAGACTTGATTAGGCTGTGGCCTACTATAATGACTCTGGTCTTCTAAGAAGAGAGAAATTTGGACACAGGAATACACAGACATGGGGGAGAAGTCCACATGATGGCAGAGCATTCCCCCCTACAGTTTTCAGAGGAAGCATGGCCCTGCTTACACCTTGATTTCAGACTTTTACCCTCCAGAAAATGAGACATTACGTTTCTGTTGTTTTAAGCCACCTAGTTAGTGCTTACTTTGTTATGGCAGCCCTAAGAACCTAAATCAGATACTATTTGGGTTTGATAGGAAGAGAGTCATTTCCTCATAGTCTTCCTCCTTCCATTCTTTGACTGATATATTGTGTTACCTATATTCCTCCAGCTTTGATAGCTTTGGACAAAAATTATTTAATAGAAAAATAGTCACAGTAATAATCTCAGATGCTGTCCCGTGAGTCCTTTTCCTCATTTGAGGAGTTTCTGCAGCATCTCATGTGAACTGAATGGCCGGACTGTCCCCTTTGCCAACCTTCTTGGCCTTCTTTATGCACTTACAAGACCTGTTAAATGCTTATCGCTCTTCTCGGCTAGAGCTGTTTCTTTATTGCCGCCCTGAGGTCATCCTTCGTCTCTATGTCAGTAGGATGCAAACAGAACCCATCTGCATAATCTCTGTAGTGTGTCAGTGTAGTAACTTGATTGCCAATAGATTCTACCCTGATTAAGATTTTATTTTCAATCTATTTTGTCAAGGTTCTTAGGGTGAAACTTCAAATTTAATAACAGGGATAATTTTGAGAATGACTCATGAATCATAATATGGATAAAATTATAACCAGATTTGTTTAAGCAATCATATTAAAATACACAACTAATTGCAGGCATCTCTAAGACAATTATTTAAATGAGGGTTCAGTTTTAACCATCAATCCTACCATACTAGGGAATTGATGGTAGTTGATCAGCTTGGAGGGTCAGGTCTGTATCACAATTTGCTTCCCTTGTCCTTTTGGTCATTTTATTCCAAAGTTCCACAATAAATTTAATCCTGAAAACTGATCTCTTTTCTTCTTTTGTCTGGGTTGTTATGCCCATTGTTGAGGGAGGGGGGAATGGATTTCACTTCCTTTGTAAGTGAATTTGTAGCCTGTATCTAAGAATATAAATTGTCACCTTTGCTGCAAACCCTATATAATCTCACATTTTTCTTAAACACCCAAAAAGAACATGGACTTGAGAGCCAGGCTTGTACTTCTCTTCTCTTACGTCAGAGAGCCTAGACCCTTGTTAAATTGTTTCTAATTGTAAAATGTAATACACATATAGAAAACTGCATGAAATATATACATATAACGCAGTGAACTATCCCAAACAGAACAAAATATCTAAACAACACTCAGGTCAACAAATAGAACAACGCCAGCACCCCGAAAGCCCCACATGCCCCCCCTCATTGAGTACCCTCTTTCTCTTTCCTGAAAGTAATCACATTTCTGAATTCTAGCACTACAGTTTAATTTGCCTTTAACTTTATTTACATGAAATCATACAGTATTTAGTCTTTTGTGTTTAGCTTCATTTGCTCAGCATTGTTTGTGAGATTCGTCCTGTCATTTCAGCAACTATACAGTATGATCAATTTCATTGTTACATGGTATTCCAATCCATAAAAAAGAAGTGCTATGAAAATGCCATAATTTGTCTATTCTAGTCTTCATAGATATAGGAAAATTTTCCAGTTTGGAGGCAATTCTGTTTAGTCCTGTGATGGACTTTTTATGCAATTCTCTTGGTACACTTATTCATACATTTCTGTTGAGAAAATAGCTAGGAGTAGTGTCCATGGGTCATGGGCTATGCCTGTGTTCAAACTTCATAGGTAATACTAAACTTTTCCATAGGGGTTGTCCCAGTTTGTGCTCCTACTAGTAGCAAGGACTGCTTTCATCGCTTTAGATCTTTCCCAACCCTGGTATTGTCAGTCTTTTAAAATTTTAGCCATTCTGGTAGATGCATAGTATGTATATATATTGTTATTTTAATTTGATGGCACAATAATAAGGCAAAGCAGTTCTTCATTTGTTTATTGATCATTATTGATCATATCCTTTTATGAAGCACCTATTCAAGTCTTTTGTCCAATTACAGATTGTCAATTTTCTTACTAATATGAAAAGTTCTCGTGGATTCTAGATTGGAGCCTATTGTTGGTTTCATGTGCTGAAATATCTCCTCCTAGTTTGTGAATTTCTCTTTATCTTCTTACTGGTGTCTTTTGATAAACAAACATTTCTTGCGTGTTTGTTTTTAGTGTAGTAAAATTTATTACTCTTTTACTTTATTATTAGTTTCTTTTGTATTATATTTCAGGAATCTTTCTGTATCTTCAAAATCATACAGATGTTATCCATATTCTTTTCTAAACACTTTATTTTTAATATTGATCTTTAGGTCCACAGCCCATTAGGAGTTGAATTTGTATGTGACATGAAGTCATTTTTGTTGTTGCTTTATTTGTATTTATTTATTTTTAGTTTGCCTTATAGTTGACCTGTAACATTTGCTGAAAAGACCATACGTTCCACGGCTTGGAGTACTATTTGTCCATATATTCAGAGAGACTCGATTATATTCCACAGGTCCCTTTGTTTGTCCTTGTAAGATTATCAGAATGTAATTACTATAGCTTTGTAGGAAGTCTTGATATCTTGTAGAATAAATCTCTAATTAGTTTTTCTTCTTCAAGCCAGTTTTTGCTACTTCAGCCCTCTGAGTTTCCATGTAAAATTTTAGAATCACCTTGTCTAATTCTATAAAAGACATATAAATGGATTTACTTCACCAATAAGAAATGGAGATTATCACTCTATAATTTTAAAAATGCTGTTTAAACAGATACTTTCAGATATATATATTGTTAAAGAAAGCTTGAAAGTGTGGGAAAAATAAAGTAAAAAAGCTGAGGAAAAGCTGATGTAGCAATGTTAATTTCAGGTAAAGTAGACTTTAAACAAAAAAGAAACTAAAAATAGGCATACTTCATAATGATAAAACATTCAGTTAACTAGGATGACTGAACAATTCAAAATTACAGTATCTAATAACCCAGCTTTTAAAGCATAGCAGGCAAAAAACCAAAGAACCAAGTGCAAAAAATAGGCAAAACCACAATCATTGTGACAGAATTTAATACTCCTCCCTCAGTAACTGATGGAACAAGAAGATAGAGAAAAAGGGGAGGAGGTGACTGGAGGATTTAAACACCTTAACTCATAGGCTTTCCCGAGAAATATAGATAATAGAATGTACCCAGCAACTAGAAATGCCACTTTTGTCAATGACGTTTGTAACGTTTTCAGAAATGGGCCATATTTTGGATCATAGCACGAAGCACAATACATTCAAACTAATTCAAGTCATAGACTATAATCTACTATCACTGAAAAAAATAAGCTAAATAATCAATATTTTTAAAAAAACTTATATATTTGGAGATTAAAAATACAGTAACCCATGTGAAGGAGATAATCACAATAAAAATTAGAAAATATTTTGGACTGAATGAATATGAAAAAAAATGAACCATCAGAAAATTTGTGTGATGTATCTAAAACTCAAGCTCAAAATACCTAGATTTAAAGGTATATATTAGACTAGAATAATGCTTAAAATTAACCAATAATGTACACATTACATGAAAGTAGAAAATCAAAGCAACAAATTACAAACAAAGAAAGCAAAAGGAAATATTTAAGAAGAGAAGAAAATAGTGAAATGGAAAACAAACATATACTAGAGAATATCAAAGAAGTCAAAGGTTGGTTCTTTGAAACAATGAAATTGACTGAACTCCAGCAAGACTCTACAATCAAGAAAAGACATGAGTTAGTAGCATTGGGAATATAAAAGGACTTCACGGCAGTTGTAATGGCATTACAAAAATATGGAAGGATATAAAAACAGTTTTAAGTAAAAAAATTTGAAAATCTGTTTGAAATGAAGAACTTCTTTAGGAAATACAGTCTTGCAAAACTGAATTAAGAAGAAAACATTTTTAATAGTCCTACAAATAATAAAGGAATTGAATCTTTAACATGAAATTAACCAAGAGAAAATAACAGACCCAAATAGCTTCACCAGTATGTTCTACCAAAAATTTACGGAGTAATTAATACCAATCTTAAGCACTTTTAGGTTAGGGTGATGAAAAGTACATTTCACAACTGATTTTCCAAGGCCACTGCAACATTGGTAACAAAAATTCAAAAGAACCTTATACGGAAGGAATATTACAGGAAAATCTTGCTCATGAGTGTAGACGTTAAAGGCCTGATCAGAATATTAGGAACTCATTAATATCTAAAAATCACTATAACAAAATTGTTTAGCCCAGAAATATAACATTCTATTACCATTCCAAAAATAGTCATTGTAATTCATCATTTAATAGAATGAAGAAAAATAATATAACCATTTCAATAGATATCTGAAAAGCATTTGATAAATATCCAATTGTAACAAATAATTCTTGACACACTAGGAACAAAAGGAAACTTTCATCATCTGATAAAAAAAGTATCTAAAAAATTATATGCCCCCCCAAAAAAACATCATATAGTAAGCATCATAATTTAAGTTGAATTTTAGGAAATTTCTCTTTGAAATAATAAACAAGATGAAGATACTCACTCTTACTACTTCATATCAACATTGCATTGCTGACCTAGACAGTGAAAATGTTAAGAAAAAGAAATAAAATATTAGGATTGGAGAGGAATAAATTCACCTCTCATTATTCATAAATGATTTCATTGTGCATGTAGAAAATCTAGAAAAATATACATTTGTATGTAAATTATCATAGTTAATATATATGTATAACAAGGTCATTTAAAAATCAGTTATGAATCTTTATCTAGCAAGTTAACCCTAGGAAAAACTGAGCTAAGGAAATACAAGTATCCTCTGTATTGTCTTTGAAATTCTTCTGTAAGTATAAAATGTTTCAAAAAAATTTAATTAAATATATAGTTGCAAAAGCATCCAACATTCCAAATACCTAGAAAAAGAATAATGTATCAAAAGACTGAGCTCTGGGCAGAAAATTTTAAAAAATTTTTAGAGGTCACGAAGTTCTAAGTAAATGAAAGAATCTACCATGATCATGGATTGGAGATCTCAGTGCTATGAAGATGTCAATTCTCAAACTGAACTACAGGTGAAGTTCAGTACCTCTCAAAATTTCATTCCATTTTCTCTTCAAGCTCTAGATTTTTCTTTCTGCTCAATTGAGAGTGATTTATTTTCCTCCATGAATCATTTGCATGGCAATATTTGAGCTGGTCCTTGAATTACTAGTAAGATTGCACCAATTCAAAGACAGTGGGAAAAATAGAAGTCAAAGGAATCTAAATAAAGATATAGATATGTGCAAGTACGTGACATATTTGGAAAACAGGAACACTTTCCATACAAGCTTACAAGAGTATTTAGTAGTAATGTTGCCAGGGGGCTCTGATTAACTTCTTTTCCACTCTATTCTTAATCATGGCAGTAACAGTGAGATTATTTTCAGGTATCATGGGTATAGAATGAGTTTTAAAAATTCATACTCCCCAAGGATATCCTGTTTCTATTTCTAAAGATGGGTCTTAGCCAACTGAAATGGTTTTTTAATGATTTAAATGATCTGATTTGAAGGAACCTGAAAATTAGTTAATTACAAAATGAGAATTACCGCATTTTCTAGTGTCTTTAAATAACAGTGGTATGAGAAATTCCATGTATGTACAACTTAACAAATTTCTGAATTGCATCAATACAGTACTGCAATTTACCTTAAAAGATGTAGAAAAATAACTTTCCCTAACACTGAGCGTTAAAATTTGAATAAAGAATCATTGTAAGTAATGCATGAGATTAAATTGTAGGTATAATAAAGCTGGATGCGAAATGTAGTCTCTACAGGTTTTGTTAAAGTTATCTAGCCTATCTTATAATTCCATGATAATTATTACTAAACTGAATTACCCAACAGAGATGGCATGATGGATGTGTAATATTTCCTATATTTACCTGGGTTGTGTAGAAAGTATACATAGTTCAGGTTGCTAAGAGTAAAAATACAAACAATCCTGAATCCAATTTGGAATCTTCAGTTAGATATGTTAAAATTGTGTGTACTTGTAAAAGCAACTCTGAGAATTAAGGCAATTACATTGATAATTTAAGCCTCCCAAACCATTTCCCCTGCATACTTTCGGTGAATGTCATTTAAAGGACTTAACCTTCAGTAAATTGCCTCAATTTGTTTCATTTTGAATGTATACACACACACAGAGCTGAATTCAGAAACTCCTCAATGTAGGTTCTTTATTTTTCATCTGGTAGCTCTGCAGAGAAGGCAACGGGCAATACTCTTTCAGTTGGCAAGAAAGCAAGCAGCATTTAAAGTCTGTTTTCATAAAATTAAAACCTTATATGGAGGAACCACAGAATAGAGTTGTCTTTTCTAGACAGTTTGTTGATTTAATCATTCACAATTACAAGCATTAAAAACATCTGACTGAAGCATCTATTTAATAAGCATTTATACATATTGGTCATTATTAGTAATCTAATAATGAACTAATGAAATAATGTTAAATAAATAATGATATTTATGACTTTGGAGCAAAAAATAAAAATATACAGTAAAGGTGTGTTATGTATTTAGTTTGGCCTACAAGATGCAGCAGAAACATTGGGTTTTTTCCCTAAAGGGGAAATTTTAGGTTGTATCTATGTTACTAGAATTTTAAAAAAAAATTGAAGTATTGGACTATACAATACAACAGGGAACCCAAATGTAAAACCATGACCTATAGTCAATAGTACAATTACAATAAAATTATAACAAATGTACCACACAATGCAAAGTGTTAATGAGGGGAAGGAGGGCAGTTTATATGGAAATTCCATATTTAGACATGATTTTTCTGTGAACATACAAGTTCTCTAATAAAAAAGTAGCCCAAAAATCTCAGTGGGAGACAGTTCCCGAAATTAGGTTTTTAAATTTATAAAAACCTAAATAAATTTAGGTTTTTATAAATTTTTTTTATAAAATTTTTTTTTATAAAAATTTTTATAAATTTTTTTAAAAAAAATTATAAAATTATAAATTCCATGATAATTTATAGTCTGTAGTTTTATTTCCAGTAGCCATCACCTTTCAGTTGGTCTTTTTTTTTTATCTTGATGTCACAGGGAAAGTTTTTGAAGCACTGAATATGCTCACATCACTTTGTGCTTTTGTTCTTAAGTATTTGAACATAATCTTTCAAAATATTTTATTAGTAAAAATCTAGTTGATTTCTATTCAAATTATGTTCTCCAAGCTCTGAGACAGAGTGAAAGGATGAACTATTCAGGAGCAAGTTGGCTCAATCCTGTCTAATGCTCATAATATTCATGTAACATTCAGTTTACGATTGCAGGCCCCTCTGTTCTGTGGAGGCTGTTACTAGGCTAACATACACTTGCAGATACTGTCTGAAATACCAGATTTATAAAAAATGATTTTAACAAATTTTAAAAGAGTTTAAGATTGCAGAACCTTTCACTGACACTGAGTGTTTCTTCCCTCCCGGCACCAAACTGTACTGCAAATAAACCTTTTGATGTTTCAAAGGTTTTTGTTTGGCAGATAAGAAAAACACTCTGGAAAGTTATATTTAGTGAATTTACCCATGAATAAATATCCCTGAGCTAGTCTTTTATCCTGTGGCATCTGGAAGAAAGGTGCTATTGTTTTAGATTCCATGACTGAAGTATCGAATAATCAATTCAGAAAGACCCTGGGGAGAAGATTCACTCACATGTGCTGTGGACACTTGGAATCTCTGAGTGTTTAGTCCTTTATGCAGATGATGAAACATAGATGAGTTCATGCTTCGGCACAGCGTTTAGTGGCATTGCCTTCTGTTCCCACAATATATTATAGTTTGGCCATCAACGTGTATTTGAGACTACTCACAATAATTTTTTTAGGAAAACTGCCTTTTGTTGATTGCTTTGTTATTATTACTTTCCTTACTTTTTTGGGTCACAATAACTGGACAGTTATTTTGTGTGCAAGTGTCCTGGTCACACAGTTTCTACTGCATCTCACCAGGCTACATGACCAAGGCATTCCTGGGAGGCATCATCTCACTCAGTGTGACAGCAGAGCTCCTTGGATTATTTAAAGCTCCTCTTCATTTCTCACAAAGCAGTGTTTACTGAGTGTCTTCATGAAAAATCAGTTTAATTCCAAAAGATCGTGATAGATTTGCAAGAAAGGAATTTGTCCTGTGCACACACACACAGATGTATACAACTGAAGAATAAAGTAGAACTTGAATGAAAATGTACAGTCATTTTACCTTTGGTGTAATTTGAATATTTTCTCTGTTCTTTTATTGACCAGCAGTTGAGAAACAGCAGCTGAGTCCTTGGTTTTCCACTGCAAAGTGTTTGAATGTATAAGATGGTTAGACATAAAAACACTGCAAAAACGTGTGGTTAAGAGATTGCCCACTTTCTGTCCTACTGCAACTTCCCTGAGGTTTAGTTTGCAGAGCCCAGCTGCATATACAGACATGATGGAATTTGGTTTGTGAGGAACCTACAAAAATTACACAAATAACTCAGATTTTTAATGAATAATACACAGACATGCACCTGCTTCAGGGACTTCATAGATTAGTCTTGTGACCAATAGAAAAGCTCTTTGGAATTCAATTACATGGCTATAAAACGAAAAATAAAACGGGCTACACTTTTAGAACTGATATCAGCAAAATATTAACTAGGTCCTGGAGCAAGCTTTTCCTGAGGATTAGGTTGTTTCAATTTGCTTTGCTTCTGTGAGACTTACTATAAAGTTATAATGTTCTGCTCATATTATTATCTTCTATTCTTGCAGCTGGAGCCGCTTCCGGAAGATATTCTCCACCAGACACCAAATACGAATGCTGTGATTTCTTTGCAGAAGACCATTGAAATTCAAAGTATGTCTTTAAAGCTGTTTTTTTTTTATTTCTAATCAGGTACTAGTAATTACACTTATATTGAGAATTAGAAAAAAAAGAAACATAGCTAAATTATTATAATTTGCGCATATAACATACTCATACCTAAATGTGTAATTGTGTTGACCTTAATGTCGCAGCAATTTTACCAGACTAATAACATATCTCAGAGACTCTAGATTTACAATCTTGCCTTTTTTCATATTTTCCAAATACTTGAATTTTTCCATTACTACCACTGAACGTTTACTCTGAACAACAAGCTAAATAAATACAGAAATTACGATTTTTATTGTTCAGTTTTAAGAAGGGTAAATTGTCTTCTAATGATGTTCGAATTCATCAATCATTTACTAGTTTTAAATTAGTCAAATGATGGAAACAGTTAATAGGAAAGCTTTACTGTTAGAAAATCTAATATGAAAAAGTTAGGAAAGTCATTTTTTTTTTAACTGTCCCATCCCCTTCATATTGCTGTTACCATGTCAAAAGTATTCTTTTCAGACAACAACACACACACACACATTGAAATCCAACACAAATTAACGTGAGAGTTATCATGAAAAGGAAAGGCAGATAGCAAAGTAGGACGGGAAGGAGGACCAGGAAAGCCCTTAGCTTTGCCACAGACCTGTAGAAGCGTATTTTTTTCAACACAACTGGAGAAGCTACTTTCTAATCATCTCTGAGCCATTGCCTTTGCTTGCTCAGTAGCGGTTTGGAGATATGGGTGTGATTGGGATTCTGTTACCTATTCATCTGAAGCCGTGGTGTTTACAAATCGGACCATACCCCAATTCAAAATAATCCCTCATTTTACTTCATCTGATCTATATCTGGCTTGAGAACCATAGACCTTCAATAAATGCTTATTTATTGACCTACGTTATGACCTATGTTATGACCTAGTTATGACCATATCATAATTAGGATAAACTGTGAATTTCAGAAATTCCAGAGAACAGAAACACTCAAATATTGGGGACCAATGCCTAGAGATGAGGCTATGCTAATGGAACTGATAGAAACCAAAAAGGGAAACCTGGAGACGATTTCATAGTGTGGAGTCCAAAATCCTGTCATCTTTGCGCTGACTTTGTTTCATTTCCATTGAGGTAGATAAGAGACTATTGCTTGTCATTTCAGATCTCAAGGCAAGGAGTCTTGAAGTAATCTTTAACAGCCTTCTCATATTCGACACATCCAATTCAATGCCTCTTTCGGGTCAATCAATACTATAAAAATATCTCAGTCGCTATGTATATTACCCTCTTTCTTTCTGAGCCTTTTTTTTTTGCCACTATCTATACAAGAATATTGAGTTGTTGTTCCTATGTATATTCTGATCATATCATTTTATAATAAGCTTTTTTTGAATCCTTATTACATGTTGGGTTATCAAGGCACTGAGGATATGCAGAGGAATACAGAAGAGTTTCTGGCCTCAAGGAGCTTGCAGTTCAGTGAGTGAGAGACACTGACACAGGTCATTCCAGTAGTGCCCACAGGGTGCATGAGAGCATGGAAAGGGGCCAGTCCATTCAGGTGGGTTGAGAGGCACTGGACAATGAGGAAGTTTTTGGCAACTAAAAAGCTTGAACTCGGTCTTAAGGATTGAGTAGAATTTGGGCCAGATGAAGAAAGAGTGGAAATGTTTTGAAGGGAATAACAGAAGCAAAGGTCTCTATTTTCACATGGGTGTGAAAAATCATAGTTTATTTGTCCTCAGAAACTGCACTGTTGACTTTTGTATTGGACCTAATTTCCTAGTAATGACTTTCTATGGAATAATTTTTTCCTTTCACCACTGCCATTTTTAAGTAACTTCTGCATTCTCTTCTAGCCAAACAACCGCTCAAAATCTTGAAAAAGATTCACTGTATGAGAATTCTGCCACTATGGATTATGAATCTCTGTCTTCTTTCCAAACTGCATTTTCTCACAACCCAAACACATTCCTCCATTTAAAAAATCTATTTCCTCCTAAACCCTTACTGGGGATACCACCCAGCTCTAGTCAACCTAGTGATTCCAAAAACTCTCAGCACTCCATATGCTTTCAGCCAACAAGATTTTTATTTGCAATTTTTGTATTGCTTGAATTATCAAGTTTCATACTTTATATTATGAGAATTTAAAGTTCTTTTAGTCCTGGTTCCTTAATTGGATGATAATCATCAGAACAGAGCATGTCTTCTTTCTCCTGGATGTCCCAGCAGGAATGTCTGGCAGCAGGAAAGAGGTTTGAGATGCATGGGAGACTAGAAATTGAGAGTAGCTAGATTTGTGTAGGTGGGATTTAAGTAAAGCTTCATGGCCCTAGAGAAATAAAGGTTGCATCAAAGGGAGTCTCTAAAGAAGAGCATTCCTCTGTCCTCCTTTTGAGTCAGGGATATATGGTGTAGTGGGAACGTTTGCTGACCTAACCAGCTACAATCTCCTCCTCCTTTGTACTCAGAAGGAGTCTGAGTTTGCTTGTGAAGCCTTACTACCGGTTATCATGCAACCCAGGGGAATCTGAACTTATTATCCTCATCTCCAGGGCACCTGTTCTTGGTCTAAGAATAAAGTAGTTAACCAACTTAACAGTGACTATTCAAGGGATGGGTACATGATCCAGTTCTGGCCAGTGAGAATCAGGGCTGGCTTAAAGGGTGTTCTATGCAGCCACACATGCCCCTCACTTTGAAGGGCCCTAGACTTGGCTTACTGCTTTAGATGTCGCTGCCTTGAAATTCCTAGTAATTTTTGAATGAAAGGCCCACATTTGCACTGGGGGCAATGTATGTAGCCAATCCTGATGAGACTGTAGGTACTAGTAACTGAAATGAATATTTATCAAGAGAAACTAAAAATAGCATCACTAACAGTAGAACTCAAATTGTGGTTGAGAAGGATCTGATTGATGGGTTGAAATTGTCAAGGTGAAGACAAATACAAGATAGGAAAGTGATCTCTAGCCATTGGAGAGGTGGAGAGAGAATCAGTACAGAGAAAGTGTTTCAGCACTGAGGCTTCTACTACTGGGTGGTACATTTTTATGTCGTGCTGACTGTGTCTTTAGGACTGCTTTTTCAGATTCAGGGAACAGGAAAGGGCTTCATAATGTCTATAGATTGAAAAATAGAGTAATTGGGAGATGCAGACTACATAAAGGCATGCAAAATTGAAATTATGAATTCTGGTTTAGCAAATGAGGCTTGATTTCCTTACAAAATACTAAATTACAGGCTTACTTTTTCTTTCTTTTCCCTGTCCATTCCTCCATTTCAAGTTCTCCTCCAGGACTCCAGGCCTTTGAACCAGCTCCCCACTTCCCCTTTGGTGGGGAAGGTAGTCAGAATTGGCTACATAATTTTGAGGGCCCAGCGCAAAATGAAAATGCATAATCTCGTGTTCAAAAATTATTAAGTATCTCCAGAAGGCCCACAGCAGAGCATTAAACCTGGCACAGGGCCCTATGTGACTCGATGGGTCGCCTGCCCATGAAACTGGCCCCAAGGGTCGCCTTGTTTTAGAAGAGAATTTCCTTTTCACATAGCTCTTTGAGCATCATGCAGGTGCCTCCTTTTAACTTTGGGAGGTGTTCAGATTTCAGCCCACCTCCCAACCCAGGTTCTGAAGGATTTTTTTGTGCTATAGTGTGGGACTGCTGTATCAGAAAACTGCAAATGTTGAGAAGCAGGCCTTGTAGCATGTGGAAAACATTCAGGCAAGTTCCTAGACAGTCTTGTCCCAAGGCACACGGAGAGGTGCTGACAGGCCTTATGTGAATTTGTCTGTGAGAACTGAACACCCCCCACCCCCACCCAGCTGAGGGCCTGCAGGTGCTGGAGGCTGTGATTAGCATTGGCCCTTTGCCTTGGCCACGTGAGTGTGTTTTGCATCAGGAGCTGCTATCCTGTTTTTATTTGCATCAGGATCTGTTTGTGATTCATTTAGCTGAGAAGGAAAGGCCTTAGGAGGCAGCATGATTTCCCCTGAGAGGTGAAGACCTCTCCTGACAGGCCGAAGTCTGGTTTCATCACAAGATAATGAATATATACAAGGGTCAACTATTTTTGATACGACAAAAGTGAAATATGGTCGAGAAGCTTAAAGTTTGCACATGCTCCTTGCTCTGCTCACAAAGTCCTCCACCTCATCCCCATTAATTTTTCAAGAGTTAGCTCAGCTGTTACCTTTTTCTAGCAAGCCAACTCTAAATCCTCCTTCATCCCTATTCTAGATAAGGTAGATCCCAGTGAGTTTCCATGGCAGAGATTGTTTTTGTTGATGTTCTTATTTGTTTGTTTCATTCTTTTTTACTTGTTAACTCTTTGTACAGTGTCTGGTATGTAGTAGGTGTTCTGCAAATGTTTGCTGACTGAAGTATTCGGCCAATCTCTCCACGTTTGCCACATTTTTTTTCTTAAGTCAAGACTGACTTTTTAACTACCCTAAGGTAAATTTTACTTCTTGACCAGCCCATGCAGAATGAGGGATCAAGAAGAACAAGAAAAATGTATGAGACCCCATTTCCTCTCCCTTCTTTGCTACCCACAGGGTGAGTCATTTCTAAGGTAGGAAGAACATGAATTTCCTTTCTGAGCTACAATTTCTATGGCTAAGCTTGGAAATGGCAATTCCAAGAGCTGAATATGGTATTTGGCTGGCTGGCTGTAATCACCAACAAATGGCATCACAGAGAGTCAGCCCAGAGTAGGACAAATAACTCTTTACACAAATAGCCCTGATATGTATGTTTCATTTTCTGATACCCAGTCCAGCAACTTACAGACTCCAGCAACATTAGATGCTTCTCTTCTACTGCATGGCATGGCATTACACTGTAAATGCCATTCTTCATGCCAGTGAGTGCCCATGGTCACATTTTCAGTGATTTTGGATGGGAAAGATCATGGAGTTATTTCTTCATAAAACTAAATTTATTTTGTTTGAAAGACTACAACTTTGAGTTCTAGAACATAGCATGAATAATAGTGATATTGATCTGTGAACCTCAAAATATGCAGATCACCAGGGTAGAGCCATGGTTGCCTTTTATTTATTTATTTGTTTGTTTTAATAAAAAGAGTACTCCTTTTAAATATCCACCAATTTTTCAGACCTCCTACATGATCATGGTGATAATCATAGTATCATTTGATTTGTGGATCAAGGAAATGTATATATGCACATGAATTTGAGAATTCTTTTGAAATTTTACTTCAGCCCTCCAGTGGTTTGCAGCTGATAAGTTAAAAAACACTAGTGTGAAGGCTTTTAAAATGATCTGAGCTCCAGTGTAACCCTCTGCACTATTCACCTGCTGTGTGAAGGTAGGCAAGCCATTTAACTTTTGGAGGAATTTCAAGAGAAATGGCATGGCATATTGTCTCACTGCTTTTCTAAGTTGATGCCCCTATGGCCATAGAATGGCAAGCCGAAAGCAGAATATAAAAAAGCACTAGGGATTTTCCCCCTCAACCCCCACTTTCATATTTGTTCTTCCCTTGGTTAGTGGATTGGTGTCTTCTTGTAATCCCTTCTTTTGCCAACCAAGCTAAAATAGTGACGCAGACCTGAGTGGGAGAGGAACAGTCTTTGAAATGTCACTGTATCTTCTTGTCGAATTTGTTCTTCATAAATGAAGGAGCAGCCAGGCATCTTTTGTATAAAATTTGGCAGTATGGCTAATGCTCTATTTTTTTTTTTAACCAACCAATCAATTGGTTTTTTTTAACCAATGAACAGACAGGCACACATCCATATATGGTACTGTTTAGGAAAGGAGCAGTGAAGTTATTGTCCTTTGAATTTATCCAAGTCTTGAGGCTAGTTGTGAAGAGATGGGATTTCTTTTATTACCAGAGAATATACCATGTAACCATGTAATTGAGTATGGGATAGTAGGTTGTACATATGGAGCAGTCAACTACAATTTACAGAGGGCACCTTTTCACATATTCTAGAGAGGATTGAAATCAAATTTTCTCTGGGAGGTCATAGGTAAGTACACTTGTCATCTCCGCATCAGAACTGTGCTTTATTTATGTTTATATATATGTTTTATTGAGTAAATAGTGTCTTCTTCTTCCTATTAGTATTATTATTATTATTTCTTCAGTTCTGGAAAGAACCCTTAGAATAACCAATTGATACCAAAAAAGAACAAAAGAACGCTAATTTTGTTGATTTGTTTTACTTTTTCCGATGAGACACAGTTGGTAAAATAAAAATCCTAAACAACATTGATGATGTTGCATTGGTATGGATTATCAGAGTATGTGCTACCCAGTTCTCTTGGTCACTGAGCAATCTGGGTGCTAATGAATGAAAAAAGGTCATCATAAAGATGACAACCATTGTCTTCTTTTATCTGCAATGCCATTCTCAGTGTCCTCCCCACCGCTACCATGCCGCTACCTACTCCCACCCCAAGGAGAAGGGGCATTTACATCAGGCAATCCAGAGAAAAGCCAGATCATTTCTAAGCTGAAAGGAATTTGCATACATCTCTTGTTGTGGGGAAATTGTCCAATATTTTGACCTCTTGGGGACTATGCACACAGTTAAAAAGGTTGTTTCCTCAGATTGCAACATGTGCTGCATAAATCATCTCACAAGCTTTACTAGCTTCTTGACTCCACACCCAAATGCTAAATTTTTCCTCTCTCTTTTTGTCCCTGCCTATTTCATTTTGATTTTCTTCCTTTTTTCTTACATTTCCCTTTTCTTCTCTCTCCTCTGTCTCCATCTTGCTGATATCCATGGGTGGAGGAATAAAAGATACCTGCAATATTTTTTAACTCATAAGGGCCTTTAACTCATAAGAATTTGAGATTTTATTTCAAGCAGGGGAGAAACACAATCAAACCTGCATTTCAAATAATCACTATGCCTACGGGAAGGATAAGAGATCACAGAGGTGTACTGATGGACATGAGAGTTTAATTCAGAAGTAGAACTGACACAGTACAGTGAACGTTTTGGGGAAGAATTAATGATTTCTAGGTTTCTGGCTTGGACACCTGAGCAGCTGGTGGTGTCACTTCCTGAGATAGATATAGTGGGGAAAGAAAAGTTTGAAAGGGAAGATGAAGATTATGACTTAAGAGAAAGAAACTTTATAGATTGGAAGGCTTGGAAGTTGGGAGGAAGGCAGCAGCCTCCTAAAGATCCCAGTTTTCACTATACTGAAGTTATGTAAAAACATTGGATGAGATTATTACAAAAAGAAAAACACCATAAGCTGTTAGGACATAATCAAATAGCAGTTATTGTGTTCTTACTGTGTGCCTGGCACTGTTCTAAGGGCTCTTGTTCATATACACTATCTTATCTAATACTCTCAAAAAATCCTATGCGATAGATACTATTTTCTTTCCCATTTTGCAAATGAATAAACAGAGGCCCAAGGTCACACAACTAAAGAGTGGCAATGGCAAGACTATAACTCTGGCAGTCCAACTCTCTGCTCTCTGGCCTCTCTCTTACCCACTATGTTATAAATTCATTCCCTTTGCACTTTTGAGTGTGCTTCTTTTGTGTATTTCTCCCAAAGTGAAATGTTTAGGAAAAAAATCAATGTAAGTGAAAACTGGGGCTTTTGGACTTTCTGGTTAATTGAAGTTAGAACACAGTCACTTCTGGAAGCTCGCTGTCAAATTTCAAGGCAGCATGGAACTATGTAAGAATCTACTTTGGAGCCCTCTTATAAACTTGAAAAATACATCTAATCGGAAAAAAATGCAAGGATTGGAGGAATTTCAAATCCCTGCCCTGCTGAGTTTAAAACCCTGCATGTTGTCAGGTGTGGGCTGCAATATGTCAGCGAATCTTTGGCTTTAGACAGAGGCCTTGACGTTGCAGCCCTGGACCCGGCCAGGCATCACTGAAGAAAAGCAGCGCTAAGCACTTTCCCACTGTGGGTCTTCCCAGCCCTTGCTTGTTTAAGAGGCAGGTCACACTTGTACGTATGCCTTTTTGAAAGTGGATTTTGAGCTTCTAACTATTCCCTTTGTATGTTGAAACTCTGGTAATCGTGTGGCAGAGCCCCAGTAAAAGAATGTACCAGGAAACTGCTATCTGCTTACAGACTTAATTTGCTTTGCAATACTTTTCTAATCTAATAGCATTTGTAATTATGTGGTTTTTACTTACTTCTCCACATAGCAAAACTAATCAAAACAAGAGAATAAACAAAAATATGCAGGTTAGTTACTGGGACAATAGACTCCCTAAGAACAGGAATATTTGTGATTATATGCTCAGCTTTAGCACCCAGATGAGTTTCACACACATGCAATACCATTCATAGAGACAGGAAGTACTAGAAGAAGTCAGGTGTGGGGGAAGATGACTTGCTAGGTATTTGCATTTATCATCTTGAGTCCTCAAAAATCTCTGCAATGCATAATTATGTTCCTCATTTTCTTCATGAATAGATTGAAACTTAACAATTTGGAGTAGCCTGCTGAGGGTCTTTCAACCAGTAAGCGATAGAACCAAAATTGGAAACAGATCCAGCTGTGATATCAAAGCCATCTTTCAAAGCACATGACTTTTCCTGTTTTTCTTTTATTTTTTAAAAGCACATGGCTTTCCTGTTTCATCCCATTTCACAGATACAAACTGAGTTCCATCAGACATCTTTTTCTAAAATATAGCACAACAGACACTATAATAAGCCTTTGCTAAAATATTACAGATTCTGTATATATGGCAACAAACTGATTGAATACATTTCTGGGCATGCTATCATGGAAGGAAATGGGAGGGGGGAAAAAATAAGCTGAAATTTAACAGCCTGTAGTAACTAGTAGCACAAAAAGTGGGGTTATTGGCCCTGGCACCATGGGATCAACAGTGCCATCTGGACCAAAAGGGAGAAAAGAAGTGGCACAAATAAGGTGTCAATGGCTGAGAGAGTTCAAATACAGTCAAGCAGCTACTTGGAGGTCACTCTTATGCAGGCTTCAGTTAGACATTACCACCTATCATAACTTGCCAAACTCCAACCAAAACCATTCCTTCCAATCCTAAAGAATATCTAGGGCATTATATAAGATTCTAGAAAGGTTCCATGCACTAGGGTAACTTTTCAAAACCTACAACCTCCATATGGATCCTTGGACCAAATAAGTCCTGAAATGCAGCGGGGCCAGCCTCTTCCCCCTATCCCGTATTATCCATAGCCTCTTCCAACATGAAAAAGTTAGAATGGACATAGCCCAAATACCCATAAAGAGTGGGAGAAAGATCAAAGATGTTGGTGGAGTTATACATAGAAGGTAGGGCTTAACTAATGAATATGATTGCTGAATCATTATATTAATATTTCTTTTAGTCTCCAGTATCTCAGAGCAGCTAGAAGTAAAAAACCTAAAATTGTGGAATTGTAACTCATAACTCTGAAATCTGTTCTACAAGTAATTGTTGTGATGTGCTTGGAAATTTAATACTTTTTAATGCGTATGCTATTTTTCACAGAAAAGTAAAAAAAAGTCGATTGTGATGATAAGTACACAGCTATATGATGGTATTTTGAACCATTGATTGATCACTTTGGATGATTACATGGTATGTGAATATATAATATATATCAATAAAAAATAAAATAAATAATTAAGTGAGATTATCCCTGGGGCACATGATGATATCCGCCCCTATAAATGCACAGGGAAGCCTGGGGTCTGCAGCAGAGTGAGGTATATGATTTTGATGGATACTAAAGAAGTCCCATCTTGCTACAGCTCCTGGACTCTTGAGGAAGAAAACACATTTCCTTTCTGGGGGAGAGTGTCCCTAATTTAGACTGAAAGAATATGCAGAAAACCAACAAAATGGGACCTTAAATACAAATATACATATGTTTATATATATATATATATATATATATATATATATATATATATAAATGAATAAAGTAATAACACAAGAACCAAGCCACTAGTGAGAAGCTGCAAAAAATGATAAGCAACAGATGACTAAATCTTATTTGTGTGGTTAAAAGAAGGATAGGACTACTGTCAAGTAATAGTGGCAGATTAAGTATACTCCTTTATTTTCATTCCTCCCTGAAATCCCATTAAAATAATAATAGATTGTTTTCCTTCCTGAAATCCCGTTAAAATAATAATAAATTGTTTTTACATTTTGCAACATGCCCTCATAGGGACAAAGAATGAGAATGGAAATAATAGGAACCCGGGGGGGTTGGTGACTATCTGCAACTGTTTTAGCAGTTCTGATAAAAACAATTCCAAGCTAGCACCAACAGGCATATCCATGCCACAAAGAAATACATCAGGCCATAAGACTCACATGTAATGGAATTGTTGACCTACACACCTCAGGCTTTTTATTTTATTTCCTGGTTTCTAATTCCTCATTTTTCCTAATTTATTACCCGTTCCCATTCTTCATTTCCTTCTGTGTCAAGGTTAATAAATATAACATTTAAATTTTTGTCTTTCTTCCTTTCATCACACCCATCTAAGAAAACCTCAACCCTCAATATGTTCAAAAACCTTCCTTCAATGCTGGACCTAAATAAACACTTCTGCCTGAGACAGTCAGGAGGCATGGCAGATTGGCCCACCATAAATTCATGATCACCAATCTCCAGTGGGCCCATTACAATCCAATCTTACCCTGTGAGAATCCAATTGTGCTTCTCCGGTCAGCTTTTTTCTGCCTCTCTCAAACTGTTCTTTGAAATATCTTCAGTCTTCCCAAATCTCTGTCTGTCTCACCCACCCACTGCTGCCCTTAATCTCAACAAGAAACCTTCCATAGAATAAATTGTAGTTGCCAAACTGCTTTCTCTCAAGTGTCCCTTCCCATCAACTTGAAACACACTAAAATCTCTCCCGTCTTAAAAACAAATGAACAAACTCAAGCAGGTTTATTCCTTCTCTAGTTTATTGCGCTATTGCTCTCCAATCCTTCAGTAACAAATTCCAGAAAAGTATTTCTACCTAGTTATCTCTATTTCCTCAAGTCCATATTTCTGTCAGAACTATTCCTTTCCTGATTGCCACCTCAGTAGGGTCACCAAGTGGTGTTCATACTGCAAGATTCAAAAAGTGATGTTTTAAATTTTTTATTTTAATGCAATTTAGATTTAGAGAAAAGTTCCCAATATAACTTAGTGTTCTATGTACTTGACACCTAATACTGATATTTTGAATAACCATATCACAGTTATCAAAACTGACATTAACACTAATGCAATACCATTAACTAAACTATATACTGTATTTGGATTCTACCAATTTTTTCCACTAATGTCCTTATTCTGTTCCTGAATCCATTCAGGGTCCCATATCGCATTTAATTGCCATGTCTCCTTAGTGTTCTCCCTTTTGAGACAGTTTCTCACTTGTTCTGTGACACTCTTGAGGAGCGTCAGTCAGTTATTTTATAGACTATCTCTTAGATGGGGATTTTCTGATGTTTTCTCCTGATTAAATTAAGGTTTTGTGTTTTTAACAAGAAAACCACAGCAGTAATATACAAGCTCAGTGCTTCATATGAGGGGTACATGTTGTCTATATGTCTTATTAGTGGTATTGACTATGGTCAGTTGATTAAAGATCTCCACTGTAGAGTCACAATTTTTCCTTTGTACTTAATAAGTGATTTGAAGAAGGTACTTTGAGATTATGTGAAGATTCTATTCCTCCTGCAATTCTTACCCACTAATTTTAGCATCCATTGGTGGATCTTGCCTGAAATAATTATTACTCTGGTGTTCCAAAGCTGGTTTTCTGTTTTCCTTCTTTCTGCATTTATTACTTGGAAGTCTTCTGCAATGAAGCACTGTCTTTTCTCTCTTATTTATTTATTTCTTCATTATATATTTGTATCAATATGGACTCATGAATAATTATTTTATTTTATAAGTTATAATCCAATTCTAACATTTATTTTGTTGTGCAAGTTGTCCTAGCTCTAGTTCTTGCCATTAAGAGCCCTTTCATGTGGCTCCTGGGCTCTTTTGGCATGGGCCCACTCTTTTATAAGCATTTTCTTACTTTTTAGCATCACAAGATGTTCCAGACTTTTCTTTTCCCTTCATCAGACCTGGAATTATTCACTTGAAGCCCTGGATCCTTTTATTAGAGAATGGTATTTAGAAACCAAGATCTGGACACTAGCTATGCTCATTGTTAGTGGTATATCATTTCTTTTAGTACCACTAAGCAAACAGTATCTTTCTATTCTAACCCTTACATACATCACATATGTATTTACTTCCATATTTCACTATATATAATGACTCCTACTGATACCTGTTCTAATGCTACACTACAGGGTTTATTTTAACCCTTTCCCTTTGTTATTTGCAAAATATTTCCATAAAAATGAAAAACTTGGCTCTCATAATCTAAAATATATTGAATTTTTCAATTCTATGTTCCCACATAAAATAGTTTTAGAATTACTAATACTTACCCTGTGAGAAACAAATTTGCTAACTATAACACAGTTCTTTTTATCCTTAGCCTTATCCAGTAAAAATGTTTTTTTAAAGTTACTTAGGTTCGTGCTTTAGTTCTCCACCATTTTCTGTGTGGTTATGTTATTCATTTATAGTACAATTAGTTTCATTTAATGCTTTTTGAGTTCCATTTTTGTTTCTTCCCCCACTTCCTAGTTGATTTTTAGCAGTTTGAAACAGTAAAGTTGACCCTCTTTGGTGAAGAATTGTATGGGTTTTGAAAAAATGCATATGGAGTTATATATCCACCACCACAGTTATCATACCATTTGTCACCCCCCAAAATTCCCCCTGGTGCCCCTTTATAGCCATTACTTCCTTCTCATCCAAAACACATGGGAACCGTTCATCTATGTTGTTCCTTTAGTTTTGTCCTTTCAAGAATATCATATAAATGTAATCATAAATTACATATTTTCTGGTTCTATTTAGGAGGTAGGAATCTTTCACATAGAGAAATACATTTAAGATTCATTCATGTTTTTTATTATACCAATAGTATATTTCTTTTTATTGCTGAGTAGTTTATCCATTTGAAGGATATCAAGGGTATTTCCAGTTTTTAATGATAATGAATAAAACTGCTATAAATATTTGCATACACATTTCTTTATGTGATCATACTTTTTCATTTGTCTTGCATAAATAACCTGGGAATTGGATTAATTGGTCATGTGGAAAGTGTATTCTAAATTTTATAAGAAATTGCCAAACTGTCCTCCACAGTGGCTGTACCATTTTGCATTCCCACCAGTTGTGTTTGAGAGTTCCAGCTGCTTTGCATCCTCATCGACGCTTGGCGTTGTCAACCTTTTTATTCACTTTAGCCATATAATGTTCTCTCGTTATGGTTTTAATTTGTATTTCTCTAATTATTTTTAGCATCTTTATACTATTTGTCTTCTATATATCTTCTTTGTGAAATATCTGTTTACATTTTTTACCCAGTTATTTACATTGAGTTGTTTACTTGCTATTAAGTTTTGAGCATTCTTTATATATTTGGGAACCAAATCCTTTAGTCGAAATATGAATTTAATTCCTAATTTTGGTTAACTTCTCAACAGCATTTGACAGTACAAACATTTCTTGTTTCTAGAAATAAGGTCTTCCCTTATTTTTCTCTAGCTTTCCTGGTTTGTTTTCCAATATTCTGGCCTCTTTTATCCATACATTCCCTTTCCAGCTTTGCATCATCTACTTAAGACCTCTTCACCCTGTACACTGTTTTCCTATTCCTGGATAAATAATTTCTCTCCTCTTTACTTTGGTTTTTTATCTGTAAAAGGAGGAAAATAAATGAATCTGTCCCCTGAGGTAGTTTTGAGATGACATGCAATAACATGTAAATGCATGTTAATAGACACACTGCAAGTGCTCAATAAATATTTATTATTTTACTTATTGTTTTTTTCTCAAACATAGCCTCAATTGTCATCGTCACGTGAATAATTAAAAAAAAAATGTATATCTCCAGCCCAGACCTTAACACTGAGATTTACTTTATAGACTGTCAATTCAGCATATTTCCTTTGATATACCATTGTGAAATGGTACATCTAATCAACATGTCCCAAACCAACATCCTTATTCCCTTCCCTTATCTAGCCACTTCTAGTTTTCTTATTCTAAGAGATAATACGCCTACCTATTCTTCCAGTTTTTCTGGGAGTTTTCCTTCATATGATTCTTCCTCTGCTCTCTGTATCCAATCCTTTTATCACAACATTATCACTGTATGTCTGCTCTGCTCTTTAAACTTCTAATTTATACATCCACTTATTTCCATTCCCATGGCCACTGTCCCAGGTTTCAATCTTCTTTCTCTAATACCATTTCTTTAGTCTACAAACTGGACTTCCCACATCCATTCTTGCTTTCTCCAACTTATTCTCTAAAGTGCTGCCAGAGTGACATTTTTAAAATTAAGACTTATTAGGGGTTGCAAGGTATGAGGTTGTAGCTGTTATTTTTTACTCCATTAGAAGAAACTTATGGCTATGTCATGGAGGGTCATCAGATGTTTCAAATAGAAAAATCAATTAATTCCAATATTGTTTTAATAAGTACCAACCAAATAATGGAATCAAAGTAAATAAAGATTTTGGAAATAAAACTGTCAAAAATGAAACAAGATGTTGCTGTGAGCACTATTGTAAATTCAGGTAAATAGCTAACCCAACAATAAAATAATTTAATTTTGCATTGGTCTACAAATTTAAAACTTGGTAAATAATAAAACATCATGAATATGTGTTGCTATAAGTGTGTATCTTTATATATCTCTGTATCTATTAATCTAATCTTTCTAAATTAAACATCTTAAGGTCAGGAATGTACCTGCCATTAGTTATGGAGTACAAAACAAAATCCTGGCATATGATTAAATAAGTTTGATGTTTTAGAAATAAAAATTGAAGCTGTGTTGTCAAAATTTATACCTTTATATATGTACAGCTATAGTGATTGAATTATAAATTTTTTGAAATACAATTGATGTGAATAAAAAGAATAAAACTTCAACATGGCAGTGCAAACTTACCTTTGCCTATTATAAACCATATTGTAGAAATATTTGAGATTATTATTTTATACTAACACTGAACTAATTTGTTAATGAGTTCTCTGAATTTTGATTACTTTTTCTACTTAGTTGTAAACCATTAATCAAAATGACGTCTGCTTACACCTACAAAGGAGTAACTGCCATAGAAATTGCCCTTCCATCATAAACAAAAGAAAACACTAACTTTAGACGTTGTGTAGCAGGGAGTGCAGGCCCGTGATCTCTAAGCAAACAAACAAGAGAAGGGCAACAAATAAAATAAGCTCTGTAATTGCCGCAGATTATAGGCTAGAGGTGGTTTCTAGGGCACAGCCTAGGGAGAAATAACCAAAATAAAGTCCAGTGATTTTGCTGAGTTTGGGGATTTAGTACTTAAAGTCTGAGGAGACTGAGGTGGCTAGAATTTGTGAGGCAGAATATTTGAGATGAAGTAGTTGCACAGAGAGAGAGGTCTGTGAATATGCACAGGAGTTTCCTTGAAGCTTTGTCTGAATACTTATCCTCACATGCAGGAGTTGAAACTCCAAAAGGCCGAGAAAAAAACCAACAGGGAACAATGGGACAAAAAATATTCAAGAAGTTTACACAGAATTGGGAGTTGCTTTTATTCCCACCAGTAAGAATAAAGGGAATTATAATATACAAGACATCATATAGAGACATCAAAATGGCACCATCTTAGTTGTAGGGCTAAACAACTTTGTACTGAAGGTTACTCTGGGCCCATTCTAGCAAAGATAGAAGCAAGCTTCAAAATGTTCGTACTGATGCCAAGTGACTTAACTGCATGCAAAGGTCAACGTTCTTTCAAAGAACACAACAAAATTCAGCAAGCAAAATTGTTCAAATTGACAATGTCCAGTATCCAATAAAAAATTGCTAGTCATGCAAAAAACTAGGAAAATATGAGCAAGAATCAGAAAAAAAACAACCAGTAGGGAAAAAATCTCAGAAGTGGAAGAAATGATGGGATTAGCAATCAGAAATATTAAAATAGCTACTTTTATACGCTTCAGATTTTCAAGAATGAAGAGGAAACTTTAGCATAGTAAGGAAATAAATAGAAGATATAAAAATATGTAAGTGGAAGCTTTGGAGATGGAAAATACACTGTCTGAAGTTAAAACATACATTGAAGTGATTAATGGTGGATTTGACCTGCCAGAAGAATTAAACAGTGAATTTGAAAACATTGTAATAGACACTATCTAAATGAAGAATAGAAAGAAAAATACTGAAAAAAAAATTAGTCGTTTCAGTCATGTGTGAGATAAAGTTATATAACATACTTATAGTTAGAGTCCCAGAAAAAAATTAGGGTGATATTTGAAGAAATAATGGCCAAACATTTCAAATTTCCCCAAAACTACATTTCTGTGGATCCAAGAAGCTCAGTGAATCTCAAGCAGAAAAAATCATAAATAAAATCACACTGAGGAACATCATAATCAACTCTTTAAAGTAAGAGGGCAAATAAAACATCATATTACATACAAAGAAACAAAAAATAAGAATTACAGAGTACTTCTAAGATACTTTACAGCCAGAAGACAATAGACCAGCATCATAAAATATTGACCACAAAATATATCTATATTATCTACTAAGAACCAACTTCAAATATAGAGATACTTATAAGTTAGTAGAAAGTGATGGAAAATATGCCTTGAAAACATTAATCAAATGAAAGATGAAGTGGCTATCTTATTATTTTTTTAAAAAGTAGATGTTAGAACTGGGAATAAAACCAGGAATAAAGAGAGACAATACATGGTAAAAATGATTCAACTCATCGAGAATACATACCAATACTAATGTTATCTAATAAATGCAATGAAAATTGATAGAAGTGATGGAGGAAATCAAGAAATTCACCATTATCATTAATGACTACTGCACTCCGTCCTCTCTCTGTAATTGACAAAACAAGTAGGCAGAAAATCGATAAAGATATAGAAGACCTGAACAAAACAATATATCAGCTTACCATATGGGACAAGTGTAGAATGATCTTCCTATTAATAGAATACACATTATTTTAAAGAGCAAATGGACCATTCATGAAAATAGATCACATTCTGTGTCATAAAACTATTCTCAATGGATTTAAAAAGATGATAACATGCAGAATACATTCTCTGACCATAGTAAAAGTAAGCCAGAAATGAACAAGATGGAGGTATTTGGAACATCTTAAACATTTGAAAATTTAACAACACAATGCTGAAATAATATATGTGTTAAGGAAGAAATCACAAGGAAAATTAGAAAAATATTTTCAATCAAGTGAAAATACAACATATGAAAAACTGTGATAAGCAGATAAAGCAGTGTTTAGAAGAACATTTATAGCATTAAATGCTTATATTAAATACTTCTGTTCTTTGTTTCTTGTATTTCCACCTTCTTTTATATTAATTTCATTTTTATAATCCCATATTCTCCATATTGACATACTAGGAAAGTAGAAATGTCTAAGATCAATAAACTAAACATCCATCTTTAAAAAATACTAGGTATAAATAAACAAAAACAAAAAAAAGAAAAAATTTTAAAAACTACTAGGTGAAGAGCAAACTAAGCACAAAAATCAGAAGAATAAAATAAAACCTCAAATAAATGAAATAGTAATAGGTAAATAATTGAAAAAAGCAATGAAATCAAAGTCAGTTCTTTAAAAAGATCAATAATAATGACACAATTCTAGGCAAATTTATCAAGAAAAACACAGATACAAATTACCAATATAGGAATGAAAGAGTAGTTATCACTACAAATCCTACAAACATTGAAAAGATAACAAGGGACTATTATGGGAAATTCATGCCAATTAATTTAACAACTTAGATAAAATGGGCAAATTCCTGAAAGACATAATGCACCAAAAATGCCGCAAGAAATAGTCTGCTACTCCTATGTGCCAGTTTGAATCTGTTGTGTACCCCAGAAAAGCCATATCCTTTAATCCTCATTCAGTATGGCTAGGTTGGATCTTTTTTATTGTTCCCATGGAGATGTGACCCATCCAACTATAGGTGATAACTTTTGATTAGATGGTTTCCATGGAGATGTGTCTCCACCTGTTCAAGGTGGGACTGCTTCCTGGAACCCTTTAAGAGGGAACCGTTTTGGAACAAGCCAACAGAGCCCACAAAGCCAGAGACTGTTGGAGATAAAGAAAGAAAATGCCCTGGGAAGCCACTGAGGAAGCCTGGAGAGAAAGCTAGCAGGTATCACCATGTGCCTTTCCAGCTGAGAGAGAAACCCTAAATGTCATTGGCCTTTTTGAACCAAGGTACCTTTCCCTGGATGCCTTTATTTGGACATTTTCATGACCTTAGAACTGTAAATTTGCAACTTAATGAATTTTCCCTTTTAAAAGCCATTCCAGGGTGCACAGGTGGTTCAGTGGCAGAATGTTCACCTTTCATGCGGGAGATCTGGGTTCAATTCCCAGACCATGCATCCAAAAAAAAGCCATCCCAATTCTGATATATTGCAGTTGCAGCAGCTTCAACAAACTAATACACCCTATATCTATTACAAAAATTGAGAAAATTCTGACCCAGATGACTTTACTCATGAATTCTATGGAATGTTTAAGAAAGAAATAATACCAATTCTACACAAATGCATTTACAAAATAGCAAAGCAGAAATCAATTCACAATTCATTTTATGAGGCCAGAATCACTCTGATACCAAAACCAGGAAAGGATATTACAAGAAAACACATGCAATTCTACACATGAAAAATTTTAGCTAGTCAAACTCAGCAATATGTACAAAAGATAATATACCATGCTCAATTTGAGTTTATCCTAGGTTTATAAAGTTTAATACTTGAAAATCAGTGCAACTCATACTAATGAAGTTAAAAAAGAAAAAACCTGTAACTATTTCAGTAGATGCAGAAAAAGCATTTAACAAAAATCAGCACATATTCATGATTAAATGTTCAGAAAACTAGAAATGGAAGGGAATTTCCTAAATCTTATTTAGGATATTTATGAAACACTTGTAGCTAGAACCATACTTAGCGGTAAAAGTGTAAATGATTTCCTCTCAACATCTGCTCTCATAATGTCTGTTTAGTATTTTACAGAAAGTCCTAACCAGTCGTAGCACAAAAATGAAAAATAAAAGGCATATAAAATAGAAATGAATTAAATTGATATCTCTTTTAGTCGCTAGTATTTTAGAGCAGCTAAAAGTAAAAACCTGAAATTGTGAAATTGTAACCCATGTGAAATTCTAAAATATGTTCTACAACTAATTGTGATGCTGTGCTTGGAAATTTATAGCTTTTTTGTATGTATGTTATTGTTCACACACAAAAAAGGGAAAAAAGTTGATTGTGATGATAAAAAAATATTTAAGCCCTCTAGCCTCCTATATTCTGGAGCAGCTAGAAGAAAAAATATGAGAGGATCGTATGAGAGCTCATGACAAACTCTGGCATCTATCCTGTAACCACTTTTTGAAGAGTGCTTTGAAGACCATTCCTTTTTTATTTCTTTGCTTTGTATATATGTTATACTATGCCCTAAAAAAAAGTTTAAAAACAAATAAAAATGAAAAGCAAAACTCTCTGTTCACAGATGAAATTAGCATCTCTGTAAAAATTCTGAAAAAAAAATCTAACTAAAAAATGAGCTCAGAAATCATCACAGGATACATATAAATATTTATATGTATAAATATAAAACATAAAAATCAGTTGTATTTCTGTATACTAGCTACAAACAATTAAAAATGAAATTTACAAAACGATACATTTTATACAAGTAACAATTTATAAGATAATACAACTCTAAAAATATGTACAGATGTATTTTATAAAATATGTGCACAGCCTGTACATCCCAAAATTACAAATCATAGTTGAGGAAAATAATGTAAAGATCTAAATCAATGGAAAGATATTCTGTGTTCATGAATAAGAAGCTTTAGAATTGTTAAGATGCCAGTTCTAACAAAATTGATCTGTAGATTTAATGCAATCCCATTAAAAATTCTAACACTTTGTAGATATTAGCAGGTGAATTCTAAAAATTTATATGGAAATGCAAAAGATCTGATGTTGTCAAAGCAATTTTGAAAAAAAAAAAAAAGAAAAAGTTGGAAGACTTAAACCACCCAAACTGAAGAATTACCATAAATCTACAATAACTAAGATGATGTTATTTGCATAAAGATAGAGATATAGATCAGCGAAAAGAATAAAGAGCCCATACATGGACCCACATGTATATGGTCAATAGATTTTCTTAATAGTTACAAAATTTTCCTACATATAGGCATACTTTGCTTATTATTGACTTTGTAGTATTCTTCTTACTTTTTCTATTAAAAATTATGCTTCAGTCAGCATCTTCATGCATAAAACTTTGTTTCAAAGTCAGATTATCCATTTCCTGGGTGAACCTGATCAATTGATTTTTTACAAAATGGCCAAGGTAATTCAATGGGTAGAAAAGAATAGTTTTCATAAATGTTGTCAAAACAATTGGTTATCTTTATACAGAAAAATGAAACTTGACCCTTATATCATATGCTAAAAAATAAAAACAAACTCAGAAAGGATCATACACCTCAACTTAAGAGCTATAACTATAAAACCCTAGAGAAAATCCTAAGAAAAAAACCTTAGTGACCTTTGGTTTGGAAAAGACTTCTTAGGAAAAAAAGAAGCCTGGACCATGAAAGAAAAAGTCAGTAAATTATTCCATATCAAAATTAAAATAGTTTGCTATTCTAAAGTTTTTATTAAATAATTGAAAAGGTAGGCCTACATGTGACAGAAAATATTTCCAAAGCCTAAATCTAACAGAGGTCATATCGTCAGTGGCTATAAGGAATACTTATAACTCAATAGTTATGAGACAAATAATCCAATATAATATGGAAAAAATACTTGAACAGGTGGTTCAACAAAGAGGATATATGAATGGAGAATAGTATGTTAAAGATGCTCAATAACATTAATCTTAGGAAAATGCACATTAAACCACAACATGCCACCACCACACACTTATGGTATCACTAAACTTAAAAGGTTGACAATATCAAGTGCTGTAGACTATGTAGAGAACATAGCACTCTAATATGTTGCAGATGGAAATGCAAAATGCATACATCAATTTTGTAAAATAATTTGGCAATATTTACCAAGTTAGACATATACTCACCATATGAATCAGAAACCCCACTCCTAGGTATTTGTGCAAAAGAAATTGAAATATTTGCTCACAAAATGACTTGTACATTTTATAGCATCTTTATCATAATAGTAAAAAATGGAAAAAATCAAAATGTCCACCAATTGATAAATAGATTTTTTAAAAATTATACTATATAGCAATAAAAAGAACAAATTATTGACATCAGCAACAACATAGATGAATCTCAAAAGCATTTTGCTAAGTGAAAAAGTCAGATATTAAAGACTATATATTATATCATTGCATTTATATGAAATTGTTATAAAGGCAAAACTACAGTGACACTGGATCAGTAGTTGCCAAGGCCAATAGGGAGATAAGGAATTGGCTGTAAAAGGCCAAAAGGAACTTCATGTAGTGATAAAAAATATTCTATATTTTGATTGTCGTGTTGAATATGTAACTGCATACATTTATTTGTAAAAATGCATCATATTCTAGTCTTAAAATTGGTGCATTTTATTGATGGTAAACTATATCTCATGGACGCTAATAAGAAATACTCATCAAATGGGGCAAAAAAATCAGGTTTTGAAACTTTTAAAGGATTGAAACTATAAAAAACAAGACTTGGAAAATGACATTTATATTGATCTCTACAAAAGCAAAGAATAATTGAACCAATTGAAGGATAAACCCTCAAACCAAGCACATTTAATTTTAAAAATCTATTATTGGGGGGCTGCAATGGTAATTCAGTGGTAGAATTCTCGCCTGCCATGCGGGAGACCTGGGTTCGATTCCTGGCCCATGTACTTCCCAAACAAACAGACGAAGAAACCAACAAAAGCAAAAAATTCAACAAATGGCACTGCAATAATGGGATACTCATAGAAAAAGAATGAAATGTGACCCCATCATACAGCATACTAAAAAAAAAATCTATAATTGGGCTTTGAAGATCTCTATTTGAGTATAGAACCTTTGATGAAACTCCTGTTCTTTGTTGGATAAATGTATATTCTGTTCTGAAATGGAATTGAGAAATCATATGATTTTCAGGATCTAAATTTAAAATTTGGAGAGGCATAGAGACAACTGTTTTTGATGACGTTCTTATTAAGAAGGGTAAGCTAAGAGGAGGAAAAAGACATAGCCATGAAAATATTTGGAATGAAATCAAAGTGACAATATTCTGCATTTATCAGAAATTGCTCTGAGCTTATCAGGTACCCTTGTATTATAGAGACAGCATTTCTAAACTAAAAATATTATCCTCTCTTAAGAAATGTAAATTAAATATTCCAACCATTTCAAATTTGTTAAGCATGAAATTGATTCTTAAGGAAAACTGCAGACAATTTTATGAAAAATGTCTAAAAGATTTGGACCTCTTTGAAACAAAAAATAAATTCTTAATGAAAAAAAGAATACCAGTGATACTGTATCAGTGATCAATATGGTCAGGAAACTAATTAATGAAAGTGAGTATTTACCAAGAAACATTTGCCTTGTTATTTTAAAATTTGAGATCATCCATATAAAAAAGTTATCTGTTGAGCTTTAACATACTCACATTATATTATTTTTATTTTATAAAAAGAAACTAGTTTTGAAAATGAATTTTGAATGGGTATATTAAAAAGTTTCTTGACCAATAAATAAATATTTTCATAACATTTTTTTCTTATTTTCACTCCCATTTTACTCCAAAAGTGCCCTAATTTGGATGAAAAAGTATGTAGTCTCTATATTTATACACTAATTTTCAGTGCATATTTATTAATGCTTTTCTACAATGTCTACATCCATCTTACATGATTATAATAAGTTCTGAGCTCTCTAGAGCCATGAACCTAGACCCTTTCTAAGTCCCCGGTCTTCATAATATCTGAAAGTGAAAGGAATAAGAAGAGGTTTGGATCAGTACCAGCATTTTCCTCTGAGAATGTGGTATGTAATGAGGAAGAGGGGGGAATATCATTCAAAGAGCAAAGAGGTAAAAAATAAAATGTGAGGAGTGACTCTAAGTCTCCCACAGTGATCACATGGTGGGGAGTTTTCTAGGGTCAAGAGATTTTCAAAGTGGCAAAGGGCTGTGGAGTTGGAACCAGTTTTGGTAGATGGGTTATTGCTAATACAGACTTTCATAAGTCAGCAACTACCTTTTTTCGCAAATTTTCCATTACCAGATTCAGTCTGGTCTGTTGTGCAATCTGAATGCCCAGTACCTGTAAGATGCCCTCTCATGCCTCCTGTCTAACTCAGTGAAGCCCCATCACCCCCACTTCTAATTCTTGACTGACTGCACTCCATTATCTACTTTTTTACCTCTATCCTGGATTCATTCTTTGCTTTCTTATTGCCAAATACACACACGCACAAAAAAAAATGATGGCTAGAAAAAATAGTGCTGAAAAGACTTACATAGTGGGAGAGGGAATTTGGATAGAGGATGTGACTGGAGAGGAGATGTGTGTATGTCCATTTTTTAAGGCTAACTCCTCATTTGCTACTTTTATAGTCATAAAAGAACAGCGCAGTGGTAGCTGATTACTAAGATTTTACTTTATGAATAGCAGCCCTTGACAACTCTAGAAGTAAACCTTGCTTCATTTCTCTTCTGCACTAATGGAAATATTACTTCCATGCCAATTGATAAACAGTTTTCTTGCACATCTGTTTTTTTGAGGAAAAAAAGAATCCTACCCATCATGTGACAATATAGCCCATAAATTATGGGGTTTGAATTGGCAACATACTGTATAATCTTCACAGGACCCACTTCCATTTTAATTGGTCTCCTTTATGAATAGAGATAATGGTTTATAAATGCATTATTAATGTAAGATACTTCCCTTGTTTTTATAGACTTTGCCAGAGGTCATATGGACTAAAGTTTTGTATCATTTCAGAGTCAGGAACTACATAGATTTGGACAAAAGCCAAACTTTTAACATTTAATCTTAACATAGCAAGAAATGTTATACACATTATGTTTTATCCAAAAAGGTCTCAGTTATTTAACATTTATCTTACTACTCACACATATATAGCCCAAAATTGAAAAGATCATTGTTATTGTTATTGCAGTTTGTTATTAATGATTCATACCTTCTGTCCTGATTGTGTTTTAGGAGTAAAGATTTTTTTTTTGTCTATGGCCTAGAGTTCTCTCCTCGAGGAAGAAGCACAGTACTTGAAAATTAAAGTCTTTGATTATTCTAGATTGCTATAGTATATAAAAGTAAATGTTTGCTGAACTCTTCAAGCAAACATAGCTCATAGAAAAGGAAGGTTTTTTGCCATTGCAAATGTATTCTAATATCCAAGAGTGAAATGTACTACAACATAAGACGAATCACAATCCTTGAGTAGGAAATGCTCTTTCATAATCCTTGAGCCTCCTCTCATTTTATAAATGTGGAAATTGTTCTCCTGAGTAATCCAATGACTTCTCTGGGACAAGCGTGTGTCTCCAGTCAGGAATTCTCAACTTTAGTTCAGGGGTCTTTCTTTGTATATATCTTCAGTAGAATCTTTATTCATACTCTTCAGTGAACACTTGTCATCAGTCTTCTGATGGATCCCTCAAAGATTTACCTGATATCCAAGTACATGTGATAGTACAAGGTTATGAGAAATGAAGAGGAGAAAAAACTATTTTCAACATGGTTGTCTCAGTGTAATAGATGCATTCCATGAAGTCAATAAAATGTTGAACAACTGAGTCACATATCTAAGGAACAGGGATAGCTTATCACCAAAGATTTCTTTGGTAAAGTTAAGACCATGTATAATTCTGTTATAATATATGTAATTCTTTTAGGTTGGCATTTTCATAAATACATATTTTTATGTGTAGTGGGAAAAAGGAGTAGGAGAGCTAAATCAAGAAAGAGGGCAAGAGAGTGCAAAGAAACATTTTGGAGTCAGGAGCTCCTAAAAAAGGATTTCAGCTCCTCTGCTTATTAGCCACATGACCCTGGAAAAAATTACCCATCATTGAGTGTATATTGTTGTGAAGATTAAATAATATTATGTTATAAATAGGAGAATATCTACCACAATCCTTGCTACTAGGTACCCAATTAATGTTACTTTCTCTTCCCTATAGTCCTTATACATAATTGAACCACAAACCACCATCCACCTGTATTTTGATTGACAGAGATTCCATATTACTTAGTATAGATAACAAGGAAAGGATTTCATCAGTCCTCACTAAGTTTGTGAATACCATGTACTAAAATAATGTTTAATAATATTCTGTGACACTCACTACAGATGTATCACTGGGTAGATGACATTTGACATTTCCAACTTGGGTAAGATTATAATGATGTTGAGAACTAGAGAAATTAGAGATCTAGAATGGATGAGCCAATTCAGAGACAACTTTCAAAGTTGGTGGATATGGGAGACAGTAAAGAAAAAGCCCAGACAGGTTTCCATTGCCTGTCTCCTAAACCTTGCTTTAATCCATCTTCTCATTTCTATCCTGTTACTTTCTACTAGCTTATACATCACTATTTCCCACCTGAACTTGTGTCAAGATATGGAAATTGGTTTTCCTGTCTCCAATCTCATCACCTTCCAATCCATTATCCATGATCTCTCTAGAGGGATCTTTTACAAACGTAATTCTTATTCTTTGCCTCTTTTCCTTCAAAGACCCTCCCATCATCCACAGAATGAAGTCCAAGCCCCTTGATATGGCATGCAAGATTGGGCATTAATTAGGCCATGCCTACCTTGACAGTCAAATCCACCACACCCTAGAATCTTCGTATGCTCTAGTCATACCTAGTGATGGACTTAGTGTCTCCCAGTAACCATGGGATCTCTGATCTCTATACATTTGTATGTGCTGTTTCCTCTTCCAGGGGTTGCCACACTTCTGCTGCTCCTTAGTTTAGTTTGACTGACTTCTGATGGTCTTTCAATACTCAGCTAGAGTATAAAATATCATCTTTTTCTGCTGAGTCTTTCCTTGACTTGCTATCACCATGCATAGGTTTTAATAAGCTCTGCTTATTTCCTCTCAAGGATCACATGGCCTTTCCATGCAAAATAGTGATTGTTAGTGAGTAGGGCTCTCTCAATTAGACCATGACTTTCTTGGTCTCAGGTAAGCGTCTTTGCGTCCTCAACATCTGGCACTTCCTAAGCTTTCAAAAATTGTTAGCTTGTGGATTCAGTCAACAGCAGGAGTTGCTATTGTTTGGTTCAAGTTAAAAGCTTTATGATTCTTAGATGTTTGGTCTGAGTAGATGGTCACAATAGGCAAAATTGTTGTGGACATGTGTCAGGAGGTCCAATTGTATGGGAAAAGGATAGGGTGACAGGGTCTTCTCTCGTTATATGGCAAATCCTCCATTCCTATGCAAAGCAGAAAGATAATGAAAAGCCAATCATAAAATGTTAGAGCTAAAAGGGATTTTGTTTAATGTTTTTTAAATTGTGAAATATATATACAAATAAGCAATAAATTTCAAAGTTAATCGCAACAATTAGATGTAAAACAGATTTTAGAGTTTGATATGGGGTACAATTCCACAATTTTAGGTTTTTACTTCTAGCTCCTCTAAGGTGCTGGAGACTAAAAGAAATAGCAGTATAATGATTCAGCCATCATACTCATTTGTTAAACCCTACCTTCTTTGTATAACTCCACCATCACCTTTCATCTTTCTCCATTCTTTAGGAGTATTTGGACTATGCCCATTCTAACTTTTTCATGTTGGAAGGGGCTATTGATAATATGGAATAGGGGTATGAAACTAGTTGTTGTTCTGGAGAGGCTGGGCCCTCTGCATATCAGGATTTATCTGATCCAGGGACCCATCTGGAGGTTGTAGGTTACCGGAAAGTTACTCTAGTAAACAGAACCTTTGAAGAATCTTATATAGTGCCCTAGGTGTTCTTTAAGATCGACAGGAATGGTTCTGGGTGGGGTTTGGCAAGTCATGATAGGTGGCAATGTGTAACTGAAGCTTGCATATGAGTGACCTTCAGAGTAGCCTTTCGACTCTATTTGAACTCTCTGATGAAAAGGGTTTAAGAGGCCATCTAGTCCAGCCCTGTGACTTGAAAGGCAGAAATAAAGTCACAGAGAGCCTTGGTAGAGACTTATGGATAGTAGTGCTAAAGCTGGGTCCAGAACTAAATGATCTTACTTTCCATACCAGTGTTCATTCATCTGCCTTTTCCACTATAGTAGGACTTTTTTTTTAATTAAACAAACTCTGTATGCCAAGTACTCACCTAATTGGTCAGGTTCCAGAGATGGTTCTAACTCGTCTAACCTGGTGAGTCATGATGGCACCTCATGAGAGTCTCCTCTTCTTGATATGGGGCTCCACAGTACTTCATAAAAAATACCTTCGGGACTGCAAGAAGACTGTTAACGCTGCCCTTTCAAATTTATCCCACTAGTGTGTTCTCATGAAATGACTTCCCATTTTCCTCTCATTCTCCTTCCTGGCCTAAAACCAAAACATCCATGTGACTCATGGAAAGGTTCCAATGTCATCCAGTGCATGTATTACAGTTTTAAATCGATTATTGTTCTAGTACACACCCTGAGGTTAAAGAAGAAAGAACATCCAGGACTAACAAAACTGATTGTTCTGGCAACATTGCTATTTGATTCATGCTGGCGTTTCTGGGCTTTCCTTTTTCTTTAATAGTACAACTTCATAAAAAAAAAAAGTTAATGGCTCAAGTAGCAATTTTCAACATGACTATTTCATTCATTTTCTCCAAGAGGCTTACTTCTACCTTCCAGTCTCTTGAGGGTTTCCCAGGGGGCACGATGCCCAGAGTTTGGTTACTTAGTTGCAGAGACAGCTGTCAGTCTGATAGTGAGTTCCTTAGACTGTGGAATTATTCCTTAGTTTACTACCTTCTGGGTAAGGGTGTGACTTGGGTTTGGGAATATGAACACTTCACAATTTGGCATTCTTAAATCAAGAAAAATATTTAATCATAACAGTGAACAAACCAAATGACAACTCTATGCAACATGATGAATTTTAACTTAACAACTGTTCTGAGTTGGACCTCTACTTGTGTTTGGATTCCTTGGGCTCTAGCTAAAATTCTCATGAAGTATGATGTGTGTTGTTTCCTAGGCAAGTACTGGAAGTCGGTGAGGATGGTGGCAGTGCCAGGGGGCTGTGCTCTGGCTGGGGCTCAGTTGCAAGAGGAGACAGAGACCGTTTCTGCCCTGGCCTCCCTGACAGTGGATGTGGAACAGCCCTTTTCTCGGGAAGACAGCAGGTATGGCTTTGATCTGGGGAATCATTCTGGACAGTAACTTCCAAGCTCATCATTCAGGTCAGTGGACTTCTCTCCTGGCTTTCCTTCACCTGTGGCATCGACTGCTACCACCTGTCTTGTCCAGAGCCACTGAGGCCACAGAACATGCTGTAGCCTGTCAAGAATTCATCTGTTTCATTCTTCATGGGAAATGCAGAGTTGGAGCATGTGGCTGCTGTTCACAGAGAAATAGAGCTGATGAGGAAGATGATGAAAAAAATCACTCCTTATTGGATAATTTAGTGCTGGTCATGATGGAAAGAGCTGACTGTAGCTTAACTCTTTCCTTAGTTATCTCTGTTTTTCTAGATGTTCTTTTTCTTTCTCTCATGATTTGGAGATTACTGATATAACAAAGAAAAAAGAGGAGAACAGAAGATAGAGGTATTGCTAGTCAGTTGAATAACCAAAACACATGAAAGCTCCTGCATAACTTTCCTTGATATCCAAAAACTGGATAAAATTTAAAATTCCTTCAAATGAGACAGGGGTGTGTGTAAAACACCGAGTAAATGAGTCTGATTGTATTTTACTTTGTGATAAGGATGATTGGTTTTGATTCATTTTCCTATGAATATAGCTTTTTGAAAAACAACTAAGGTTAACCCAAAATTGAGTTTGCTTGTTCTCTTTTTTAAGAAAGATTTTGACCTTTTGTGCATTTTTGGTATTCTTCATTAAACAGTGTTACATTCAAGATTTCTTTTAAGTCTACTTAAAACTACCACAAATGTACATAGACACTGATGCCTTCTATGGCTGACATCAGGGTCACATTTCCTCAGTTTAAAAACGAATCAGGTGAGGCCTTTGCTAAAGCTCTGCCAGCTTGCCCTCTTAAATTGCTTCTGAGAAGGAAATAGGACTCCCTCCGTCAATAACATCACCATTAATTACACAGATCCTGCTACCAGTGCATAGGTTGGCAGTTTTCCCAAGAATATACAAATTTGAACAGTTCTAGCTTTCTTGCTTTTACTGGATCCTCAGAGTTTAATGGATTTAACATCTTGTTTTGGTCAAGAGTAGTAGATACATTGAATAAGAGGTTTCATTTTTATGCAAATATTTTTTCTTACCGTAACCATTTAAAGAGCAGATTACAAGTGGGAGACAAAAATGTACGGTACTGTATTCAAATGCATCTTCATGTGGGCATCTGCAGGATAAGAGAAAACTTATTTTACGTTTTTGATAATGTGAACTAACCGTTACCCTGCCATTCCCAGCTAAGAGCTGAACCAAGTTCATAATCCAAAGGTGTTGCAATTATTCCCAAGGCCAAATACAGTTAGTTGCCTGTCATCTGAGGGCTATAAAACTGAGGGAATGAACATCTGTTAGTGTTGGATATAAAAGGAGCGTAGCTATTCTTTAGAATTCATTTAATATAGAGAAATGAAGCTAAATTCCAACCTGAGTGAAATGATTTGGAAGTAAATTCACCCATTAAAATACAGAGCGTTTGCTATGAGCCCAATTAATACAAAAATCTCAGCGCTTTGGCAGATATTGGCTCCGTTAGCACACTTGTTTATCCTTAGGTAAATAGTGTTCTTGACTACTGATGACCTACAGTGTGATTTAACCCTGCTTTCAGTCCGCAGGGATTTTAAAGCTCCATCTGATGGCAGAGAGAACGTGAATGTGTTCATGTGCAGGGAGGCAGAGTCCAAGCCTTTAGCCTGGCTTCATGTTCATTTGTGAGTTTTAGACAGATTGTATCTATTTTGATTAATTTTTCTTGTGGGAAGAAAATGGTTTTGCTGAAATATTTTCTATGGCTTTGAACTCACTTTTTCAGCAGAAGAAAAAGAAAAATTCTTCTAAAACTGGCTCTTGCATTTCTACTGAACCATGCATTAGTTTCGTCTCTCAAAGAGATGGGGATGGAGGAGGGGTTGGAGAGAGATCCCAAGAAAGTCACAGTTGGAAATGCATTAACTCTTCTCAGGGTACTGCTATGAAAAATTGTCCCCTTACTGAATACAGGAACAGTGCCTTTCAAAATGAGATGGAGAGACAGAAGTGTTCTTGGGCCTTTGTTGTGAATGCAATATTATGATCATGCAGGAAATTGAAAAATTAGAAAACTCAAAGGGCTGAATGGATGGAAAGGGTGAAGGCTAGATGCTTTTTATAGGAAATTCTTGCCAGTTATTTTGGAGGATATATTGGTGTTTGGAGTGAGATGACTCATTTTGTACTAAGATTTTGGGTAAAGCAGCTCTTTTCCTGGCCAACTCATATCTGACTCATTTACCACTGGTGAATAAGGGATAAAATGCTGCTGGCTAAGAACCATTGTAAGTATTTTTTGTTCATTTTCTTGGGTGGGGGAGGGGATGACAACATACTGAAAACAGTCATTTCATTTTTATAACTGTGTTGATGGACCATGAAGAATAAATTATTAGAAAAAAGTTGATATATGGGGACTAATTTGGGGGTTGGATGACTGATATATAGTTTTCAAAACATAATTTTCAGGTGTCAAAGCACTTGAGTAGGTAGAAAATGTTTGATGGGTCAACAAAAACAAAAACAAAAACTGAGTGGAGACAAGTGACATAGTCAAAGATGATTAAATTGATAGTCCTGATGACATAAACTGATCATTTACAAGATAGACCTGAGATAGATCTTTTTTCCTTGTTTGCTAGGAAAATGTACCTTTAAAGGATTTATAGTTTGTTGATTTTTCTCCTTTAAAATGCTTCTATTTGGGAATGTCAGTGTAATATTTAGGTTTCTTCTTGAAAACCAGTTAAGGCTCTTCTGCAAATTATGAAAAAGTTCTCTCCAGAAGTCAAGATTTCAGAATGATCAGCTATTAAATTATTAGGGGCACATTTGCACTCCAGAAATAATTTTTTTAAATAAAAACACCCTGAAAATTCGGTTTTCAAATATCAGTTTTGACATATTGATTACAGTGTGAATTATGTTAGATTATTATCAAATACCATCAAATATTTTTGTTTACTTATTTAATTTTCAACTCGTGGCACATTTCCCATGAAAGATTTGGTTTCAAGTCATGCTTTAACACAGTAGCATGAGGAAAATATATGATTCCAAATCTGGCTATGTTGTTTTTTGTGTAAATTATCTCAATCGTGAATGTAATAGCATGGAAATAAGCTAGAAAATAGCAAGTATCATCTACTTTAACTGTGTATAGCCTCTCAGTAGTTCCATGGACATTGATAAGCCCATTCTCCTGAATCTGAATATTTATGTGGAAATATTGACCATTGTTAAATACACACTTCACGTCCAATGTTTTGAGAAACATGACTGTTCAAATAGCCCCACCTTTGGATTCTCCTTGGACTTCTAGAAGATAACTATAATTATTCATGTCTCTGACTTTTCTCTAAGTTACTATTATTTTGAGGACATGTTTATCTAACCAGGCAAACATTCCAATACAAATTTTATTCACAGTTTTCATCCAGAGTCAACAAAGACTTGGTTGAGAAATGTGCTGAACTTTGGAAGCTCTAGGTAAAAGTAAGAAGGATCTATCCCTTCTTATCTTCTTTGTTCTCCTTTCTGGGGCCATATTTATATCTCTGAGTTCAGTGCCTAACGTGTGGTCTTGGGGTAGGTGTGAAATCTGATTTAGTTTTAGGGATTAAACTCAATGTGTGATTATGTATTTTAGGGTTCAGTTCTCTATTCTTATAAAATGAGTACTTAATTTGGAAAACAGGGTAGAACAATAAGTAAAATGAGATAAATGGTAACTTTAGTTCCCATTTTATCTTTGATTCCACTTCTTCTCTTGCCTCCTTTCTTTCTTAACTGTTACAGAACAGTAGAGTGTAACTCTAGAGTTAGCTTGCCTATGTTCATATCCCATCTCCACACTCAATTCTTGGGTGATCAAGTTACTTAATCCCTCTAGGTTTTATTTCCCTTGTCTTTAAAATAAGACCAAAAAATAGGGTTGTGAGGATTAAATGAGAATATATAATAAGAATAATAAGAACTTAACACAAAATGTGACACATGGTAAGTACTCAATAAAGGCTGGTTTTTATTAATTTTGTATCATTTTTTTCTTCTTCAATCTGTTCTGTTTATTTGCCTCTCTTGATTTGTTTTTCATCATCCAGTAATCCATAATCTTAGAATATATAGGCCATTCCTGGGCATCTACATGTTTAGCTGTTCATAGGTCAAATTAATAGTATTTCCATTAAAAATAACCTGTCCAGCAAATAATCACTGAACAATAAACTGATCCAATTAACTGACTTGTGTTTCGCTGACCTAACATAGAAACTTGCACAATGCCTAGAGCACCATAGGTAGTAACAAATATTTATTTATTGAATGAACGAATGAGCAAATGAAGCCTTTAAAAGCAAAACAATGTTAAAATGGTAACATTACATACTATAATGGTGCCTGAGCACTTCATGTTAGTGTATACTATGTCTTCTGAGGGAGTGAATGCGATATTTTTCGAAATGTTTATTATACATTTATTTTCTTTCCTAATACTAAAATGTTATTGGTAATATCCATTTTCAGATGTGTTGGCTAATCAGAATACATAGCACTGTTATCCTCACTGGCTGAGGAAGCATAAATAAGGAGTATGGGCGGGGAGATGAAGTGTCTTTGAATGGGGAATGTCATTAAGAGGAAAAATATATAGGAGTGATGCTATGCTTTAAGAATCTTTATCTGAATAGTCAGGTGCATCAGGAATGAGTGGTGCTAGAGATGTGTGAAAGAAAAGTTTGTCAGTACTCCCAGGTCCAAACAGAGAGCAGAAGCATGCTTTGCAGGGTCACCTAGGGAGACACTTGAGGAGCATAGGCTCAGCAAAGTAGGCAGGAAGCAAAGGCAGTGGTGGACCTGGGGACTAGGCCTTTATAATGTTGTATGGGTAGAGCTGATGCGATTGGTCAAGCGGGAGCGGTAATTTGAATTTGTGTTTAACTTTCACAGGGATGAAAACTCTGGTAGGACATGGGGAGGAGGGAGAGAATCTGTGTCTCCTGTATAAGCAGGTGTCAGGGGTGGTCCCAAAAGGGCTTAAAAGCAAAGTCTAAAATGTAAGGCATCATGAAAGCACAAAGCCAAAGACCCTCTGTTGTTAAGGAGAGAGTCTAAGATGCTGAGGCATCAGGACAGTAGGAAAAACTCCTATTTTATTTTTACTAGGATTTCATTAGGATTATACTTCAACCTGAAGAATAAGAAAGAAGAACATGTTAAAACACTGGATGTCTTCCCTCTTCGGACACTTCTGATTGCCTTCAATGTGCCAGAAAATTGCTGAGACCCAGGCTCCCACAGCTCTATTGTATTCCTCAAATTGCTTAAATACATGGGGATTGTATGGTTTTCTATTGCTGCTGTAATAAATTACCACAAAATTAGTGATTTAAACTTCTTACCTTATAGTTCTGTAGGCCACAAGTCCCACAAGAGTCCCACTGAGCTAAATCAAGAAGTCAACAGGACTGCATTCCTTTCTGACCTCTTTCTTCAGTTGTCACATCTCTTTGGCTGGAGCCTGGAAAGATTCTCTGCTTTTATGGGCTCGTATGATCAGATCAGGCCCATCAGGATAATCCAGGACAATTTCCCCATCTCAAAGTCCTCAACCTTAATCACATCTGCAAAGTTAGTTTTGCAATGCGAGATGACATATTCACGGGTTCCAGGGATCAGGATGTGGACATCTTTGATGGGCCATTATTCTAGGTACCACAGGGATCAAACATGAAAAATCACCTATGACAAGTTACAAGTGATTTGCTAGATTGAGATGCTGAAGAAAGGAAGATCTTCTACAAGGCCAGGACTGGGGAACAAATCACAGAGCCAGGGGCATTTGAACCAGCCTGGTAAAGTATGTAGGACTTTATCAAGTAAACAGAAGAAAGGCTTCCAGGATTGTGATGGTTAGGTTCTGGTATCACCTTGGTAAAGCAACAATGCCCAGTTGTCTGGTCAGGCAAGCACTGGCCTGACCATTATTACTGCGAGGATATTTCATGGCTGGCTGATAAATAAGAAGGCTTGGTTATTAAATCATCAATCAGTTGATTGTAGCTGTGGCTGATTACATCTGCAATCAATTAAGGATGTGTCGCCCACAAATGAGATAATCCAATCAGTTGGGGGCTTTTAGGGAAGAAGAGAGACTTTTCACTGCTTCTCCAGCCAGCGAGCCTTGCCTGCAGAGTTCTTCGAGACCCTTCATTGGAGCTGCCAACTTCATAGGCTACACTATGGATTGGGGGCTCTTCCTTTCCTGTGGCTATGTGAGACACCTTTGTAAATCTCATATTTACAGATATCTCCTGTTGGTTCTATTTCTGTAGAGAATCCTGACTACTACAAGGATAGAGACAATAACTAGTGCAGCCATCTAATTCATTTCACTTCTCTGTCAACACACTTCCCAAACTACCTTCACCTCTCATCCAAATTCTTGCAGAAGCTTCCTAACTACTTCTGTATTACTCTTGCTCCATTCTAATCCATTTTTTCCACAGCAATCAGGAACTCTGAAAATAGTAAACAAAAGAAAAAAACTACAGAAACAATCTTGTCACACTTCTGCTTGAAATCCTTAAATGCTTTACTATGGCCAGTAGAATAAAGACCAACCAACATGCTTAACAGAACCCATAAGACCTGTGGATTTAAGGTCTTTCCTTCATCTTGGGCCTTATTTCTAATCTTTTTCCTCTTTTCTTTCTGATCTGGAATCCAGTAACAGAGGCTTGGCTTCATTTCTTTTTAATTGAGTCTTTTTATTTCCACCTTTCTAGTGGGTGTGTAATGGTATCTTATTGTTTCCCCATTAGGCCTTCATTGGCACATTCTCTCCCCTCCTTTTGATTATCATGCCCCTGTCCCCCCATCTATGCTATACACCACTCCCTATTCTCTTACATGAACTTCAATTTAGCCTTCACATCTCAGAATAAATATCACTTCCTCTTCCTTAGCGAATCTTTACTGATTTTCAACTTCAAAAATTAGATCGATTCCTCCTGCTATACCTTCTCATGTCTCCCCCTACTTCTGTTTTATTCTTCATTACATCACTGACATTTGTGTGTATTTGCATGTTTATCTGATTAGTTTGCATTTCCTAGAAGCTCCTTCTACCTAGAAGCCATGCCCCTTTTGCTCACCATTGTTTTTCCAATACCAGTACAGTATGTAAAATTTCTTGAGTACTCAAAAGCCATATGGTTAGTAATAGATGGGCAAAACTCCAGACATATGTCAGTGAAAACATGAGTCCAGATTTTGGGAAAGGAGGGAAGAATACACGAGTCCAGATTTTAGGAAAGGTACCAGGGTGGCTGGGGTGATGTAAAGGTGAGTGAGAACATAGAATAGAAGGAGATGGTTGGGATAAGATTGGGAAGGGTTTTGAATGTTAACCTTGTAATTTAGGTTGTGTTCTGTTGTCAATAGTAAACTATCAAAACAATAGAGAGACTCTGTAGGCTTATGTTTTTAAAGATAGTGGCATGTGGAAGGGCCCAAGAAAACTACTGAAAAAACAGCCAGGAAACTCTTATTATAATTTCAGTAAGGAAGCCAACTAAGGTTGGCAGGAGAAATGTAGGGAAAGGAGGTAGATTACAGATAAATATCTCAGGAATAATGAGTATAGTAGGTTGAATTATGTACCCCAATGGAAGACATATTCTTAATACTAATCTGTGTTCCTACAGGTATGAGCTCATGTGTAAATAGGACCTTTTTTAAGATGTTAATTTTAGTTAAGGGGTGGACCAACTGAATCAGAGTGGGCCCTTAATCTGTATTACTGGAATCCTTTATAAGCAGAAGAAATTTAGATGCAGGAAGTCAGAGAAAGCACCAGAGAGGAGCCAGAAGCCAAAAGTCAGCATAAACTGTAAGAGCAGATACAAAGAGAGAGATACTTTCATATGATAGGAGGCAGAGATATAGGTCAGTGAATCCCAAGGATTATAGCAAGTCTGCACCAGCATCTTACAGACTTTGGAGAGAAACAACAGCCATGTTGACACATTGAGTTTGGATTTCTAGTCTCCAAAACCATGATCTAATAAATACGTGTTATTTAAGCCATCCCATTGCATGGTATTTGTCATAGAAATCTGGCAAACTAAGGCAGTTTTGGTACTGGAAAGTAGGGTGCTGCTATTAGGTATTAGATAGAGGCTGGAAGAATTTTGAGGTGCATGGTAGAAAAAGCCTAGATTGCTTTGAAAAGACTGTTGGTGGCAATATGGATATTAAAGGCATTTCTGGTGAGAACTCAGAAATGAGAGCTGTAGAGAAAGTTTCTGTCATCCTAGAGAATACATAATCCATCATGAGCAGAATGTTGGTAGAGATATGTACATTAAAGGTGCTTCTGGGGAGGCTTTAAAGGGAAATGGTAAGTTGCTATTGGAAACTGGAAACAAGACAATCCTTGTTATAAAGTATCAGAGAACATGGAGCAACTGTGTTCTGATGTTGAATGGAAAGTGGAACTTGTAATGATAAATTTTGATATTTAGCTGATAATTCCAAGCAATAGGTGAAAGGTACAGCCTGGTTTATCCCTGCTGCTTATGGCATAATATAAGAGAAAAGGAATAAACTGGGGACTGAACTCTTAATTGCAAAAGAACCAGCAATTTATGATTTGGAAAATCCTCAGCCGATCCAGAGAGTATCCGCTGAGTCAAGGGCCAAAAGCAACTCTAATAGGACCTTCCTTGAGCTTTCAGGAAGTGAGCACCCAGTGAATGGGGCTGCCATGGTCAGCTTTATGTATCAACTTGACCAAGTGGTGGTACCTGTTTGTCTGGTTGGGCAAGTGCTGGCCTGTCTGTTGAAAATGAGGACATTTCATAGAATTAGATCATGATTACATCTGCTGCATCCAAAGCTGATTCCATTTGTAATCAGCCAAGGGGAGTGTCTTCTGCAATGAGTGATGCTCAGTCTAATCACTGGAAGCCTTTTAAGGAGGATTCAGAAGAGACTGGCTCTCTTCCTGCTTCGGCTGGCAAGCCTCTCCTGCGGAGTTCGTTCAGACCCTCCATCGGAATCCTTGGCTTCACAGCCTGCCCTGCAGATTTTGGACTCTGCGTTCCCGCAGTCACGTGAGACACTTTTATAAATTATAGATTTGTGAGTGTTCCCTGTTGATTCTGTTTCTCTAGAGAACCCTAATTAATACAGGGACCTATTCAAGGGTTTAGCTGAACCACCGTTTGCTAGATTAAGCATATAACTCATGGATTCAGTCAACCATCTATAGGATTGAAAATATATTTGTATAGAGAGGATCTGTAGAAAATCCTTTTGCCGATGGTGTGGACTCCCTTGAACTGCAGGCAAAACTGACAAATTTCTTGAGAATTATTTATGAGCAGAAGCGTTAACAGCCTGAACTGAAAGGCAGAGACAGGACAAAATGAAGGTAAACTTAATTCAAGGGCAAAACCACAGAAGCAGCTATCTGTACTAAAGGGATCTCTTCTGTTCCAGAGAGAGAGGCTTCCACCAATGCTTTTGGATAGGACAAGGAAGGTAAACTTAATTCAAGGGCAAAACCACGAAAGCAGCTATCTGGACTAACGGGATCTCCTCTGTTCAAGAGAGAGAGGCTTCCACCAATGCCTTTGGATAGGACAAGGTTTCCACCCTAGCACTTTAAGGAGGTGAGCCTTCCACTATAATGTTTGGGGAGTATTGGCATTGGCCACACCCCAGTGTCCAAACAAGGTGGGACCTATGCCTAAGAATTAGATAATGGATACTGCATTAGTCAGGGTTCTCTAGGAAACAGAACCAACAGGACGGATCTGTAAATATAAGATTCATAAATGTGTCTCACGCAACTGTGGGGATGTAGGAGTCCAAAATCCATAGGGCAAGCTGCAAGGCTAGCCACTCCAATAAAGGGTCTTGACAAACTCTACAGGAAAAGCTCACTGGCTGAAGAAGCAGTAAAAATTCTTTGTTCCCTTAAAAGGTTTCAACTGATTGCATCAAATCCAACTGATTGGATTCTCTCCTTTGTGGAAGACACACCCTTACTTGAAAGTAGATGTAATCAGTCACAGATGCAATCAACTGACTAATGATTTAATTAAGCAGCCTTCTGCTTTATCAACCAGCCACAAAATGTCTTTGTGTTAGTGGTTAGGCCAATATTTTCCTGACCAGACAACTGGGCACCATCACTGGGCCAAGTTCACACCTGAACCCAACCATCACAGATACTATTAGAAAATCTACAAAGACCTCATTGGTAGAATGCTATGCGGGGGAGAGGGACAAAAAAGGAAACTTAGGGTAGAAATGGGAGAAAGAACATAAAGTATAATTCACAAAACACCTAAGGACAGAATAGTACAGTGTGAAATGAGTTCTTGAATATTTGAAAGAGCGAAGTAAAGAAGAGGCCATTGAGGGGGTGCAAAGGTAGCTCAGTCATAGAATCCTCACCCGCCATGTGGGAGACATGGGTTCAATTTCCAGTCTGTGTGCTTCTCCCCCCACCCCAAAAACAAAACTCAACAAATGGTGCTGCAATAATGGAATAGTCACATGGAAAAAGAATGAAATGTGACCCCGCCACACAGCATACAAAAAGAAAAAAAAAATAAGGTCATTAAGAGAAAAGTAGAAAATGTTTCCTACAGGAGGTAAATTTCAAGAAAATTGTTGAGGATGTTGTGATTATGCCAGTGTGTATATACGATTAAATAATGTTAAAGGCCTGATAAATTCTTCCAGTGAATTTGAATGGCTAACAGTCAAAATAGCCATCGAACAATAGTAGCTGTACCTCTTCTGTGTTCATCACACAATATAGTGTTAATTGTTAATAGGCAAAGTGAAATAACTTTCATAACCTCCCAACTTGATGAAAGCGCACAGGCAGATGATTTTTTAGTTCTCTGTACTCACCAACTTCCAGATAAATTTTAGAGAAAAATCAAAGATACCAGGCACTAACCTAGGAAGAGTGGAAGCTGTTTTGACTTTTATGTGAAGGGGCTAAGGCAAAGTGGTGTGTGATTGCAACCTGAAGTGAAGAGCTGCAGGGCATGGAAGCAAGAAGAAGGTTGGGTTGAAAGTTTTTAAGATCTTACTTCGGGAAATCAGAGGACATAGCTACAATACCAGTGTCCATGGAGCAATACCACGGCAAACACCTAGTTGAGGTGCAGAGTGAATAGAAAAAAAGTGGGAATTTGCCAGTTGCCCTCAGGTACTCACTTTTCCATTCTATCCTCTACCCCTCTGTCTAAATTCCCTACCTGCTAAAAATAAATGCCATACAATGGGTCGATTTAACAATGGGAATTTATTTTCTCATGGTTTTAAAGGCTAGATAGCAGGCTTCATCCCTGGTGTAGTATCTCTGACTGTCTGGCAATCTTTGGGGTTCTTTGGATTTTCCATCACGTGACACCATACATGACGGTGTGTTCTCTTTTCTCTTCCAAGTTCTGTTGTCTTCCAGCTTCTGGCTATTTCCTGTGGCTCGTCACTCTGAGTCCGATTTTCTTTGCTTAAGGACGTCAGTCATATCGAATTAAGGCCCACCTTCATGCAGCTTGGGCATACTTAATTAATAACATCTTCAAAAGTCCTATTTACAAATGGGCTCACACCCACAGGACCAGAGTTGGGACCTGAACATGCCTTTTGTTAGGGACATGATTCAATCTCTAATACCTTCCAAACCACAAAACATTGGAATTGTTGGATTACAACCTAGGTAAACATCTCCTCCCAAAACTGCTTTATCCTGAAGATTCAAAGTCAAACCTGGAGGAGTGTCCGCAAACAGGAATGATCAACAGTAATTCTGTCATTCTACATTCTCCATCCTGCTACTCATTCCAGACTAAACCTACTGCCTTTGATAAGAGACTAGAACAAGGCCTGGTTGTTTAATACCCACTGCCATAGGAAGTGGTTGATTCCTTCAAGAGTACATGAGCCCCCAGGTTAGAGGAACTAGATACTTAAGAGGTATGGCTATCTGAAGAGAGAGAAAACCAGGCAATAATACCATATAATACAGAATTATTCAAAGAATGAGCATATAATTAAAAATAAGCATACCAGATATACTTAAGGAGAGATGTAAGATGTTAATTATATGTAATTGTAGGAAGGTCAACCATGGCAACCATCTAACACCATTATGTTCATATAAGACCTATGCCCCAGTAATCTTGCTTCTGGGAATGCATACCAAAGACATTCTCGTGTAAGGTCATTAGAGCATACATACTAGGAAGTTGAAGTTCACTGCAGTGTCATTCATGGTGGGTAGATAGATAGCTGAAGGTAAACTTGATGTCTCTGTTGGTTTGGAGCTATGTATCCCAATTAAAAAAAAAAAACATGTTCTTAAAACGTAATCCATTTTTGGGGTGTGAGCTCTTGTAAAATAGGACCTTTTGATGAGGTGACATCATAGTGAGGCCAACTCAATCAGGACGGGTCTCAATTCTATCACTGAAGGCCTTACAGGGAACATCACAGAGAAGGAGAAAGCCAGAGGAAGTAGCCAGGTGCTGAAAGTCAAAGGAGCACAGAAGAAAAAGAAGGAGTCAGGAGAGGCCACTGTGTCCATTGCTATGTGGTAGAAAAGACAAGTACCAAGGAACATTGGCTGCCTGCCCCAGAACTCCAGTCTTCTGGGAAAAAGCACTGCCGTGATGACGCCTTGATTTTTCATTTCTCCTACCCTCAAAACTGTGAGCCAATAAGTTCCTGTTGTTTACACTAATCCATTACATGGTATTTGTCTTGGCAGCAAGGAAATTAAAATGGCATCCTTCACTGAGAGAATGAATACTTAAACTATGGTAGATGCACACCATGGTGTTACATGTAGCAGTTAGCACAAACAGACTAGCTCAGCATAGATACATGCATGGATCTTATAAATATAGTATTCAATGAGAAAGGAAACAGCAACAATCCATGGGTATATAAACATAAAATGTACATAAAATAAAAGTATATGTCCAAGAAACAATATAGCTTTAAAGAATGCCCTCCAGCCAAAATAATGTATAGACATTAGGTCATTTGCCTTTGAGGAAGAGGAACAGAAATATGATATAGGTATTAAATTAAATTAATATAACCAAGATTATATGTGTCTTTGCTAAATGTTAATCTTAGAAAACATAATCTTTTAAAATCATAGGAAATGAAATACCAATTTAAGGGAAAATACAATAATTTAATTTTATGCTGTACCTTATCTCAAGTTAAATTTTTTCCTTTCAGCTTTTTCTTTTCTTTTTTGGTAAATTATCTTAACCTGTAATTGCTGGACTGAACGGCTTCTTCCTTAATATATGAAACCTTTGCCCTTAATTGACACAGAACTATCAGTGTTCACTGTGACATAGGCTTGATGCAGTACAAGTTCATGTCTTTCCCTTAGCTAAACTGTTGCACTAAAATGTACCTTTGGAGGGTTTATTTTAATGGTAGCACTGAACTTACTATGTCTCCACCTCACCTGATTGCGAATGGAATAAAATTCAAATTCAGAGATGTGGAAATCATATCTCTTCTCTGTTCCCAATCCTTTCCATGATTGTGCTTTTGCTAATCAAGGTTAATTTGCCATGTGTCCACGCGCAATGAAGCAAGAGCCCCCGCATTTCCAGGGCAGGGCTTCTCACTGTTTCTCCCTAAACAGCCATTTAAAGATCATCCCTCACCAGCTCACTTTGTGTTTCATGAGGATGACTTCTCAGGGAAATAACGTTTAAAAAAAAGTTGTATATATATATATATTACCTAAGGAGAAGGATTAAGTAAAAATAACATCACCTCCATTGGGAAGTATAGACATGAATAGGGAAATACTATAAATATTCACAGGGGCAAATATAAATGATACAACTATTCTGTCATTATTTAGCAATTTACAGTTTATGAAAGCATGCTCTCATTTGCATCCCACAATTATGAGGATCAGTATTGGTCAGGGATTATTATTCCATTTTTAAAGAGAATATAGGGAATCGAGAGGTTTTGAGTTGCTCAAGGTTAAATTTTAGAAAGTGGAAGAGCTGGAACTTGAATGCAGGATATGTGCCTTGAAATCCAGGATATTTTCCAGCTGCTATTAACTCTCCTTCCATATTGCAAAGACATAGAGAGGAATTGTTTATGTGTATATGCATGAGATGAAGTAGAAAGTGAAGAGCAGTGAGTGGCCTATTTTTTTTAAAAGAGCACTACAGATTAGTGTGCAGTGATTTTGAATGGGAAGAGGGAAAAGAAGCATCTGATGGAAAGCTTTATGTACTATATCCAAGTCTGTGTGTTTCAACAGAAGAGATCCCACTTTTGCCAGTGAATGGCACAGCAGACACTCTGCTTGGGCCCTCAGAGCCCAGGCTGGCTACACATGCATCTGGAGAAGGTGCAGAGACTGCACCAGAGGAAGGCATGCATTCCTTTGTGACCCCTGGGACATTTTCCACACACCATTGTCTCTGAAATTCCAGCCAGGCTGAGTCCTTGGGGGGTGGGAGTGGGGGAGCGGGGGTGCGGGCATCTGCTGCAGCTCTAGGTGGAAGTAGAGATTCAGTCTCCATGAGAATACCCAGTTTGAGAATCCAAGAAGTGTATTATACACCTATTCTTAGATGTAAATAAAATTGGTTTAGAACGTTCAAGGTTTGCCGCCACTAAAAAAAAATTTATTCTAGGAATGCTGATCATTTTGACTAGAAGAGATTTTAATACATAATGACTCATTTAAATACCTTTCATCCTGTATTCCAACGCTGACCACTTTCTCACAACCCCTTTATCCCAATAATTCTTGGACATCTAACTTCTTAAGAAATTCCTTATTTTTTTTAGTATTCTGCATGGATTCTTTTGGAACTTTCTCTTTTTTGGTAATGTTAAATAATGAATACCTAAAAGTTTTCACTCTTTAATTTTAAAGGATGCTTTAAAATCATTTTTATTACCATCATATAGATAAACTTTCTTTCAATATTTTAAATTTATTACAAAAATGTTAAGTTAAAATGTCAACTCCTTTATAGGTGCTGTGAAATCTTGTCTTTTTTCCTATAAATTTGTAAAAATAGCATGGCTAAATAGTTTCTGTTCATAAACAGCTGTGTTTTAAGCATAGCATTTTTTCTTCTGTTAAGCAATTCACTGTAAAATACTGGTAAATAGATCAATAACATAGAGAATAAAATAAAAACCACTTATTATTCCACCACCCAGAGAGAACCACCAAGCTGTAGTATGGCCTTACTGTGTACAGATGAGTTTTTTTTTATGTGTGTGTTAAATGACCAATGGACAAATCCAAATTATTAAACAACATCTCACAGTGTTTAATATTTGCAATTCAATTTTATCCTCTTTATGTTTTTGAAGCCTCACTAATTCTCACGGTTTTCACCTAAAATCACCGCCTCACAGAAGTGGGGTGGCATTCCCAGTCTCAGAACTGGCAACTAGTAGAGCCAGACTCAAACTGCGTTCTCTCACTTCTCCCCTCGGTGTCAGTCCCTCGACAGTCCAGCTCTCGCGCGTCTTTGCATTCCTGCTACAGTTTGGTCCTTTTGACTAAATTGAAGATCATTCTAAACGTTTGCTCTAAAACACCCTCAAAGTGTTACTAAATTAAGGTTAAATCTCAAGTATAAAGTTTCAAGCAGTTAGTTTTGGTTTTGCCCGAGCAGAACACCCCACAGATGATGCTGAATAAAAACTATTTATGCACGACCATAGTGCATTTCTTGTAAAAATGTTGGGGCTGTAGCAGCGATTTGCTAATCAAATTCAGAATTTGATTTGAAATGCCTCCGGCAAGCAGCCAATCTAGTCATGAAAGAACAGAAGCAAAAAACAGCCCTGAGAGTCTCCCCCAGAAGCTGGCTGGGTCCGTTGCTCTCATTGGTAAACTGGTTCTATAGGGGATCCTTGCAATTGCTTCTGAAATAATATATTATAGTTAATTTTTCAATAAATTGTTGGACCGCACTAGATGCAGAAGATGTACATTTCTGAATCTAGACTTATAAAATATTCTGACATGTTTTAATATAAACAGGAACATTTCCAATGATTGCTTGGATCTAAAATGTTTTTCCACTTGACATTTGTTTATACTTCCTAGGAAAGAAACTCTATTTGTGGATAACTGAATAACACAAATAAACATCAGAGAGAGCTGAAAAATCAGCTTTGATTATGCATGAAAATCTACAATGCCATTGTGTACTCTTATGCCGTATTCTGATTGCCTGTTTATTTTTACAGAACTGCTGGTGAGCCTATGGAAGAGGAGCCAGCCTTATGAAGTGCCAAGTCCCCCCTGATATTTCCTGTGTGTGACATCATTGTGTATCCCCCACCCCCACCCCAGCACCCTCAGACATGTCTTGTCTGCTGCCTGGGTGGCACAGATTCGATGGAACATAAACACTAGGCACAAAATTCTGAACAGCAGCTTCACTTGTTCTTTGGATGGACTTGAAAGAGCATTAAAGATTGCTTAAACGTAACCGCTGTGATTCTAAAGTTACAGTAACCCACGATTGGAAGAAACTGCTTCCAGCATGCTTCTCATATACCGAGTGACCCACTCACAGGCACAAAGTATGAACTAGAAACATCCAGTACAGCATTAGATATCGTTACTCACAGAAGCTACGACAGCCAGCAAAATTTGGGGCAAAACCTGAGAAATACTGATTTCTGACATTCTGATCACTTTTTATTGGGTAATTTTTTACAAACATAGTCTTAAATTGTTTACAGGATTTGCTTTCAGCTATGAACGGATGGCAATTCCAGACAGATTTTTTGGGGGGGTCCCTTTGTTTTAACACACGGTTCAACTCTTGCTACTAAGAGTTTAAGATGCAGAAACTGGTTTGAGGGTTTTTTTTTTTTCCAGTGGAATAAACCATGCTGTATCTCAAAGTCCAAATGCCAAAGGAACCTCACATACTGTATGTAATGGTGCAATATTCTATGTCATGTTTTTTGAGAAAAATTACCCTATTTTCCTAACATTCCTTTCCATGTTCTCACACATGGGCGGTTTGCGATTGTGTTTGAGGGGGAGGCCCCTCCCGTCATCCCTCGTCCTGATGACAGTAGTTCTGAGCATATGTGCCATGAGGATGTTAAGTGTCTTTGAAAAGTGCATAACTTTTCAAAGATGGTTTTAATCTGTTCCAAATCTATCAAGAGCTTATTCTTTCTCTTTTATTTTTCTGCCCTCCGTCATTTGCTTTCTTCTTACCTCTTTCGTTCTTCCTCCCCTAAGGAAAGGTAGAGATTACCCATAATCGCAGTTGGTTTTTGGGAGCTTTGAGTATGTCATTTGTTTTGTTTATTTTCCAGGTTGACAGAATTCTTTTTCCTGATTGTACTCTTTTAGCTGTGAAACCATCAAAGTGAATGTGGGTAAGAAATGCCACGGAGTCTCCTAGGTCTTTGGAATGTGTTGAAGTAGGCATTGTGTGAAGTCATCTTGAACTGAGTTAACCTAGAATTGCATCTTCATGTGAAAAAACAAAACAAAAACCTAACCATTACACATGTTGCCTTAGTGTCAAGGGTTAGAAGTAAAGGACATTTATTTTCTGAGGTTAATAGCAACTTACTAAATATGTGTCCCCCTACCTTTTACGACTCAAACACCTAAAGACACTGAGGTGGAATATCTCAGTATATCTCAGTATTTAATATCTGACAATGCTTTTGAAAGAATTGATGTTTCTTTTTATATATTTTCCTAACTCAAAGGATATATTAAAGCCATAAGTGAAGATTGTCATGCTTTTATTCAGAAATCTGAAAGAAACCTTAATTAAAACAAGGTTTTAGGGAAGGCCATGATATGAAAGATATGCAACAATATGGTTTTAGTTAGAGAGACTCTAACCTGTAAATCAAAGATGAAAGAATTCACTCAAGTAGAATTATATAACTCCCTTTTGTTATACAGTCAGACCATATTTTTCATGCATTTGGTTTTTTTAGGATTACCATTTTAATTTTAAAGACTTTTATTACATATACAAAAATGGCTCAATACTTGGTTTAACGTCTTAGAAATTTGAGATGCCCTTTGAAATAGGAAATCTGAAATGGAATGTAACTCAGTATTAGGTAAAAATTACTTTCATTGCATAAGGGTAAGGTCAGTCTAGATTCATAATAGTAGTGAATATTTTGCAAATTTCATTTGCATAATATTTTCATAGAAATCCATGCCAATCATTTGTTAGCTCTTGTTATTTTGCTGTAAATTCACTTTAAGAGAAGTAAATAGCAGAGCCAAAGGCTCAAAATAGACCCCCCTTTAAAAAGCAAGTTACATCATATTTTATTTGGATACATAATTGTGAAGTTTTAAAATCAACTTCATAATTACAAATCTCTATTTTTACCCTTCAGTCCTTCCAGATCATTTTTTAGATGTTGAACAGGAAAACAAAACAGTATAGTAGAAACATACTAATTTACTGAAGTTTCCAACATTGATTTAGCTATCAATCTGATAAAGGCAAATCACAAGGACAGCCCCATGGCTATTTAGATTTAAAACATGACACATTAATGAGTTAATCACACATCCTTCTATGTGATACGGTACCCAATTGGTTGCAGTTAGAGTCTTTAAAATACCCGGAGAGGCAGATAAACTGTGGGGAGGATTAATCCCAGCTGAATGTAGTTGCAAGCACAGAATGCCAGTACTTTTTGATTATGCCGTTACAAGGCAGAGCGTGGCCCTGAGGGACAGAATAGAGGCTTTTGGAGAATACCAACACTTTTTTTTAAATCGACCAGCACTTTCTGAAAAGGCTGTTTCACTTGGTATAGTTTTCTTCACGTAGTCATTTAATTTTCATGGCTCACAATAGTTCTCAATAGAAGGCTGTTAGGGGACCTCCTCTCAAGGCATTATCAGTAATTTTTGAAGGATATTGCCTGGCCTCTCTCACAATCTCATAATAACTCATAAATGATGAGTAAAAAAGAACATTTTGTGAGAAAGCTATTAGTAAACAATGTAGGAGTTTTAATTTGTAGTAATGTCATTATATATACGGTTCCATTGGGTAAGATTTGATAATTGACACAAAAGGAAAAACAAAATTGATTTTCTTTATTATATCATATAATTTGGGGTGATATGGTAAAGTGAAAACCACAGACAGTTTTACTGAATAGTAAAATCAATCTCAAATGGAAAATACTGGCTCTTCTATCATATGATTTAGTAGACGGGAAGAGCATTTTGTGATGAAATATTTTTAAATATTTCAACAAATTTATAACCTCAGTAGTGGAGATAGAAGTCAGCTTTTGGAGAATACAGGGATGTTGATGAAAAACTACAAATCCTATCTCCATTACCAGTCTGAGGACCTAAAATCTTGCCTTCAGCGTCTGGCTACAACCCTGTGTTCTCACGCGTCTTTTCCTGGAAACATGGTGGACTTGGAAGCAGGACATCTCACATGAAGACTTCAGAAACTACTCTCCTAAGAGTTCAATTCTGTTTTATTTCTAAAGGTCAATCATAAAGCTTTGGCTATTTTCTTGGTTTTTTTACTGACTCCATATGGAAGTAAAATAGAATGAGCACATGGAAAATCTCCTGGGAGAAAATTTCTCTTCAACCAGCAATTTTATACTTATTTCTTACCCCGGCATTGATGTTTAGAAAAATCCATTTAAGTATTTCTAACTATTTTCTCTTTGAAAGTTTACTCTCAATTTGTCTCAATAAAGCAGTATTAAATGTCTAATAACCCCAAAACAAAGAAGCCAAAAGTTCCCATCTTAAAAGTGATTCCTTCTGAGCTTGAAATAATCACTCTGTCTGAGGTTTACGTGGTCAGGTCTAGCGGCATCTATCTCAACATGCTTTCCCAGCTTGGGGAATGAAACCACTTCACCTGCTGAGAAAATAAGAAAAAAAAAATGTTTTAAAAACAGAAGTGGGAAACAACACACCTGTTCAAATGTCTCCATAAAGAAGGCATTTTCACCTCCAAAAGAAATAAAAACCATATGATCTAGGCTAAGAAATGAAGGCATTTTACTGTTGTCTTCAAATAATCATCAACATAGTCATTATCATCATCAAATATTTCTTCAGTTTCCAAAAGACCTAGTTAAGTTTTGGACTCCAGCAGTGTTCTGTATTGCTTACTGCCTCTTGAATGATGTCCTATGAAAGTATTCCATCACCTTTCCCAACCCTATCACTTAAATATAAAAGTGCCTATCTCTGTGACTTCTTTTTCTGGGCACATTTGCATTGAAAATCAAGTCTAGAAAAAAAATATTTCTGGACTTGTCCAAAAACAGCTTGCTTTTATTACATTCCGTGCTTCATGAAAAGAAGCGTGATTGTCATGTGGTCGAATGTAAACCTTTTACATGAACATGGTCTACTCATATGGACTGTGGAATGTGGTTCCTTCCGATGGACTGCAATCCATTTTCTCTATGATATTCACAACTGGTTTTATACAATGGACTAAGCAACAGCTGAGTCAGTTAATAAACTGGTAATAGCTAGGTCAGATGAACCTTAGCACACTGATGTTGGGGATATTTGGACTTGATCTCAATGATAGGGTAATGGAGTTGTAAGTATTTCTCAAACCATCTTAGTTCTCAAACTGGAACATTTAGCAAATACGTGGTGAATTCATTGTACAGTGCCAATCTTTCTAACTGATCATTTCTTTCCCACCCTTCTCTCCTTCCCCCTGCCAGACTGCCAATGCCAAATTGCCATATCTAAGCAATCAGAATTATTGCTTAAATCTCTACTTCATGTTTCCTAAGTAGAAACGATTGTGGCAACTTATTTTCTGAGACACCACTAGGCATACTTTCTTTCATGCCATTTTATATAAATACTAATCTATGCTCTTTACCTTCCTTTTTATCGCTTCCTTTTCAAGGATCTCTTGACTTTTTTACTATTCTAATCTTAAAATATAGATAAAATGATTGTGTTTTAGTCTGCAGTTTTTGACCTGTCATTTTGTTTCTGTAATACATAATTTTTCTTTGTCTCAAATATAGTTTTCCATCATTCTGGTTACTACCTGATTGTGTTTTGCTACCTATTTTTGTAGAGAAGCATGTACATATTCCTTCCCTGCCCTTTGGATGATGACTTTATAAGTCGAACACACAAGCATGAACTCCCACCTATATAAAAAAAATGTCGGAAGAGGAACCTTAAATCAGTACAATTTGGAAGATAATTCTAGACTATTCAAAGAAAATTGGAGCCCTTTTATTTTCCTGTTTTGGCCTTACACACATTAAAAGCAAATGCTGCAACATGAAATATAATAAGGGTCACGTGTTTTATGGGACATTATGGCCAGGTCCCTTTAGCCTTCATTGTGGTGCCCTTTCTGGGAGTTGGCACATTTTATGACAATTTATAGGGGTACTGCAGCAAATTCTGGGTATTGGTTTGGTTTTATTGAGTTTGAATAGAAACAGTGTAACAGAAATAAAAGTTAAGAATTCTAATATCTGAGGAAGAATGGCACGTCCTTGGGTGTGGGAAGACTTTTTTAGATAAAATTCTCCATGTGGTCTGCCTAAATTGTAAGATTCCCAAATCCTTTCTGGATAAGTATTGTCAGTGACTGTCTCCATAATAGCTGGATTCCGTGAATTGAGCTTCCAGTCATTGCTGGGCATAACCAGTATGATGATTAAAAAATGAGCAAGCATTATGTAAACACAGCCTGGGAAGTTTGTGTCATTTTAAAGCAACTGTCTTGATATTTTTAATAAGGTGGGCAGGGCAGGCAGGGAACCAATTTTTATTATACTAACCATTAAAAACTCTAGACAAGGCTTGTTGATGAAGTTTCTTGGCTTAGTGTAAAATTAAAATATCTCTTCTATTGTGGTCCGATACTTGTTTCTGTAATAACATCAGTTTGCTGTCCTCTGTGCACTAGTGGTTTTGCCCTTAATTTGGGGGGCCAGCTGTCACCAGGATCTGTCATCCAGAGATGCTGAGAATGAATACACATTGCCAAACTTACTTTTTAAAATTGTGCCACCAGTGATATTGTCCCAGATGTAAAAAATAAAGGATTAATACCTAATAATATTACCATTGTGGAACATGCTCGTGGAATCTTCTTTCTGACAATTTTTTTTTTTTTTTGGAAATAATAGAAAACGCAAGGGTGTGCCCCAGATTATGGTTGATGTCATTAATGTCATGACTGTCCTTCAAGAGGATGAATTATCCCCTTCTGTCTTGTGTTTTCTACTGAATCAGATATTACCATAGTCTTAGTGTGAATAAAAGGTATTTGAAATAAAGGTGTTCTTATTTTTCTACCTCTTTGGTGCTCATCCACTAGACTGCAAACTAAATATTTGTCAAATACATATTTTAATCAGTACAATGATATTAACTGTAAATGACTATGATCTGTATTACTCCACTTTCAAATGATGAAAAGATTTGCTTGTGTGTAAGTCCCCTTTAAAATGAAGTAAGAATTCACAAAATAAGAAAAAGTAAATTAAACAGAGTTGCTGTTTCATTCTAGTTTGCTGGTGAGGATAAAGACTCAAAAAAGATTAAGCACTTACCCGATTCCTATTACTCTCCTGAGCACTGCACCAGAATTATCATAAACCATCACAGGACCCTACATCCTAAGTGTTTTTACTTCCATTTACAGGTGAGGGCAGTGAGCACAGGAAAGATTAACATGCCTATTTACTCCTTCTTACATCTAGTGAGAAGACTCGCTCCTCATCTGCTATGTCCACCTGCTTCCAAAGCCTATCCTCTCTCCAAATGGCAATCATCATACATCAAAAATGGCATTCTAAAGACATCATTTAAAACTATGACTAAGCCTCAGAATAGACTATATGCTCAGTCTGTTAATCTTACAATTTTATTAAATTATTATTTTTAATGTATCTAGTAATTGTGGCTAGATTTGTACAGTAGCTGCTTTTCTCTTTTTCCCCCGTTTCAACATTTTACTTTAATCTAGCCAAGGACCCTTAAATGCCTATGGAATATGTACTCCCAAAATTCTTGAACTCTATTCCAAGACCAATACTTATTCTTGTATTTTATAACCCCCTTCCATACATAACAGTCTAAAACACAATTGTTTCCAATGGACAATGGTTTGTGTTCCTCTTAGAAAGAAGATAGTAATATTTTGTCTCACAGAAGATAAACTCGAGATGGAGTGGATGACTAGAGTCAATTTCAATGGTAAACATTTTGGGTTTAATTAGCTTTGTCACATGGCAAATGTTACTTGATGGATATCTGATTCCTTTAAGTTTCCATGGTGAAAAGAGAATGACTGGAAAAGTGAACTAGAATTACAAAATAAGAATAAGTGTCATATTGTTATTTAAGGAAATTAATTTGCAGTTGAGCATGGACATCTAAAGAATCACTACTTAACACTTCTGTTGTGTTCTATAATTACTGAAATCAAAGCATTTTCAAACATAATTACTCCTCAGCTTTGTAATGTCAATAGACTGCACATATTCCTATGATCCTCCAGATTTAACACAAATGGGTCATTCCCTAACACGCCTTGATACTTTGGGGAAGACTGATAACTGCTCTTTCAAAGATCTTAAGAATAGGGTTACCAGGAATCAGGAAAAGAGGTGAATGAAGATTTTTCTCTGACCTTTAAAAAGCAGAGGAATATGAGAATAAAACAAAGCATATATTTGCCTAAGACCAAATCAAATTAAAAGCTCTTAGTTTATATAGAAAAGGCACTATAGCTCTGTATTAAAAGCTTACATACTACATTTAAAATATGATATAATCCCACATATATATTTTTCTCCCCCCACTCCAAGTAATTTTCCAAAGTAGTAAGGTAAAAATGTATGATATGTCTTAGAATCCCTCTTAAAACCCTACAGGTCACTCTACTGGGACCACTCGGATTGCTGGAGGTTGCAGAAAGAACAGGTCAAGCACACTCCATTCGCTGCACAGATGGGGGAAAGGAAGGGACCAGATACCTAATGCTGACACTCCATGAACTCTGTCCTCTCCAAGACGCCACTTCTCCTGTCCCAGCTGGCTTTATACTTTTTTCCTCCAGGCAGGAGGAAAATGAATCAGTTCTTCTAAGACTACAATTTTGGCTCACACCTGACAACCTGTCATTGAGCCTAAACTTGGGTAAAGCAGGCTAGATGGTCACAAAGCAGGCTAGAAAACAATCAAAAAACAAGTGATAGAGGGAATAATTTTAGAGATGCAATAAAAAGTGAATCTTTTAATGCCAATTTAACTATATGTATTTATGGGTATCTATTCTTCATTGAAAATGAAAGCTTTATATTCATGAAAGATGGAGGTTTTTCTTTTAGGGATGGGTATTTTAGTGTATTATTATTACTTGCTTTGTTTTAACAAATGTGTATTATTTTTTAGAATAAATTCTAAAAATAAAAATATCAAGTTATTTAACACTTACCTTGTGCACTCATTTAAATCTCATGACAACCCTGTGAGGGGAGTAATTTAATAGATGAGGTAGTTTGAGGCTTAGATGCTAAAAAAAAAAAAAAAGCCTATCATTTATTGCTATCCAATCTACTTTATTCAATACAATCAACATTCCCCAAATGCCTGTTTTATAAGTCATATGTATCCGGTACTTGTTCTTATAATAGTATGGAAAATACCAAAAGAATTGGCAATGTAACTATATAACAGAAGTGAAATTTTCATTAAAGTTCCCTCTGATATTGCAAAAAGCATAATGCCATAGAAAAGATCTGGTCTGATAATTTTACATTTTAAGGTTTTAGAGAAAATGTGAACTCTCTTCATCCTACATAAATTATAACATGGAGGCAGACATAAAATGCATTCAGAAATATTTGTTGTTTACAAACAATTGCGTTCACTGGATGACATGAGCACAGTCCTATTATGAGAGTAGATAGGATTTAAGGTATTTGTTCATATCCCTTTACTCCAAAATGTCTACCAGGGCAACATTCAACTACAAATACAGAATGCTGAGAATTGGAAAATATAGGAGATTAAATCTCTAGAGATCTGCCAAAAAAAAAAAAAACCTCCTTTGAAATTGTTTCTTTATAAATTCCAGTCATTTGGTTTTCTCCCAGAATGTCTTTTTTTAAATATCAATTCTGATTTCCAGCAGGTCACCATCCAGATAGTCAAATTCTACATTAAGTGATTCTGCTTTATTCTACTTGCCCTTTACTGAATGTAATTTCCAGCCTCTCTTATTTTTCAAAGCAGTACTTTCATTCCTTTCATCAGACCCCAAACTCTTACAGACTGTAATACCCTCATCAAACAGATTGTACTTACTGGTGGTTTCTGGGCCATTAAAACCATGCTGCCATTTTGAAGTCTTCCCTAGTTAAAATTCAGCCTATGCTTAAGCATAGGCTGAATTTTAAGCAATGCATTCTAACTTCTTTTCTGTGATTACATGTCCATCTCTCCCAGTAAACCATTAAATTTGACCCAGCAGTGTCCCGTCCCCAACCATAAACCCTGCTTTCACAGTTAGTGTATATTTGCCAAAGGACTGCTTGGTAGTTTGAAATGATCCTTTCTTGTTCCAACTCCTTTTAAGCCCCTTAGAAAGTGGGTGGAAAAGTATATAGAGCCCCATATTATAATCTGTGTTGCAAAATCACTGTCCTTTTTTGTTGCAATCAATCAGGTGTTTATAGCTTTAAAACACAGTTTTAAAGGCAACCAAGTATATAAATCTTGTTTACTCTAAAAAGATTCAAGTTTGGTAGCTGTATTGCCAAATAGAGGAAAATATGTAATCCCTGTGATTTGATTTAGGCATCCACTCCAATTCTCAGAAGCAATCAGAATGTGCACAGACACCCAACTGTGTTTCAGAAATTTGAGGTTTGTGCTATTTTTGTTTTAACTGTAAGTATAGAAATACTTGCTTTCTAAGACTTGCTAAAGTATTTTTTTTTGAGGGGGGGCGGGGTGCATGGTCCAGGAATCAAACCCAGGTCTCCTGCATGGAAGATGAGCATTCTGCCACTGACCCACCCATGCACCCCTGATAAAGTATTTTTACCAGGGGAAAACCTGCAACATACCAAGTAATGAAAAGTATCAACATAAAAATGAAAAGACTCAAGTTTAAAGCATAGATGACATAGGTTTTGAAAGACCCCTCTGGTTCTGTAAATGCCTCGTGTGAATCAATCCTTCAACCGCCAGAGTTATACACCGAGCCTGCAGAGCATGCTGAGGCCAGCACCTGCGGGCGTGAGGGTCCAGGACTGGGAAGCCAGACCTTTCATTTCCAGCCCCATGTCCTGTGTCAAGCTAGCCTGTGGTATTAGGCCAGGCCTTCCCACTGCTTAAATTTCTTTTTTGCCTTTAATGGTTTGAAAGTTGAACAGTCTCCTTGTATTTTAGGAGAAAGTACTTCTGTTATTTTGGGGGTTAGTCATCTTCTGAATATGCCCACTTGACTTTAAATCTAATATCCTAATCACACATCTCTATCCTCCCCTTGTAGATACAAATTGCATTGGTTCCTATACAACCTATTTTACCTTATATCTTGTTATTTAGTATTTTAGTTTTACATTGTTTTAAAACCTCGATTTTTATAATATTTATTATGACTATATGTCAATGCTATTAATATTTTCCCACTTATAAGAATAACAATAATCAGTAATTATTGAGATTTCATCATGATTGCCAATTTCTTTCTTCAATTGTTTTATTACATCTTTTTCTTTCTTCTTTCAGGCTGGGGATAATTAACTTTCTCCAACTTTGCCTGTTTAAAGAAATTATTTCTTTTTGTGTGTGTGTGTCAATTCTGAATAATATGTTGGCTAGAAATAGAATTCTAGGTTGCCAATTATTTTCTTTCAGTGTTGTGATAACATCATTTTATTATCTGCTTGCTTCTACTTTCACTGTCAAGATGTCTGCAATTGCCTATCTCTTGTTTCTTTGTTAGGAATCTTTTATCTATAGATCTAATAAGATCTTCTCTGTGAGCAGAGGTGATCCTCTTTATATTTTTCTTGCCAGGGACATGACTGATATCCAAAATCTGAAGATTCAATTCTTTCTACTATTCTGGAAAATTCTAAGTTATTTATGATAGCTTCCCATTCTTCAGTTCCCTCTCTTTTTCTCTAACTCTTATTAGGTATAACTTTTTTTTAGACATATATTGATAGGCCTCATCCTGTCCTTTCTTAACTGTAAACTTGTCTTTTACATTTTCCTTTGTATTGTCTCTTTGCTACTATTCAAGTAATTTCCTCTGGTCTCTTAGGTCTAATCGTATACACTTTATTCTATGAGCTTCAACTTTCAAAGACCACATTATTCATTTCCTTTTTTAAATTATCCAATTTTTCAAATAGTCCATTTTTTCTAGTAGCCCAGTATTTTTTTTCTTATGGCTAAAATTTCTTGTTTTACATTTTTATCATTTTCTAAATATTTAGTTTATCATACCTAGTAGATTACTCTATGATCTCAAGTATTCAAGAACTTGTTTGTATTAGTTTGTTTACTCCTCTGAAAATTTTTTATTGTGAACTCATTTTCATTAAGGCTTTTAATTGTGCGAATCTGGATTGAGGACACACACCCTTCTGGAGCAGTTTTGCATTTGCTTATGGAAGGCATTCCAGGGGTATTACCACCTGGGATGATTTTAAGGTTCATTTCTCTGCTTATGGGTTCTTTGACCACGTAACTAAGATGAATTTAAATCACAAATTAAGGCTTGCAAATTCGCGTGAAAGACTTTTTCCCCACCCAGTGTCCAGAAAGAAACAAGCTTCCTTACTGCCATTCTGCTCTCAGTGGGTAGAATAAAAAAAGAAATCCACCCTCCACTTGGGGGGAACCCTTTCAAGGATTCTGGACAACTTGTGAATGTATATATGACAGGATAGGTTTCTCGGTTCCAACTCCTCATCTCAAGAAATCCCAGTGCTCATCTGTCTCTGCATGGGTATTAAAACATAACCCCTGGGTTACTTCTGCCAGCCCCTCCCTAGCCCTCCCAAGTCAAGGGCACCATAGCTCTCCCACCTACCACTCTTTTCAGTGTCTTCTATCCCCCGGAACTTGGAGGATCTCTTGGCTTTGATGGATTCAACTATGAATTTAAAAGAAAAATCTACCAGCATTTCTTGATCTTTGAAGCAGGAACATTCCAGTTTAATTGTCCTTCACATCAACATCATTAGAAGTGTCTCAAGCTATTTCTTCGAAATGAGAGGATTTGATACCTGCTTTCTATGGTCCCCTTTAGCTCTGATATTCTTCGAATTCTTCAATGCATTAAATTGACATTCTAGATCCTAAAACTGGTGGTCTTTCCACTGATTAAAAGAACTCCTCACTCTGAGTAATGGGCTACCACTGTCATAACCATTTTCACAAACTCAGAATGAGGAGAGAGAAAGAAGTTTGAAGCAGACAGATCGTTTGCAGACATTTGCCTAGTCTTAATTATTTGCTTTTTCTTGCACCTTCTGAAAACTCTGACAATGCAGTTCTAGCAGTTCTAGCAGTTCTTTCTTTGGGCTTGTGTTTTTTTTTTTTTTTTTTTTTTTTTTTTTTTTTTTTTTTTTTTTTTTTTAAGGAAAGACAGAGAGAAGGAAGGAAGGATAGAAGGAAGGAAGGAAGGAAGAAAGGGAAACATCTTTAAACATTTTCTTGTTTTATTGTATTCTGTTTCTCCGTTTTTGTTACATGGGCTGGGGCCGGGAATCGAACCGAGGTCCTCCGGCATAGCAGGCAAGCACTTTGCCCGCTGAGCCACCGCGGCCCGCCCTGGGCTTGTGTTTTTAATCGGTCAGGATAAAACGAAAAAGAGGAAGGTATAGAAGTGAGTGCCACTTGTCTGAATCTTAGAAATGAGGACAGGATTGTATATGGGCTTCATTTTATTCTCCTTCAAAACATGACAGGAAAACAAATACCCATTACATGTCAGAGAGTGAAAGATTTGGGCTAATGCTTGGCAGGAACATACATGGCTGAAGTTTCATTTCTTTGCTCTCTAGTATGTACTGTGGCCATTTAAAGTTCAGGCTTCACATTCCTTTGTGATGAAAAAGAGATTTAATGAATATACTACATGTTCCCTTACTGGTGAGTGACTTGCATGTTCCTTTCATTTTGGCTGCCCCTTTTTGAATACCTTGGATATCTTTTGCATGGTTAGCTTTCTGACTAAAAGCTAGTCACTGAGAAAGAAGGGGAACCATTGCTGAGGGACAAAAATATTTTCCCTCAAAAAAGAATGTACAAGCACACAAAAAAGATGTGGGATTTTTATGAATCATATCCTGTAATTTTTCACTTTTTTTCCAGCTACCTCCTTCTTAGAACAGAATCCAAGGAAACCAAAGAAAACTATTTGTGCTGTGTGCAAAAATTTTGCCAAATTGAATTACTTAATTCATCTTGCAGATTTGATGAGTTCCTGGATGCAATTTGCAAATTTGCATTTGGGGCACCAGGAAATAATGCATTTGTTATACATGAAAAATAGCGTTTGTTACAAAATTCTATTTTGTAACTGTTCAAGAATGTCTCTAAATGGATACATTTAGTATATATTCTTTAGGCAAGAAAACTTGGCTATTTACCAAGCACTCTTCAGTGAAGATATTTGACAGTGGACATAGTGAACTATGGAATCATTTTTTAATTAACAAGTAAGTATTTTTATAAAAGTATACTATTTAAAATATTACCTAAATAAATTGAACATTTTTTACCAGCTTTCAAAATTTACAGATAAAGGAATTATACTCACTTTATATACCACATTTGGATTCATTGTACATTAGGCTCTACTTCTCAAAATAAACATTCTACATTTTTGCTAAAACTTTTCGGCAAAAGTTCTGGGTTGAAAAACTCTAATGATGAATGAGCAACTATTGAGTGGGCATATTGGAAAGAAGGTTGGCAGCAAATACCTCATCAATGTAATACCCATTTAATCTTGGATTTCATTCTTTGAAGTGAAATTAATGTTATAATGAGAGATGATGAAATAAGAATTCTAAATTTTATAGTACCTATATGTTATTTCCAATATTCCTAGGATACTTTTAAAAGAATTATTTGATGCATCATGATTTTACACAAAATATGTATAAATATTACAAGGATCTTTATAAAATCAAGCTGTGAGAATAAATGAAGCAAATATCATTATCAATGTGGTTGGTATATGTGGTAGGAAGAGAACAAGACTAAAATGGTCTAGTCCCTATTTTAAACCATTTTGCTTTGCCTTGTTATTTATCTGGATCCAATTCTCCCATTGGGAGCTACTGTCAGAATCTTCCACCCAAATCTGATAAACTCTTATTTAGGACTCTGTGTCAAGGCAATTCTTAAACCAGATCATCAGAGCTACTCAGCCCTCTGCCCCAATTATCATACATCAAAATCATATGCCAGGCATGTCTTTAACATGGATAAATCCACTATCTTCATACAAAATAGTAAAAATCCCCTTAGGAAAGGCCTTGAATTAAATTCAAATGCCTCTATTCCCAGAGTAGCGTGTGCAAACAGAACTCAGTAGGTTGAATTACCTAGAATGAAAAGCACCAGGACAGCAGAAAATGCTTCAGAAAAGAAAGCTGAGCTAGCCAAGAATAAACTTCTCCTACTTTATCCCAATATTATATAAAAGTCTTCAAAAGAAGGAGCTATATATTACCAATGTTCCTCTAGTAGAAATTGGATTCTTTGTCTTTCCTGTTTATCTGCACTGACTCAAGAATTTTTAGTAGAAAAAAAAAATTCCCTTAGTGCTATCTATCAACAGAGAAAAAGAAAAAGCCTATGTATGGTCTATTGACAGACTTCATATGAAGGAGTCCACATTAAAAGGAGTGGGCTTGCTTCCGAAGGCTCCAAGAAATTGTGATGTGGGTACAGATTAATATATGATAGCTTAAAGCCACTCCATTTTAGCTGGGGGTTCCTCTACAAAGAGCTTCTGCCTTTGGCAGTTTCCACAGTGGGCTTTTCCTACCATTAGAAGGAAGTACTGTCTGGAATGTTAATTCAATAACTATGATGTTGCAGGCCGAATCAGACTATGGGCTAGTCTAACTGGACAGCCGCCTTGGAAGCCAACTATAAAATGAACTAAAATATCACTGGAAAAAAAGTAGTAATATGGTGCCAGCTAACTCATGTTTCCTCACGGGACTTCTTACATAACTGGCCAAAGGTTAAATGGTCCTGCTTTCTCTGAACAGCACCCCAGAGTGGAAATAGAGCACATGTACCACCTGCACTGGCCTGGCTCTCTATTGAATATTTTCATCAGACACATTTGAAGGTAATGAGCTCTCAATCCCTGAGACCAAAAAAAGGGAGAGTCACTTGAGGTTGGCAGCCACAAAGCAGGTCACAAGGAATGGGGGTTATATTTCCATGTAAAGATGGAAACCATTTCATCTGTTTCTAAAGTGTTTATTTAGCTCAGACAATTACAAGAGAAAATGGCAGAAATAAAATTGAAATAGCATACCTGCATGAGAGTTGGGGGCTGGGGCAAATGAAGAGGAAATACTTAAATATTATCTTTGCCTTTAGTGAATGTGAGTGACTGATGCTGCATAATAATGAGTGTTGCAAATTTCATGAAATAAGAACAATTCCAGATTATTTGAAATGCTACGTCCTATTTGAGCTAAGTAATATATTCTTAATTTCTATTAATAAAATTAATAGCAAATTCATTTACTCCAATCTTTCCTAAGGAAACATTAAACAAATGCATGTTTTGAATCAGTTTGTAGAGACGATCCTTAATTATTCTAGGGCACCCACGTTAGTCTAGCCCTGGTTTTGAGAAGTGATGTTATAAAAGGTGTTTACTAAATGTGTCCAAATACAATAATAATATCTGAGTAATTAGAATAATTAACATAGGAGAAGGAAGCAGTCAAATAATTCTTATCATTCTTGAATATTGACTTTCACATTTAGCTAGAAGTTAGGGAAGTGAGGTTACAATTTTTTGGCCACCAGAGGATCACTTATTCTACTTTTAATTCAAAACTGAAGGATGTCCTAAGAATCCAGTGTATGGATAATTCATGGTTTCTATGCTAAACGAACTTTAATAAGAGGAAAAGAAAAAGAAATTTCATAAAATCTCGTAAATGGAAGCAAGAACAAGTAAACTACGGTACATTAAGTACTACTTAATATGCATTTTTATTCCCCCAGTTGGATGATAAAGACAGAGATACCGTCTCTATAGGACCACTGTAAATATTCTCGTGTTAACTAAAAAGAAGAGACAGTACACGTTGCTGGGGCAACCTGCTCCAGCCTTAGCCCCATAGGTTCTGCAGGTTCTACCAGGTGTTAAATGACAGCTGTCTGAGGCATTGGTAATGAACCCTGATCAGAAAGGCATTTTGTGTTGCAGCACAATGCTGGGAAGCGGAGGTGAGAAAACATGATGGTGAACACCATGGGTGGCCAGAGTTGATTGGTTACTCAACAGCACAGTGTGGAGGAAGCAGTAACCACTGGATGCAGAAGGGTATAGGAGACCAGCTTTTGACTTGAGTTAGTCCAGACTATCAGCCTTCTTTACTGCAAAAGCATTTGCAAGTTCTGGCTTTGGAGTCCAAGTTTGAAGAGGCACAATTTCATAGCAAATGAAATGGTAATAACCACTCGACTTAATGAGCGCTGGATACTAAACCAGGAACTTTCATTTGGAGTGATGGAGGCAAATTAAAAGATTTTTAGAGGAGTGGCATAGAAATCACACAAATGTTGAAGAGAACAAGAAAAGGAACATATTTTATATTAAGATGTATTTTTAGCCAAGTAATGAACACAGTGAAGCCCTGTCATACTGCTCCCACATGTCTTTTCCCACATGCAATCATTAGGTTTTTCAAGTTCAAGAGAAAATCCCAGCAAGCTGTCATCCAGCCTTGGAATGTTCTCTTACTTCAAATGTTTTCCTTTCTTAATCCCTTGGAAAATTTGTATAAAAACTATAGTGGATTTTACATTTTAGCATCAAAGAGAAAAGGCAACTACTTAGCAGTTTCCAGCACTCACTTTAAAAAATAAATGACCCAAAGTAAAATTTACCTTCCACAAGCCTAGCATACTGTTTGATACAGGAAAGTTTGTTGGATAAATAGTCTCTTGGATGCCTTAGGCTCCCCTTATGATATCTTGTGATGGTGTTGAGTGAAATCCCTGTGGCACAGAATGCGCGGTTGGAAGGGTTATTTTTTATCATATCTGAAAATGAGGCTCAGAGAAACAGACAGTACGTACACTACTCCAAGTCTTTCATTTTAAATCACAAGGCTCTCTGGATCTCTGTGCTTCACAATGCAATTTATTTTGCTCTTTGAAGAATTGTATTTTTCTTTTAACCTTACATTTGTGGTCAGTTTATGGGATTTTCTTTTATGATGGATGAACAATCCTTATTTCTGCAACGTTAACTTAGAAATGAATCTATTGTGTGACTTGTTATAATGGGCTGAAGTTGGAGTCTGCTTTATGTTTATTCTGCTTGCCTCAAAATATCATTAAAAATGGACTCTGCCATTATAAACAGCCACTCAGGGTACAATTGATGTGTGTGAACTAGTCATATGTGTGTCATTGAGCACCTTTTTCTAGGAATTTAGTATCACATTAAATTTTTGAGGTTCTGTTTTTCTTTCTTACAGAAGTTATGGATTTTTGGAACAATCAAGCATAAAACAGAGTTCCCATATACTAATACCTTGCTTTGGTGTGGAACATTCTACAATTGGTGATAGCATATTTTTACAATTGTACTATTGATTCTAATATTAGAATATAATATAGTTAATTCTAATTATTAATAAAGTTCATGGTGTAACTTAGGGTTTACTGTTTTTGTAGTGTATTTCCATGGATTAAAAAAAATTCTGTTACGATATATACAATCTAACCTTTCCCCTTTTAATCACAGTCATAGATATATATATATATTTCAGTGCTGTCCAGTGCTTTCGCAATGTTGTACAACCTCGCCACCATCCATTACCAAAACGTCTCCATCGTTCCAAGCAGGAATCCTGTATATTTTAAGCCTTAACTTCCCATTTCCTATCCCCACCCCAACCCCTGATAACCCAAATTCTAGACTCTGACTCTATGAATTTGCTTATTCTAATTGTTTCAAGTCAGTGAGATCATACAATAGTTATCCTATCGTGTCTGGCTTATTTCACTTAACATGATGTCTCCCAGGTTCATCCATGTTGTCCCAAGTGTCAGGACTTCATTCCTTTCTACGGCTGAACAATATTCCAATGTATGTACGTACCATATTTTATTTATCCATTTGTTGGTTGATGGACCCTTGGGCTGCTTTCATCTTTTGGCAATTGTGACTAATGCCTCTGTGATCATCGTGTGCAAATGTCTGTTCAAGTCCCTGCTTTCAATTCTTTGGGGTATAAAGAATTGATTGCCAGGTCATATGGTAGCTTTCTGAGAAACCATGAAACTGTCTCCCGCAACAACTGCACTATTTTGCAATCTCACCAGCAATGAATGAATAATCCTATATTTCCACATCCTTTCCAACACTTGTCATTTTCCTTTTTATAATAGCAGCCATTCTAATGGGTGTGAAATGGTATCTCATTATGGTTTTGATTTGCATTTCCCTGATGGCGAATGACGTCGAGCATCTTTTCATGTGCTTTGTGATCATTAGTATATCTTCTTCAGAGAGATTTCTATTCAAGTCTTTTGCCCATATTTTAATTGGGTTGTTTATCTTTTTGTTGTTAAGTTGAAGGAGTTCTCTGTATTTTTTTTGTATAAATTAATATCCTCTATCAGATATGTGGTTTCCAAATATTTTCTCCCATTGTTTCACACTAAATTTTAACATACAGTGACATTGCACGGGGCCCTGATGAAATATCAAGAAGAATACACAAATAAAGAATAATTTACTTTATTCCATCTCCACAATTGTGGATTTGTCAGAATCAGGTCAGTTAAGTGCTCGATGAAGTATCCAAGAAGAGCTCATTCTCTCTATTCTTGTAGAAACACTTGAAACAACCCTGATTCCAGTGAGTTGCCCAATTTGTAAGGGAGAAATGTTCTTATCACCTGAGGTTTGTAATTACATGATAGGAGAGTAATAGGATAATAGCCAGAACAATAAGTTTAGCTACTGACTTAACTAAAGACAACATTTTTTGGACTGGACACACTACGGCTTCCATTCCACCTGCCTAATAGGCTACACAATGGACGGCAAGTTGAAATCACTTACATCATTCATTAAGCCCTGGACATAAGAATAATGAGAGCAACTCCAACTGCAAACTTTTATTGGGCACTTTCTAAATGCCATGCTGTGTGCTAAGCTCTCAAACTTTTTCTTCCTTACAGCTGCCCTATGGAGAAGGAATAACTTTCTGGTTTTACAATGAGAACCTTGAGGTTTAGTTAGCATGCCTCAAAATGTCCCATGGCTAGTAAATGCCTTAGCCTAGAATCAAAGCCAAGGTCTTGAGTATTATGCGTCACTTATACTACACAACTGAGGCTCACTTGCAAACCATGTCACTACTAAGTCTGATTGTCATTTATAACACTTCATATTTAAAGCCTATGTAACAAATGAATGCAGGCTTCAAAGCACACTCTTAGTCGTTGCTGTGCTTTGTAATTTGGCTTTATGTATTATTCACTGATGCTAAAGATGTAATTTGAAGAGGAGTGACACAGAATTTTGGATGTGAAAACATCTGTCCATTGTTTATACGACATCCAATACCCTTTCCCTGCAGACACATCCCCAGCTTGTTCAGGTGTGGCCTGCAATACCTTCATCTCAGAGACATTGGGTCCTCACCCGTAGGCCAAGGAGCAAATCTCAGTTGGTTCTGGTTATTTGAATCTCTGATTCTCTGATTACCTCACAGCAGCTATTTCATTCTCTTTGGTCAGTTATCAGTCTGGATTGGTCATGTCTTACTTCTAACCAAAGAAAAAATCTGCTTGACTAGGCTTCCAAGAAGGCTCTTAGTTTTTCTCAAGAAAAGGGAACAGGCATGGCTGGCATAGATCTGTACCCCTTTTCACATTTTCTTGTCTGCAATGTGGACATGGCAGTAGCCATGTGGTGACCAGGAAATAATAAGCATGAGAATGAAAGAAACATGCTGAGCCTGGCAATGCACAAGGTAGAAAGAACATGGAACTCTGATGCTATGATTGAACATTTCCATCATCCCTGGGCAGCTTACCATTGAAGTTTTTATCATGAGAAGAAAAATAGCCCCTTAATTGTTTAACCTGTTGTAGGTAAGTTTTCTCTCATTGATAGCAGAAGACACTGTTAAATGAAAAAGACCTCAAGACATGGCCCACAAAATAGGCAAACCATTGGTATGTTTACAAAACCAAAAATCACAAACCCCCAAGCCTCTTTCACTGTGCTATCACTACATGCGCACTTTCTTTGCCCTCCTAGCATGAGGGCTGAGTTAGACTCAATGCCCTCGAACCATAGCAGCGACTCACAGCCACCCTGGAATATCTGTTTGATTTCTGAAATATCTTGTAGACTTCAGGCTAGAGGATTGCCTTTAAGATTTTATGATACACTTTATAACAATAAATACCTAGAATTTTGAAAAGAGTCCATGGCGATGTTGGCAGAAATGACTGGAAATAATCTGAATTTGGAGTGATGGTATTCAGTAAGCATGAGACTTATTGAAGACAGGCCCCTTACTGATTATAAAATGTGAATGTTAAATTTATGGAAGAGTTCACAGTTTTAGTATCTTCATCACCAATCATTTTCTAATTTATTTTTTATGTGCAATCTGATTTGCATGAATCTCTTTCTAATGCAAGTTTTGCTTTATTAATCTGTAATATTTTCTCACAGAAATTGTAACGAGCCAAAAAAATAAAATTTGGGGAACTAGTCTATCTTTAGAAAAGCTGAGAAAATAAAAAAATAAATTCTGAGAAAAATATTTAAGATTCTTAAAAAGCCTCTGATATTTAATTGCAAAGTACCTAGAAAGAACAGTAGAACAAATCATTTATAGTGATTTGTTTAAAATAAAATGGGTTTCTTCTCATTTTATTTGATGGATTCTTTCATAGAACTTTTAGTCCATATAACAATTTATTTCACAAATTAAAATATTAATATTTTATTTAAAGTTTCTAAATATTATTTGTTTTTGTGACCTCGGAGAAGACATCAGTAAGTGAATGCTAGCACAGTGCATGCCCTAAACTTGATATGTTTATCATTTGTATCTAAAGAAATATAATTATTTGAGTGTATAATTTAATGTTTTGGCATCCCTCAAATTACAGTGTGAAAAGGAATTTTATCTCTACTTCGGCCAGAGAATACATGAGAGCCCAATAAGGGAACATTTAAAAGCACACTGCAAAGAGAAGGCATTTCCACAGGCATATAAGATATCTCCACAATATCTTTTTAAGAAATAGTTATACAAACACATTTAGTTGGCTTTTTAAAAAAAATTTAGGATTTATGTCATAAGACTCAAACTCTGTGTTAAGTGGTAAGGCCTATGCAAATTCAAAGTGGGTGCTTCTGGCAGTAAAATTACTAGCTACATCATTTTGAAAAAAGGATTGTTAAAATGAGTACGGGATTTCCAGATGTGTGTATGTGTGTGTGTGTGCACACACACAGACACCTACGTACACAAAACAGTCTCCTTTCAGTAGCCTCTAAGCGGAATTGTCTGCTGTTAACTTTACACTTAGTCCGATGTTTGCTTATGAAAACCTCAGCAATGAAGCAATGGAAAAATATTCAAATAAGGAGCAATTTAATTTATTTCAACCCTACTGTTCTATACAATTTTGAAATGGTCGAAGTCATGGAAGCTAATTGCTTTTGAGCAATTGAAAGTTACTTGAAAAGAAATCACAAATATGTAAATAAAATACAGCTACTAAAAGAGTAGCTTCACCTGCATTATTGGATGTAGTATCTTCTTCATAAAATGACTATTTGAGAAAAATTTCAATTATGTAGATTGGGTCAAGCATTTTGGAAAAAATGGAAAATACCCAGGTCATCTTTTAGTGGTAATATTTCCTTTGTTAATTAACTCATTTCAGCTGCTTTCATATGAATTTAATTGGTGAAAATTTCTTATTAAATATAACTTCAGAAAAAATTATTCCAAATTTTTAAGTTATGCCCAGTTACTCCACTATTAGTCTCAATTCAAAGAATAAGCTAAAGTTATTGTGGTAAAAACACTGAGATTTACTTATAATTTTTACTTTTTCCTGTGTCATAGCAAGAAAAAAAATGCCTTGCCTTTTCTTTCATTCATTCAATCAACAAATATTTATTGCATTCTTGCTATATGCCAGATACTCTATCTTAAGATATATCAGTTAACTAAAGAAAGATCCTTGCTGTAATAAAACATATAGTCTAGCTTGCAGAGATAGTCAAGAAATAACATGGATAATAATTAAATAAGTTCATTATACCATAAATTATTAGATGGCACATCCTATGGGAAAAAGAAAAAGTGGAGTAAGGGAAGGGAAACCAGGAGTTCAGGAGACAAAGGATAAAAATTGCAATTTTAAACAGTATGATCAGGGAAGGCCTTATTTCTGTGGTATGAATATTCCCATTAAAGTCAATTTCAGTGAACCTTGAGGACATCTGCTGAGTTGAAATAAGCCAGACACAAAAGGTAGATCCTGTGTGATTCCACTTTTATGAGCATAGTAAAAGTATAGTCAGAGGGTATAATAGAGAATATAGGGGACCTAGACATACATGGATGCTAGAGATGAGTGAACAGTTAGCTAATGAGTTTGAAGTTAAATATAAGGAAATAGATAGACGTGAAAGTGGTTCATTAGTGGGTCTGTAAGAAATATTACCATATTGAAGGTGAACATTATTGAAAGGGGTTATATAGACCTATATGTCCCCCGATTAACACTACAAATATAAATAAGTTCTTGCATAACCACTTCAAAAATATGAATCTTGTACAAAGACTGTATAATTTCTGGGTATGAGGGAAAACTGCTATTGCATACTATGGGCTATGTTTAGCAGGAAAATATGAACAGTTTCCACAGTAATACCAGGGGAACATAATGGAGGGAGGGACAAAAGTTGAGGAGAGGCTCGGTGTTTCTATTTGGTGAGGGTGTGCTTCTCTTGGGAACAATGAAATTATCTAAAATTGAAAGTGTTGGTGGACTGTTGACTTCGATATTATACATGATGCCACATGAATGGAGGTGGCTGAAGGATGCACTGACTGAGAAGTAGAAGGGCGGACAATGGTGTATACATGTGATCAGATCTTGTGCTGCTACAAAAAGGAACGAAGTTGTGAGGCAGGCAACATTGTGAATGAACCCAAGGGACATTTGGTGAGGCAAAATAAGCCAGAAACAAAAGAGCAAATATTGTATGGTCTTATTTAGAAATTACTTATAAAAAAATAGAGACCTAGATTGTAAGCTCATCTAGCAGTCACATTTAGTAGGAACGGTAATTGTTATTTCTGGATCTTGAGAGACTGTGCCTAAATCTCTATTAATAACCTGGTATTTAGAGATAAGAACGAAGCTGAGCAGGTTGGGATTAAAGTTATTCCGAATATCAGAATACAGGGGTAAAGAAGACATTAGTCTGTATTTTAGAACCTCACCTACTCATAAGACCAAAGGAAGAAAGGCCTATTTTATACAGAACTCAAATTTTCTGTAGCACATAATCTAACATAGCCTGCCTGGATAGATCATTTAAACAATCTAAACACAGGGAACCCAAAATTGCCCTCCCTGCTATGTGGAACATGACATCCAGGGGTGAAAGCCTCCCTGGAGGCCTGGAAGATGACTCCCAGGGGTGAGTTCAGCCCTGGTACCATGGGATCGGCAATGCCATCTTGACCAAAAGGGGGAAAAGAAGTGGAACAAATAAGGTGTCAGTTGCTGAAAGAGTTTAGATAGAGTTGAGAGGCTACACTGGAGGCCACTCTTATGCAAGCTTCATTTATACCTTGCTACCTATCAAAACTTGGCAAACCCCAACCAAAACCATTCTTGCCAATTCTAAAGAACACCTAGGGCATTATATGAGATTCTACAAAGATTCCATGCACTAGGGGTACTTTCCAGTAACCTACAACCTCCAGATAGGTTATAGACCAGATAACTCCTAAAATGCAGAGGCGCCAGCCTCTCCAGAACATCAGCTAGCTCCATCCCCCCATCCCCTAGTGATGGAAAAGTTAGAATGGGCATAGCCCAAATACCCCTAGTGAGTGGGAGAAAGGTCAAAGGTGATGGTGGAGATAAACAGAGAAGGTAAAGCTTAACTAAGGGATAAGATTGCTGAATTGTTACACTGATATTTCTTTTAGTCTCCAGTGTATTGGAGCAGCAATAGTAAAAACCTTTAAGTATGGAATTATAACCCATACCAAACTCTGAAGTCTGTTCTACAACTAATTGTTGCTTTAAAATTTATTGCTTTTTTGTATATGTTAGTTTTCACCAAAAAAAAAGAAAAAAATAGTCAATTTTGATGATTAAAAAGAAAAAGTCAATTTCAAGCTACCAAATGTTTGATGGACAACTTACAAAATTCCTGAATATTTAACAAATGGCTAATACTTGTGTACTAGTAAAAGCTGGCTCCGGCACAAAATTTGAGCAAAGACATGAAGAAATGAAGATGTTAGGCCAGCAGACATCTGAGGAAAGAGCCTTCCAGAGGGAGCAGTTAGAGCAAAGGCAAGTACCTAAAGGGTTTAAGGAGAAGCAAAGATGCCAGTGTGCTGGAGCATAGGGTTGAGTGATAAGGAGAGATATCAGATTCTGTGGGGCTTTATAGACTTTTACAAGGACATTGATTTTCAATCTGATTGGAAAGGGCATCCAGTGCATAGTTTTGAGTAGAAGAGAGGCATGATCTGACTTATGTTTCCAAAGGATCACTTTGTATTCTTTGTTGAGAATAGATTGTAAGAGTCAGAACAATTTGGCAGCTGAACCATTAATTAATCCAGGTGGTTATATTAGGTCAGATTAGGATAGCAGTTGTGACAGTGATAAGGACATGACTCACTTTATGTAGATTTTAAAGACAGAATCAACCAAAGTTACTGAGAGATTTGATGCATGGTGTGAGAGAAAAAGAGAAGTCAAGGATGACTTCAAAGTTTGTGAGCTAGAAATTGGAAAGATGAAGTTTCCATTGAATGGGATGGGAAGACTGAGATGGAGCAGGTTCTGTGCAAAAGACAAGGGGTTCAGTTTTTAACATTTTTACAGCTTATGCTTGAGATGTCTGTTAGACATACAAGCAGAGATACTGGGAGAAAGCTGGAAATATGTCTGGATTTTGGGAGGGACATTTGCACTAGAGATATAAAATTTGGCATCAGCAAGATGTGAATGATATTCAAACCCATATGATTGGAGAAAAACACCAAATCAGAGAGGATATATAGATGAGAACAGAGGAGTCATGGTGCAAGTCAACATTAAAAGAATGAGAAAAGAAAAAGAAACATAAAGGTGTAGTAGTTAGATTCAGTTGTCAACTTGGCCAGGTGAAGGTACCTAGTTCTGTTGCTGTGGGCATGAACCAATGGTATGTGAACCTTATCTGTTGCTCATTATATCTGCAATCAGTTAGGAGGTGTGCCTGCTGCAATGAATGATGTTTGACTTAATTGGCTGGTGCTTAAAGGAGAGAGCTCAACGTAGCACAGCCCAAGCAGCTCAGCATACCTCATCTCAGCACTTGCAGCTCAGCCCAGGCCTTTAGAGATGCAGAAAGAAATCACCCCAGGGAAAGTTTTTGGAACCCAGAGGCCTGGAGAGAAGGCCAGCAGAGACTGCCCTGTGCGTTCCCACATAAGAAAGAACCTCGGGTGAAAGTTAACTGCCTTTCCTCTGAAGAACTAATGAAATAAATCCCTTTTATTAAAAGCCAATCCGTCTCTGGTGTGTTGCATTCTGGCAGCTGGCAAACCAGAACAAAAGGGAAACAAAAAAGGGGTAAGAAGGTAGGAGAAAAACTGAGAAAAATTGTAGTAGAAGCCATGTGAGGAAAGTGTATCTCGTATGGATTTAACACCTTCTTACTGAATTGTTTTTTCTTTTTTAAAATGACTTTTTGCTCATCCTAAATAGATTGCATAAAGAATTTAAAACTATAGAATTAATATTCTAATAAAATGATGCTTGTTTGGTTACAAATACCCTTCATTAAAACAATGATCAAAACCTTATATTTTTGGAGGATGCATGGTCCAGGAATCGAGTATTTTTAAACTTTTAATTTGATGTACATTCATCTCAAAAAGAAACCTGAGACCTTTTTTTTATAGATTTCACTATCAAATCAGAATTTTAATTGAGGGGAGAGGACACTTTGGCAACATGAATTGAATGAATCATATCTTCGGTTCATAAAATACTCTCAGCAATGCACGGTCTGCTTTTATTTGTACAGTTTCTATATTTATATTTAATATCCATCAACCCATCACACAAAATCTAACACCCAAAATAAAAACTACGATCTTGAAAATAACCTCATCTACCCATATAGCCTGCTTCCCATCCTGTCTCCCTCTACCCAAAATAACCATCTATATTAATCATTCTTCCCCTGCTTTAATTTTTTTGTTTGTTTTTTAGATAAGTGGTGGGCTTACAGAACAATCACGCATAAGATGCAGGATTCCCACATACCACCCTGCTATTCTATTAATACCTTGCATTGGTGGGGAACATTTGTTATAATTAATGAAATACGTTTTTAGAAATATATTATCAACTATATAGTCCATGGTTTACCTTAGGGCTCATTGTTTGTGTCATATTCTTTACATTTTAATTGATTTAGTGTATCCATATATTTCTTTTATGAAGCATATTTTAATTCTTTTTCATTTTATAAGGGTAAGATGTTTAGTATGTTGGAACTGTTGAATATAATATCATATTGCTGAGATTCATTGTATACTTGAGTATTCATTTATTTTGATTAGTATAATATTCCGTTTCATGAATAGGTTTTGGTACATTCATCCTTTCACCAATTTTTATGGACCCTTGAGTTGTTTCCAGATTTTTCTCTTGTGAACAATACCTGTTATAAATGTTCTTATACATGTGTCCTATTATATATGTGCCAAGAGTTTACTTGGAGATATGCTTAGGAGGGGATTGTTGGCTCATAAGGTGTTGCGTTCAACTCTAAGACATAATGCCAAGAGTTTTTTAAGTGGTTGAACCAATTTACACTCCTACCCAATGTGTATATATGAGAGTGTCAGTTGCTCCACACCCTGGCTAAAAGTTCTCAGACTTGCTCTGTGTTCTCTCTCATGCTACATTGGTGCAAACCATATCTCTTCAATGGGGGAATGGGTTTATAGTCTATTCCTTTCATCAGAAATTAAACTTTCTGGCTATGGTCCAAGTTAAACATTAAACTGCACCTCAATCCCACAATATTCCATATCCCCTTCCCAAATTTGGGTAGAAGGAAAGTGATCACAAATACTTTGTTTTTACCATTAAACAGAGCCCCTCAGTTTGTACCAAAAAAAATGGTAGAAAAAATATATATTTAAATATCTCATAGGCCCAGATCTCACCTTTACATTCAGTCAATTATATGAAATGACTGCCCAAGAATCACATACCTTATATCAACTACTTTATAAGAAAAAATGTCCTAAATTTTTTTACATAGACACAGAGGGATGTGTTAAAATATGTGAAGATATACAAAATAATGGATTAATGAACACATGCATTCAAGCCAAGAAATTTAAAAATAATATTTCCATGAATGTCTCCTTTGTGCTTTTCCAAAAGTCCTTCCTACTCCCACCCCCTCAGAGGGAATCACTAATCTGAATTTAGGGTTTACAATACTCTTTCTTTTCTTCACACTTTTACTATATACTGTTAGTTTTACATGCATTTGAATTTTATATCAATGGAATCATACTATGTCTATTCTTCTGCTATGTGTTTTTTTCATTCTCTATTAAGATCCTGAGACTTATCTATGTGGTGTGTACTGGTCTGAATCTGTGGTAGACCACAGAAAAGCCATGCCCTTTGATCCTCATTCAATATTGCTGGGTGGGAGCATTTTGATTGTTTCCATGAAGATGTGATCCACCCAATTGTGGGTGGTAACTTTTGATTAGATGATTTCCATGGAGGTGTGTCTCTACTCACTGAAGGTGGAGTTGCTTGCTGGAATCCTTTAAAAGAGGAAACATTTTGGAGAGACCCGCTTTTGGTAGAGCCACGTGAAAGCCAGCAGACACCACCATGTTCGCCATGTGCCTTTCCAACTGAGAGAGAAACCCTGAACTTCACTGGCCTTCTTGACCAAGGTATCTTTCCCCAGATGCCTTAAATTGGACATTTCTGTAGACTTGTTTCAATTGGGACATTTTCTTGGCCTTAGAACTGTAAACTAGCAACTCATTAAATTCCCCCTTTAAAAAGCCATTCCATTTCTGGCATATTGCATTCCAGCCGCTAGCAAACAAGAACATGGTGCTATATGAACTTTCCATTTTCTTTTCTTGATAATGCTGAATTATTTTCTAGAGTAGTTTTTCCAACTTACAGTCTCAGCATCAGTGTATGGGAGTTCCCACTGAACCCATCCTTGTCAACACTCGGAACTATCCAACTTCCTAATTTTTGCCCATATGGTAAGTATAAAATTGTTTCTCACTGTTTAAGTTGCATTTCTCTGATTACCAGAGATCTTAAACATGTTTTCTTATGTTCACTGAACACTACAATTTCTCTCTGGAGAAGTACCTGTTTACCCAAGACTTTGCCCAATATTTCCTTTAATAATTTATCTTACCAAAGCTTGTAGTAGTTCTTTATATATCCTGGACACCAATCTTTTTTTGATTTACATGTTACATATATATTTTCTACTCTTTGCCTTGTGTTTCTACTTTGTTTAGATAGTCTGTTGATGAACAGTTATACTAGTTGTAATGAAATTATCATTTTTTCTTCGTGTTTATTATATTTTGATTCTTGCTTAAGGATTCCTTCCCTATTCCAAAGTTGTAAATATATCCATCTATATTGCATTCTAAATGTTTGATAGTTTTACCATTTAAATTTAAGACTTTAATCTACGTGGAATTAATTTGTGCATGTTGCAAAGAACAATTTCATTATTCTTACATGCAGATAGCCTATTGGTCAATAAATAAAGATCCCATTTACTAAAAAGTCTGTCCTTTTCCAATCATAAGTAGTGAACATTTCTATCATAAATTGGGTCTCCTTATATGTGTGTGCTATTTGTGACTCTCTGTTCCCTTCCATTGGTCTCTATCTAGCCCTGAATAAATATCATACTATATCAATTACTATAACTCTATAGTATTTTTAATATCTTATGAAGTGTGTTGCAAAGTTTGTCTTTCTTCAGCTGTATCTTAAGCAATTCTTGGCTATTGGCTCTTTCTATAAATTTTAGTACCAACTTGTCAAGTTAAGCAAAAAAGTTTAAAATATTGGAATTAAATTAGTGTATGTAATTTTTTCATGTAATTTTTGAGATATATTCACATACTGTATAACCCATCCAAAGTATACAATCAGTAACTCATAATGTCATCCCATAGTTGTGTATTCATCACCAAAATCAATTTTAGAACATCATTACTTCAAAAAAAAGAAAAACCAAACATCCCAAACCCCTTAATCCCCCATTATTATATTTTTATCTTTATTACTCATCTATACATACCTGGATAAAGGCAGTGTCAGTCACAAAGTTTTTATACTCACACAGTCACATGATAAAACCCATATATATAGTCATACAATCATTATCAAAAGTCAGTGCTACTGGAGTACAGTTTAACAATTTCAGAAATTTCCTTCTGGCTATTCTAATACACTAGAAACTGAACAGAAATATCTACATAATGAGTCAGTAATCATAATCACTTGTTAAATCCTAATTTCTCAATTACACCTCCTCCTTCTCATGTAATCATTTTCTCAATTTTTAGGAATATCCGGGCAATGACAATTTTAACTTCATACTGGAAAGGGGTATTGACTTTATGAGGTAGAGAACTGGCTGTTGTTCTTGAACTGTTACTTCTGGGTTTCAGGGCTTATCTGGCATAGGAAAAATCTGGAGGCCTTCATTTCTGAAAAAATAAACCTACTGAGAAAAACTTTTATAGAGTCTTAGATAAAGCCCAGGGTATTCTCTAGAGTTTTCAGAAATACTGTTGGTTGGTGCTTGGCATATCTGGCTGAAACTTACATAAGCGCAACCTCAGAATGAATTCTCATCTCTATTTGAAATCTCTTAGCCACTTTATTTTCTTTCAATTTTCTTCCCTCTTTTGGTCAAAAAGGCATTTTCAATCCCACAATGCCAGGGCCAGGCTCATCCCTGGGAGTTCTTTCCCACAATGCCAGGGAGACTTATCCCTGGGAGTCATGTCCCACATAGGAGGGAGAGTAGTGAGTGAGTTTATTTGCAGAATTGGCTCAGAGAAAGAGGACACAAATGAGCAACAAAAAAGATTCTCTAAGGGTGACTCAGGCATAATTGCAAGTAGACTTAGCTTCACCATTGCAGAATTAAGTTTCATAGGGGTAAGACTCAAGATAAAGGGCTTGGCTTATTAAATTGGGAATCCCTAAAGCTTGAGAGAATATCAGGAATTCCCAAGGTGGGGAAGTTTAACAGTTCCATATTTTCCCCCAGTCCCTCAAAGGGTCTTTGCAAATACATTTTATTTTCTGTCTAAAGTACTCTGGAATGTATCAAGATATTACATTAATTGTTGCAGAATAACAAGATCTCATTCCTGTTCTAGGTCCCATGTAATTATGTTGTTTAAATAAACTGACCAGACTGGTTAAATTAGATAATGTGGTACAGAAAATTTAAATTTTGGACCACATAAACATCTCTTCTTTGGTCTCACACAGAAGTTGAGGTTTTGAAATACAGATAATATCATCTTTCACCCTGGGTATTCTGATTTACCTTAGTCCTAACCAGGTCTGTTCATCTGATCTCTTCATCTGTTCATCTGGTTTGTTCATCTGAGCTTCTTTAACAGTTGCTGTATGGAGTAATGCTGACTTCCAGAGCTGTAGAGCTTTAACTCTGGGTCTCAGGTGTCTATTACACAGATACCCAAAGTTCCAGGGAACTTCCAGGTTATACACAAAGAGCACAGCATCTCAGTATTTAGATATAACAGTTAAAACTCAGAAATAGATGTAATCAGTCATTTTTAAAGTGATATTTCAAGTCTTTGAATAAAGTTTATAATTATTTTTCTCTAAAAGCTCTCATATCTTCTACTATATTCATTCTTAGATACTTTATATTTTGTAATTAAAAGGGTAATTTTTAAATTAAATTTTATCTTATAACTGCCATATGGAATTGACTTTTGCATATCAATTTTTATTCATTAATCTTTGTCATATTTTAACCCTTATTATTTATCCACATAATATAAATTATTTGAGATTTCTATATACAAGTATAGTAATTTTTATGATTATACTCCCTTATTTCTTAGCTTTTAAAAATAGCTTTATTGGGTGATGTGACAATGGTGGCTTGGTGGCAGAATTCTTGCCTGCCATCTGGAGACCCAGGTTTGATTCCCAGTGCCTGTCCATGTAAAAAAAAAAACAAAAAGAAAGAAAGAAAGAAAAAAAAAGCTTTATTGAGAAATAAATCACTATGGTGGTTTGGACCTATATGTACCCAAGAAAAAACATGTTCTTAAATCTAATCCATTCTTGTGTATATGAACCCATTGTAAATAGTATCTTTTGATGAGGCTCTTTAGTTAAGGTGTGACCCACCTCAATCAGAATGGCTCTTAATCCTTTGACTAGAGACCTTTATAAGTGGAATGAAATTCAGATTGAGAGAGAAAAAGCCACAGAGGGTGCAACCACAAGATGAACTAGAAAAAGAAGGGAGAGGTCATGAGAGGCTGCCATGTGCATTGCCATGTGACAGAGAAGCCCAGGGCCAAGGACTGGAAGCTGCCAGCCCCCAAACACCACAATCTTTGGGGACAGAACATCACCTTGGTGATGCCTTGATTTGGACTTTGTCCTAACCTCAAAACCAGGAGCCATAAATTCTCATCATTCAAACCAATCCATTGCAGTCTACTTGCTTGAACAGCCAAGGAAACTAAAACAATCACGTACCACACATTTTATACATTTAAGTGTAAAATTTAATATTTTTTCCAGAGTTGTGCACCCATTACCAGAATCAATTTTAGGACATCGTCATCACTCTTTGGCATTCCCCCTCCATTTCCTGGCAGCCCCATCAATCACTAATCTACTTTGTGTCTCTATTGATTTGCCTATTCTGGGCATTTCATGTAAAAGGAATCTATACAATGTGGTCTTTTGTACCTGGGGCCTCTTTCACTTAGCATAATGTTGTCAAGTTTCATCATGCTATACCATTTATCAGTACTTCATTCCTTTATATGGCCGAATTATATTCCATTGCATAGATATATCACAATTTATTATCCATTCATTTGTTGATGGACATTTGAATTGTTTCCACCTTTTGGTGAATAGTGCTGCTATGAACATCAGTGGCATATATTTGTTTATCTGTTTTTAATTCCTAGGAGTATATACCTAGGAGGGGAACTCCTTGATCATATGATAACTCTAACATTTTGAGGAACTGCCAAATTGTTTTCCAAAGAGGCTACACCATTTTCCATTGCCACCAACAATATATAAGGATTCCAATTTCTCTACATCCTTCCCCAAAATTACTTTCTGTCTGTTTTAATTATATCCATCTTAGTGGGTGTGAAATGGAGTCTCGTGGTTTTGATTTGCATTTCCCTAATGGTTAATAATATCCAGCATCTTTCCATGTTCTTAAAACCCATTTATATGTCTTCTTGGCTTGGCAGGCAAGCATTCTTACCTGCTGAGCCACCATGGCCTACCCCAGATCCAATTTTTTAATTGAGGTAATTTGTCTTTTTATTATTGATTTGTAGGAATTCTTTATATATTCTGGATCTAAGTCCCTTATCAAATATAGGAAATTATCTCCCATTATATGGCTTGTCTTTCAGGCACATGGGTTTTTGTTTTTATAAACTCCAATTGATCTAATTTCTTTCTTTTCTGCTTTTTTAAGAGCTTTATAGTTTTAGCTCTTACATTTAGGTTATGATCCATTTGTTAAAAATAGGCTCAATTTCATTTTTTTCTCATGTAGATATCCAGTTGTCCCAGAACCATTTGTTGAAAAGAATATTCTTTTCCCCATTGAATCTTCTTGGCAACCTTGTTGAAAACTTAACTTTTAAAAATTATGTGTATTTGCTTGCATTTCTAAAATGGCTACAACTTCCTATATAGTATTAAACATAACCCAGCCATCCTTGATTGGTTCCTGGTTTCAAAGGAAAACTTCAAACACTTCACTATCTTCTGTAGGTTTTATTTTTTTTCCAAATTCCATTTGTGTTAAGTTAAAGCATACCTTTGCAGTAATAGTTTGATCAGGGTTTTATCTTAAGTGGATGTTAAATCTTATCAAATGTTTTTTCTTCATCTATTGAAATAAATGCCTTTCTTTTTTCATGTGTTATGATGTCAGTGCTAACTTATTTTCTAATAAATCCTATTTCAGGAATTATTTTTAGTTGTAAAATTGTTTTGCTAGTATATTATCAAGATTTTGAATTTATGTTCTTAAGTAAGATTTGCCTATAGTTTTTCTTTCTCGTATCCTCATCTACATTAGGGAACATAGTTACTGAAGCCACTTTAAAATGTAGAGGAGTGCTTTCTATTCTTCTCTATGTTACAATAATTTGTATACTATTGGATTTGGTTTTTCTTCAATGCTTGGAGGAACTTCCCTGTGAAAACCTTCTGAATCTACTGTTTTCTATTTTGGAACAATTTAATTACTAATTCAGTTTCTTGGAATGGTTATCAGGACCATTCAGATGTCTTCTATTCTTAGCAGTTTCATTTAGTTATACCTGCTTAGAAATTTGTCCATTGCTGTTAAGTTTTCAAACTTAATGGTATACATTGGCGTACACAAACGTGTATTTGTGCCTTCTCTGGTTTTCGGAATCAGTCTTACAAAAGGTTTACCAATTTACAAAGCTTTTCAAAGATTATTTTTTTTTATTATTTCTATTTCTCTGAATCACAGTTCTTTTCTCTTTCTCTAAAGAAATAGATAGTAAACATTTTAGCCTGTGTGGGCCATGTGGCTTCAATTGCAACTACTCAATTCTGACATTGCAGCACAAAAACAGCCATAGAAAATATGTACATGAATAAGTGTGACAGTATTCCAATAAAACTTACAAAGATTATTTTGTATGGAAAAAATACAAAACAGGCTGCTGGCTAAGAAGCTATAGTTTGCTGACGTCTGTTCTTTTTCATTACTTTCTGATCTTTTTTAACTATTTCTTTCTTTGGGAGTTTAGTTATCTATTATTTCTCTAAGTTCTCAAGTTGGATTATTAACTCATTGATTTGGGAGGCCTTTTTTCCAATATACCATTTATAAATTAAATAGTATTTAAAATGTACCATTTTATTGGAATCCCATAAGTTTTAGTACATACAAATTTCATTATCATTTATTTCTAAATATTTTCCAGCTTCTCTTTGCTCTTTGACATATGGATTATTTAAAAGTATGTTCTTTTATTTGAAGATAAAGGAACACACTTGGCATTAATTTAGACTTTAATTTCATTATGATCAAAGAATGAATCCTTTGAAAATTATTTAAATGTTCTTTGTGACTCATTTTGCAATCAATTTTCATTATTATTCTATGTGAATATGAAAAGAACAAATATTCTGCTTTGGTTGGATATAGAGTTCTATAAATGGACATCAGATTGTGTGTTCATTTCATCAAACAAATACTTTATAGTCTACTTGACCAATCAATTACCGAGGAAGACAAATTGTAATCTCTCAATATGATGGTGTATCTGTCTACTTCTTGATATTTTGGACTGTGGTTTTTTTCCAGATTTGAGGGAATATTATGAACAGGCAAATTTAAAATATTTAAATTTTCTTGTATTATAAGTCTTTGTAACAAACATTGGTTTATTTTTAATATTTTGGTTGTATTTTACACTTATTCTACATTTTCTATATTTCCTTTTCTTTATTTTTTTCCTTCGAATTGATCTTTTGCTCATTTCACTTTTTTCCTCTCGTGTTCTGAAGCTGTATACTCTATTCCTAGTCTTTTAGTGGTCGCCATAGACTTTGAACATGCGTGCTTAGGTTATCATGACCCTTAATTAATGAGTAGTCATTAATGACCTCAAAGCAACAGGAAGGTTTTGGAACATTCCAGCTGCAGTTATGTGCTCTAACTTATATGCCATTATTACGCATTTTAGTCATATTTTTAGCTTAAGAGGTATTATTATTGCTGTTTTATAAAATAAATGTTTGCTTATATTGATCTTCATATTTAGTGTTTTCTTTGCTCTTCAGGCTTCCATTTTTGTATCGAGAAATAATTTTGAGTGGCAATCTTTCTTTTCTTTTTCTGACAATTTTTAAGATTTGTCTTTGTTGTTCTGTAGTTTCACTCTGATAGAATATCATTTGTTTTTCTTTTTCTTTATTCCATTTGGGATTCTTTGACCTTCTGGTGTTCTTCATTGGTTCTGGAAAGGTTTTAGTCATTGTCTCTTCAAATATTGCCTCTATTCCTTTTTCTCTTTCATTCATCTTCTGGGACTCCATTTAACTTTATGTCAAACTTTCTTACTCTTTTTTCCATGTCTCTAATGGTTACTTTCATATTTCCCATCTGTCTCTCTGTACTTTCACCTGATCTATCTTTCAGTTCACTAATTTTTGCTTCAACTCTATACAATACACTTCATGTGGGAGACCCGGGTTCGATTCCTGGACCATGCACCCCACCCCCCTCAAAAAAAAGCAATCAAATGCTTTCTTTAAAAAAATATTTGTGACTTTGTGGGTAAGTTTTTACATAAATGCAAGAATGCACAGGCTCTATTGAAAGCAGTTTTGATAATGGTACTGCAGAACCAAAGCTTTTTGGCCTTAGAGGATAGGATTTCCACATGATTCAAAGAGAAGGACTAAATATCTTCAGATAAAACTGTCATTAAGAATCAAGGCAGTGTCTAGCAGAAGTCATTAAGTACAAAGAGCAAGCGAAAAAAGAGGAGCAAATAGAGCTATGGAAGCCCTGGAACTCCACATGTATTATAATGCTGGTTGCAAGTCAACTCTCTAGAAGCAGAGAGGGATGGAGTTTGTGGTATGGGGTACTTTTCAGAGATTAACATTGGTGGACGGGAGCGGGCGGAAGCAGAAATGGCCAGTTAGGAAAGTCAAACCGGGGTGAATGACCAACAAAAACTTGGCCAACCCCACAGCGACATCTGGAATTCAAATAGCCCTTCAGAGTTGTCCTGCACTGAGCTTAAAAGACCAAGGTTTCATAGTGCCACCTTGAACACTCATTGGATGTGGGCTGTGCAGGTAAAGTGTGACCTCAGGGGAAACACCCGCCAATAGCTGATGCAAATCAGAAGGAGCTGACAGCTGAAGGATGCCTGCTGACAGATGGGACAATGGTTCTCCCATGAGAGGTCTGCCCAGCACATCTCCTTGTCCCCATGGTGCTCCACTGGCTTCCCGACACCAGGTTAGGTTCTGAGACAAAGTCATCAGACATGCTTTTTAGAATGTCATCCTAACTTAGAAGATGGGAAAACAGATTTTGGTTCTATTTTTTGCATCCCTGAAGCTCCCCATTAAGCCACCCACCATAGAGTTTCACTGCAGTGCCACGATTCAGGTGGAGCTAGAGAACGCAATCCCCAACACACACACACACAACACACCACCAGCCCCCATATCCTGCTTCTCTCTCATTGACAAGCCTTGAAATGTTTGTATTCTTGATTTGGGTCATCCTTATCAAGTATGCATGCATATATATTATGACAAAGAAATTAAATAGCAGTAAAAAATCATCAACCAGAAAAGAGGAGCAAATAGAGATATGGGAGCCCAGAAATTCAACACATATATATTGCACTTGTTGCAGGTTGGGTTCTCCAGAAGCAGAGGCTGAGATGGAATCTGACATGTAGAAGGCTATTTTTCATAGATTTTTAACACCTGTGGAACGGAGAGGGAGGAAGCAGAAAGGACCAATGAATTAGAAAAGATGAACTCTGCCAAATGGAAAACAAAAAGATATGCTCATATTCCTTCAATCTGGTTTGCCCATCTATTTTTTGAGTAAAGAAAATGATACAGATTACATGAATGTTATCAGAAGCATACTGAGGATTCATATAAATAAGCTCCTGAGAGGTAAATAAGGAAAAAAAGTTAAGACAGCCATAGCCACATGTAATGTTAGCACAGCCTTTTAAGAATGTAAAAGCTAATTTTATGAGTCCACAATAAGTAGACGACTATTGTGGGTTTTTTTTCAACTTTTGCACTATTTTCGTCTCCTGACAATATGCTGATATTTAAGAGATACAAATACCCTATTTCTAGAATATTTGGAAAAATTACATTAATAATAGTTGAAGGCAAGTTGCTATATTTTCTCATTGTGTTTGTGACCCAAAGCAACACATTTGAGTCAATCATTTCCAGAGCAAAAAATGTATTCACCTACTAAAACCTTTTCTGTCAGTCTTTGTCTTTGAAAAGTCCTCTCCTTTTAGATGAATAAATGAAAGGCTGTATATATCACAGGTTAGAAAAAGCAAGATGTGTTTCTGTGGCTTTGTCCCAAACCATAGCTCTTGGCAGTGTAATTCAGGTGAAATAGTGACACGTAGGTGCATCCTAAATATTTAGCCGACACATTTGTAATCTATAAATTTGTACCCTTAATCTCAGGCCTCCAGAGACTTAAAGATCACCACTGTCTGCAGACAGTAGTAGCAGCCAAGGAGTGTTCAAACTTTCTACTCTGTGGCCGAACCAGATTTTGCAGAGTTTGGAAGTTTAATGCCACAGGGCAGAGCGCTTTATTCTATAGGCCATGTGAGCATATGCATACTCACTGCTCCTCTGCTGAGTGTTCTTTCTCTCCTTTGGAATTCATCATCTTAATACGTGCTCTCCTTTTTTCCATCTTGTCTAATTTTTTAAAAACCACAAATTGTTATATGAATTGTACCAAACCTAAATTATGATAATATGGTGAATTAATTGTATCAGATTTTGGCTCTTTGAAAAATTTTTGTTGATCTCCCTATACATTAGTTTGCCTCCGAGTGTATAAGATGCTGTAATTCTGAGTGTGTTGTCTTGATTGATTTGTAGCCAGACTGACAAAAGCCACGGCAGCCATGGCAATGTTTCCCATTTCAGCTTAACAGAGTGTTAACTGAGAAGCATAATTTTGACCATTTAATGACTGCCCTCAGTTATTTTTCTCAAACAGCACTGTCGAAGGGGAAGAAAATGATTCCTATTAACCTATAGGATGTACTTAATTAGGACTGCCTAACAGACATCTTTCAGATATTCCATTTAAATGTAATGATGTATAATAGCCAAAGCTGCCCTTTAATTAGGAGACTAATTCTGCTACGTTGGAAAGTAACCAAACCATTGAGGGTGTGTCTTTCCTATTAAAAGTGTAAATCTCCTACAGGTTCAGAAATTATATTTTTATTATTCAAGTCTCAAGTCCTTTGATACCAGAGGTACTTCTGAGTATTTTAGCCCCATTGCTATCCTGAAATGCCAATTAATAAGAGACTGAATTAGCTAGCTATATTTACCTGGAATAGTATTTGGGAAAATATAAGAAAAAATGATGAGCATTATCAAGTGCCTATGCTGTATCAGAGGATATATTATTTATTTAAATATCTCCTTCAATCTTCACATGATATTACTGTTCTTATTTTAAATATAGAGAGTCTGAAGCTCAGAAAGTTTAAATTTTATAGCACATAAAAGTCCAGGTCAGCTTCAAGACTTAATCTACTTGATATCTCTTTAGAGCTACAGGTTCTTTGGGATTTTACTAGGAGTCTCTATGGGGTTAGCATTGAGCCACACTTTTGAAACATCCACGATGCATAAAGGAGAATAACACGTTTGGATGCTACTCCTACACTCTCTTCTCTCGTTAGTATCCAGTCCACTGGATGATTTATTTACTTGCAGAAATGCCTCATATTTTCCCGCCTTCAACTCAGTTCTAGTAGGTGAAAGTGAAATCAGTGAGCACTGTTCATTACACAGTTGCCTCCTGATACCTTAAAATTCTGCTGTAGTTATATATTTAAATTTCAATGTTTCAGAAGACTGGGGTGGCTGAGGATGGAGCTTTTAACGTTGTGTTGTTTCAGGGAGAAAAGCAAAGCAGTCATATTACGAACAGCTGAGACCAAGCCGAGTCAGGGCGGGAACTGACAGTGGAGGGTGGAAAAAGAGCCTAGCAACCTGAAGGGAAGGAAAAAGTAGCCTTCTAGCGCTCCGGGTGAGGCCCCAGGATACTGCCGGTAGAGCGAGAGCAGGGGGTGGGTAAGAAGGAAATAGATTCCATCTGAAGATGAAGGATAAAGGATGACTCTGGGCATTCTGGCTTAATAGCAGGGTGTCTGTTAACTATTATTGACATCCAGGAAAACTTAAATTATTGCCGTTTAGGTCTAGCTTTCTGACTCCACTTGATTCTCAAGATTCTTACCAGGAAATCACAACCAGGAAGCACTTGGTTTTCCAAGAAAAAAACAGAATAGTATGAGTATCGAGGAATAACTGTTCAGTCAACTTATTTTACTGATAAAGAAACCAAAAAGGCCAAGAGATCCATTTCATTCTTAATGGTCAGAATAGCTTTGCCCAGTGTAAATATTCTGTAGTCTAGATTTTAATTCACTGGGTATGTCAAACCTAGATTAACCAAAATAGACTGGCTTTTCCATATGAGATGTTTTAAAGAGGAATGTCAGACATCAAATCCATGTGCAGCCTAAATCCTATTTCATGAATTCCATCTGCAGTCATTCTTGCTTTTTTTCTATATAGTGTAAGTCACATTTTCCTCTATAATGTATTGCAAATATCTTGGTTTATGATATGTTTCATGCTATCTCTCACGTATTACCATGTTGGTCCATTCTCATACTCCAGCTAATAGGTCACAATAATGGTGCAATATGCAATCCAGAAAACACTCGATTCTCCACATTAAAAGAAAGAGACAGGGTGTGGATCTTTCAAAATGGTGACTAATCCAAAAGTCATTTAAATTCGTAATGCGCTTTGTGGTAACATTGAACATGGACATAATTATATTTGAAAATTTTCTTCAAACAAATGAAGTCACTTTCTAAATGTCTCACTTTTCCTTGGTTTTGCTGTTTAGTTACCCAAAGCCTATCTCATATCTGTTCTTTGGTATACTTCAAGATAGTTGTGTCTAAAAACTTCAGAAGTACAATTATGTAGAGGTATAAGTAACTTGATAAATAATATAGCTCATATATGGCAAATATTGACTTCATAGTGGCTATTGTCTTATCCTTAACCCTTTGTAGACTTCTCATATTGATCAAGGCACTCTTGACCTGTGAACCTAAATTCTGTTTTAGAAACCTTCTCAACACAGCACTCCTTATACCTGTGTTGGACTGGCATGAGAATTAAAACCTATTTGACATCCCTGATCTGGTTAAACCTTCCTAATGATGCCCACTCCTTGTCCAATAATGCCATTGATTAGCTGCCCAACTAAATCTAGAAAACAAGACCCCTCAGTCCAAGTCTGTTATGCCTTACGAGCCATCTTTTAGTTTCAAAAGGCTCTTTTGTTTAGACTTAATAGGAGTAATATGAATGTGGGTAACATAACTGACAAGAGTTAAAAATATGACAGATTTGATTCTAAAAATTTACAGGGCAGATGATTAGACTTAACCTATATTTTTGTTTTTCTCAGATCATTTTTAATGTGCTCATGACTTTCTGTTTTCAAAGAGCAGTAGAAAGACTCATTTCTTACAAATTGTTCTTGGTTAAGTAATGTTTATATTTTAATATTGAAAAAGCCTTGAAGATATTTAAAACCCAGACTCAATCATCTTTCTCACTTATATATCTAACTGAAGTTTGTGCTTGAGTATAGCAGCAACTGGCTAATTAGTTGTCAAATCCATTCCCTCTTTCTCTTGGGCACATGGCTAATCCATCTAGTGCTACTTGATGTTCCAGTTCACCTCAAGAAGTTTGCACCAGAGGATAAACCAACAAACTGCTTTCTTCGTTTAAGGAAGTTGCTACTGAACTCAGCAGTATCCTAACTTAATGACATAGTTGAATGTCATCCCAGAACAAGTTCCTTGTCTTCTCAGAGATGAGTAACAAATAATTTATAGATGGGAAGTAAGTCCATCAACCACAGTTTGAGTACCATTGACCTTGCCTCCAGTGGTTCTTGCTGTAACTTCTAGCCATTGTAATGTGGGTGGAAATGCAGTCCATCACTTCCAGGAGGCCGCTCTCCAGGCTGGGCTAAGCTGCATGCTCTTCATTATGCAGTGATGCTGGAAGCCATATGTTTGAAGATGGCAGAGTTTCTCAAAAGCCTAGGCCCCTAAATTGTTCCCAGAAACACTCCTATCGGACTTTCTATGTGCAAAAATAAACTCCTATTGTGTTAAGTCACTGATATTGGGAGGATTGTCTGTTGTAACAAGTAGTGTTGTCGACATATCATGATCTTCAATCAGAAATCGTCCTCTTTACAAATCAATTGGCTTTACTTTTAATGATTTGTCTCATATTCAGAAAAAAATGTGTCAAGGTTTAATAAATTAAGCTAAAATTTTAAACATTTTCTTATGCATAAATATTATATTTTATGTTATAGTTTTTAAGCCCAAATTAAGTTTTTCATTTTTCTCAAGAAGGTCTTGCCTGGAAATTTGTAGCTGGAACAAGCCAATTGCACATGGCTTGATTTGGGTATATGCGCATGTGACAGATCACTCTGAATTTAGGTCCAATGTGTGAAGGATTGACTGTCTCCACCACCTAGAATAGCCTAGGCTCTGGATGACTGTCCAATGAATGAATGGTGGACTAAGTGTTGTTATTTTTCACACAGGCATCCTCAGCAATTCATTCCATATTGAGAAAATTGTCCTTTAATTTACAGATAAATGCCTTCATTTTTATGCTTAGAACTCACATTTGCATTTGTGTCTTTTGCCTTGTATAATGTATAACATTATTTCTTGCTATTAGATCTCCCGGGCAGAGCAGATGAAAGCCCTATTCATTCTGAACATTGTACCTATATTGTCATAGCGTGTACAATAATAAAAACCAAACATTTATTTTTTAACTTTTTTATTGTGAAATATATATACGAAAAAGCAATAAATTTCAAAGCACATTGTAACAAGTAGTTATAGAACAGATTTCAAAGTTTGGTAAGGGTTACAGTTCCACAATTTCAGGTTTTTCCTTCTAGCTGCTTCAAGACACTGAAGGCTAAAAAGAAATATCAATAGAATGATTCAGAAGTCATACTCATTTGTTAAATCCTAACTTCTCTGTTATAACTCCTTCTTCTCCTTCGACCCTTCTCCCAATCTTTAGGGGTATTTCAGTTATGCCCATTCTAACATTTTGCATGCTGAAAAGGGGTGCTGACACTATGGGATAGAGGGATGGAACTGGATGATGCTGTTGGAGAGACTGGCACCTCTAGGTTTCAGGACTTATCTGACCTAGGAACCATCTGATGGTTTTAGGTTTCTGAGAAGTAAACTTACTGCATGCAACTTTTGTAGGGTCGCAAATAGAGCTGTGGGTGTTCTTTAAGGTTTCCAGGAATGATTGTTGGTTGGGGGTTGGCAAACTGTGGCAATGAGCAATATACAGCAGAGCTTGCATATAAATAGCCTCCAGAATAACCTCTGGACTCTACTTGAACTCTCTTAGCCACTGATACCTCATTTTGTTACATGTCTTTTCCTCCTTGTCTTCCTATTACATATATGCCACAGCATGCAATAGTAGTTTTCCCCCCATACCCCTTTATTATTGACTCTTTGTACAAGATTTATACCTTTGAAATGGTTCATGCAAAACTCATTTATGTTTGTAGTGTTAATCAGTGAGATACATGGCTTTACACAACCCCTTTCAATCATGTTCACCTTCAATATGATAATACTACTTATAAACCCACTAATGAATTGCCATCACTTCTATCTATTCCCATACATTTAAGTTCAACCTTATTAGATAACTGTTCACCCATCTCTAGCTTCTGTTTACCTCTAGGTCCCCTGTATTCTATATTATAAGACTCTGAGCTTACCTTTACCAGGGTCATATTAGTGAAATCATACAGTATCTATCTTTTTGTCTGGCTTATTTCACGGCATTTGTCCATGTTGTCATATGCTTCAGGATGTCCTTTTTCTTACTGCTGCATAATATTCCATCGTCTGTATATACAACATTTTGCTTATCCACTCATCTGTTGATGGGCACTTAGATTGTCTCCTTCTTTTGGCAATTATGAATAGTGCCACTATGAACATCATGTGCAAATGTCTGTTCACGTCACTGCTCTCATCTCCTCTGGCTTTATACTGACTAGTGCTTTTGCCAGGTCATAGGGGAACTCAATATTTAGTTTCCTAAGGAACCACCAAACTGTCTTCCACAGTGGCTGTACCATTATGTATTCCCACCAGCAGTGCATAAGTGTTCCAATTTCTCCACATCCTCTCCAACATTTATAGTTTCCTGTTAGTTTAATAGCAGCCATTCTTATAAATGTGAGATGATATCTCGTTGCAGTTTTGATTTGCATTTCCCTTTTAGCTAATGAAGACGAATGTCTCTTCATGTGCTTTTTAGCCATTTGTATTTGCTCTTTGGAAAAATGTCTATTCATCTCTTTTGCCCATTTTATAATAAGGTTGTTTTTTCTTTTGTTTTTGAGTTATATAATTTTTTTTTTATTTATCAGATCTCAAACCCTCATCCAATATTTTCTCCCATTGAGTTGGCTGCCTCTTCATTTTTTTGATAAAGTCCCTTGAGGCACAGAAGCCTTTGATTTTGAGGAGTTCTCATTTATATATTTTTTCTTCCATTGCTCGTACTATGGGTGTAAAGTTTAAGTGACTGTTATTGCTAGGCCTTGAAGATGTTTTCTTATATTTTCTTACAGGAGTTTGATGTTACTGACTCTTATACTTAGGTCTTTGACCACACTTTGAGTTAATTTTTGTATAGGATGTAAGTTAGGGATCTGCTTTTATTCTTTTGGCTATTGATATACAGTTCTCCCAGGTCCATTTATTGAGAAGACTACTCCGTCCCAGTAAGTGGATTTGGGGGCCTTGTTGAAGATCAATTGACCATAGATTTGGTGGTCTATTTCTGTACTATTAATTCGATTCCATGCATCAGTATGTCTATTTTTGTGCAGTACCATGCTGTTTTGACCACTCAGGTTTCATAATAAACTTCAAAATCAGGAAGTATTAGTCCTCCCACTTTGTTCTTCATTTTTAGAATATTTTTTACTAGTCAAGGTCTCTTTCCCTTCCAAATAAATTTAATAACTAGCTTTTCCAATTCTGCAAAGTAGGTTGCTAGAACTTTGATTGGTATTGCATTGAATCTGTAGATCAATTTGGGTAGAACTGACATCTTAACGATATTTAGCCTTCCTATCCATGAGCACAGAATGCCTTTCCACCTATATAGATCTTCCTTGATTTCTTTTAGCAGTGTTTTACAGTTTTACGTCCCTGGTTAAGTTTATTACTAAATGCTTGATTCTCTTAGTTGCTATTTTGAATGGATTTTTTCCTTGTCTCCTCAGTTAGAGCATTATTTGTGTGTAGAAGTATTACTGATTTTTTAAAAATATATTTTTTGAGATAACTACACACACATGCAGTCCATCCAAAGTGTACAATCAATGGCTCACAATATCATCACATAGTTGCGTGTTTATCACCATAATCATTTTTAAAACATTTGCATCACTCCAGAAAAAGAAATGAAAAGAAAAAAGAAAACCTCATATCCCTTATCCCTCCCTCTCATTGACCACTAATATCTCAATGTACCCAATATTTTTACTCCTTCACCTCCCTTATTATTTATTTACTTTTATCCTTATCTTTTTTACTCATCTATTCATACCCTGGATAAAAGGAACATCAGGCACAAGGTTTTCACACTCACACAGTCACATTGCAAAAGCTGTATCATTATACAATCATCTAAGTTTACCGGAACACAGTTTAACAGTTTCATGGACTTCCCTCCAGCCACTCCAATACACCATAAACTAAAAAAGGGGATATCTATATAATGCGTAAGAATAACCTCCAGGAAAACTTCTTGACTCTGTTTGAAACCTCTCAGCCACTGAAACTTTGATTTGTCTCATTTCTCTCTTCCCCTTTGGTCAAGAAGGCTTTCTCAGCCAGAGAGATTTACACCCTGGGAGTCATGTAGGGGGAGGGCAGTGGGTCTACCTGCTAAATTGGCTTAGAGAGAGAGGCCACATATGAGCAACAAAAGAGGTTCTCTGGGGGTGACTCTTAGGCCTAATTATCAACAGGCTTAGCTTCTCCTTTGCAGGAATAAGTTTCATAGGGGTAAGCCCTAAGATTGAGGGCTCAGCCTGTTGAATTGGTTGCCTCCACTGCTTGTGAGAGTATCAGGAATTCCCTAGGTGGGGAAGTTCAATATTCACTCCTTTCTCTGAAGTCCCCCAAGGGGACTTTGCAAATACTTTTTCAGCCCAACTACTCTGAGATGTATCAGAGCATCACACTAATCTGTACAAACCAACAAGATCTCAGGCCTTATTCAAGATTCCATATAATTATGGTGTTCAAATAAACTGACCATACAAATTAAATTAGATGTGTTACCCAAAATATAAATTTAGCACCAAATAAACATCTCTGCTTTTGATCACACCCAGAAGTTGAAATTTTAAAATATGGACCATATCATCCTTTACCCTGTATTCTGATTTACCTTAGTCCTATCCAGATCATCTTCATTCATATCTCTAGTCAAAGTCTGATCCCTTTTTCAACTTTTTTAACAAGTGCTGTATGGGATAATGCTGACTTTCATAGCTTCAGTGCTCAAACTCTGAGTCTCAAATGTTACGTGAATACCTGCAGTTTCAGGGAATGACCAAGTTATACACAAATAGTTCAGCATCTCAGAATTTAGAAATAACAGTTACAACTCCAGAATAGATATGACTGCTGTAAGAGTTTATAATCCAGGACCCTTTACAATAGGCCCCAACCTGATAATCCATGCTCTAGACTTTAATTCTCCAAGCTTGTATATTATATTTGGTCCATAGGTGTGAGGCATGATAATATTTGTCTTTTTGTTTCTGACATTTCATTCAATATATTGTCTTCAAGGTTCGATCACCTAGTTGCATGACTCACAACTTCATTCTTTCTGGCAGCAACTCAGTAGTCTGTTGTATGTATAACCACCGTTCCCCCTTGTATTCCTCAGTCATTGTACCCTTAGGCCACCTCTATCCATTGTGAATCACAAACACCGCAGCCATTAACACCACTGTCCAAGTGTCCATTTGTGCCCCCACTCTCAGTTCCTCCAGGTATATACTGAACAATGGGGTTGCAGGATCATATGGCGACCCCACCCCTAGCCTCCTGTGGAAACCCCATACTGCCCTCCAAAGGGGCTGAACCTCCAGCTTCCCTACTGACAGTGAATGAGTACATCTCTTTCTCCACATTTTCTCCAGCACTTGTTTCTCTCTGTTCACGTTTAGGCAGTTTTATTTGCACATCATACAATCTAACCTAAGTAAATAGCCGTGACTTTGCCACCATAATCTATATGAAGACATTTCCTTTTCTTCAGCAAAGAATCCCTACCCATCCCTCATTGGGTATCCCTCCACTTTTTGGCATATTGCTTTTGTTACATTCAGTGAAACATATTACAACATTACAATTGACTATAGACCCTAGGTTGCATTGACTGTATTTTTTCCTGTATACCATCCTATTTGCAACACCTTGCAATATTGGCATTCATTTGTTCTCCCTCATAAAAAAATTTTTTTATATTTGTACATTTAATCACCATTATTCACTCTAGGCATTCCTAAGTTATTCTGCCGCAGTCCTTATCCTCTATCTTTCCTTCTGGTTTCATATGTGTACCCAGCCCTCCTTCCTCTATCATTCTTGCATTCACCTTAATTCAGTGTACTTATATTATTGTGCTTCCATCAGACTGTATTGTGTTATCCATTTTTGGAGTTTTACAATCAGTTCTGTGCATCTTCTGTATTCCTTCAGCACCAAATGTCCAACTCTACCCTATTCCTATGTCCTGATAACCTGTGTTCTTAACTTTAACTCATTAATGTAAGTTCATATTAGTTAGACCATACAGCATTTATCCTTTTGTCTCTGGCTAATTTCACTCAGCATGATGTCCTCAAGATTCATCCACATTGTTACATGCTTCATGACTATTCTGTCTTACAGCTGCATAAAATTTCATCGTATGTATTACCATAGCTTGTTTAGCCACTCTCCTGTTGATGGACATTTGGTCTGTTTCCATCTCTTGGCAATCATAAATAATGCTGCTGTAAACAACAGTGTGTAAATGTCCATTTGTCTGAATTTGTATATTAGCTCAAGTAGCTTCATCATAGTTTTCTCAGGATTTTCCAAGTGTAGGGTCATGTTATCTGCAAATAATGAAAGTTTTACTATTTCCTTTCCAATTTGGATTCTTTTTATTTCTTTTTCTTGCCTGATTGCTCTAGCTAGAACTTCCAGCACAATGTTGAATAATTAATGGTGACAGTGGGCATCCTTGTCTCATTTCTCATCTTAAGGTAAAAATTTTCAGTCTCTCACAATTAAGTATGATACTGGCCATGGGTTTTTTAATATATGTCCTTTATCATACTGAGGAATTTTCCTTTGATTCCTGTCTTTTGAAGTATTTTTATCAGAGAAAGGTGCTGAATTTTGTCAACTGCTTTTTCAACATCAACTGAGATGATCATGTGATTTTTCCCTTTCAATTTGTTAATGTGATTTATTACATTGATTGATTTTCTTGTATTGAACCACCCCTGCATGTCTGGAAATAACATCACTTTGTTGTGTTGTATAATTCTTTTAATGTGTCATTGGATTTTATTTGCAAGTGTTTTTATGAGAATTTTTGCATCTATGTTCATTAGGGAGATAGACCTGTAGTTTTCCTTTCTTGTAGCATATTTCTCTGGTTTTGGTATTCGAGTGATGTTGGCTTCATGGAATGAGTTAAGTAGTGTTCCTTTTTCCTCAGTTTTTTGAAAAAGTTTAAGCAGGATTGGTGTTAATTCTTTTTGAAAGTTTTGGTAAAATTCTTCTGTGAAGTCATGTGGCCCTGGGCATTTCACTGTAGGAAGATTTTTGATGACTGATTGAATCTCTTTACATGTGATTGGTTTGTTGAGATCTGTTTCTTCTTGAGTCAGTGTTGGTTGTTTGTGTGTTTCTAGGAATTTGTCCATTTCATCTAAGTTGTCTAGCTTGTGGGTGTATGGTTGGTCATAGTATCCTCTTATGATTTTTTTTTTATATTTCTTCAGGGCCCATTGTAATGATACCCCTCTCATTTCTGATTTTGAAAAAGCAACATTTATTAAACATCTACTATGTACAATCTGAGTTCTTGAACAACTCTACCAAACAGGCACTATTGTGACCTGCACATGAGAAAATTAAGCATGGTAGAGGTTACCTTGTCCAAATTCACAATGCAAGTACAGAGCTGTGATTTGTGTTTTCTACCATTTAATTCTACCCATCAGATTAAATGACATCACTTGTATACATCTACATGCCTTCAATGTGATTTTGCTATACATGTTGTTTTTGGTTATCCCACTTGTTCCACTATTCAACAGCCAGTGCGATGGGCTACTTTCACGTTTCTTTCATGTGCTAGATCCTTTCTCTTCAGCACAGGAAATTGAGTGTGTTCCAAGAGACCCTTTTTACCAGCTGGGATAGGGTACTAACATAATCTCTGAACTTTCTGTTTGTTATAGGTCCAATCTTGAGGGGAAAAAAAAAAAGAGGGAAGCCCTGGATAGTTTCTTGACTTCCAACTTACCTCCCAGTCTCTAAGATGAGTACAGAAATTATGAGTGTGGGCTGAGGCCAGGCAGAGTGGTGTCCAGCATAGATGTCCCATTAACTGACCACATGACCTTCAACCAGTTTCAGAACATCTTTAGCTGTCAGTTTCCTCAGCTTTATACTTTATGGAATGGATGTGCAGATTAAATTAAAAAGTATTTTAAGCAGTTAAAACAGTTGCAAGCAAATGGCAAATGCTTTTAAATGAATACCAGTTACTACTGGTCTAGATTTCCCGTTCCTAATTTCTAGTTTTACATCTTTGACTTTTCTACTGGAAATTGCCCTATTCCCTTGGAAGAAGAGTATGGTAGTAATTTTCATCATTTCCTGTTTAAGTAAAAACATGAACATGAAACTAAAAATCTGATTAATCATAAGATGGAAAAGAAACCTAGTTAGAAGAGCTATTGAAACATGTGGTAGGAATCTTCTAGAATGATTTATATAGCATGTGAATTAATAGGCACAGCACAAACATCTTCTAAACCTACTGAGTTTGAAAATAGCATGAGAATTAATAATTTTTAAAAGTGTTAAATCAGCTAAACAATGGTTATGGGCCTCTGGCACAGGAGTAGCTCAAACAAAACAAGATATACCATCTAAAACTTTAATGTGATATCTTACAATGTCCTTGCTTTTCATTAAAAATTAATTTCATTACTTTCTCTTAATATTCAAAGATGATGTCATAAGATTTTTAATATTTTAATTATTTTTTAACCTTTCTTTTGAGTGGTTTCATCAATTAAGAAGATTGAATATTATTTAAAGTTGCTCTTGCTAATGACATTTTAGAAAACTCTCCCAAATGCTGTAAATCCATGTTACGACACAAAAACTCAACAGAAAGAAACTGCTCTTCAAACTGACTATGCAATGACCAAACAAACAAACAGAAATATGACAAGAAGCAAAGCAATGTCAAAAACTTGCGGTTGGCAATGTATTAACATTTAAACAGAATCCACCCAATGAAATTCTTCATAAAAAACATTTTTAAACAATGAATTCTGTCATCTTGAGAAGATAATTCCAAAGAGTTTCCTGTCTCCTCCACGTTGTAGGACTTTATGTTCTCCAGTGTGGGAGGAAAGAGTCGAACAGAAATGTTGTTTTTAATGTTAAGTATGTCTAAATACAAACCAAAATTTTAAAAAGTAATGTGAAAAACAATTGGAACTCATCAACTCACCAGGCATTACTGCATTTATGAAATTTACCCTTCTGCAAATCCAAAATGAAGTAATATATAATATATTTATATCAATCAGCAAAAAAAATTATAGAGCATATTTTGCATGACTATAAGACTGAATTTTAATATGCAGATGACTTTTATTGGGATGCAAAGTAATACATTTGGAATAACCAAAAAAATTATGAAGAAAATACCACCCATGATCAAACCCATATTTCTTTTTTAGTCTTTTTTTACATATACATTTGAAAAAATGAAAAGTTAAGGTTGTAAATTCTTATATATACAATTCTGCATCTTGCCTTTTTTTACTTACCATATGTACTTTCTTTTTTTTTTTTTTTTTTTTTTTGAAAGAAGGGAGGGAGCAGAAAGGTTATTTTTGTTTTATTAGTTTTTTTTGTTTGTTTGTTTGTTTTTTACATGGGCTGGGGCCGGGAATCGAACCGGGGTCCTCCGGCATGGCAGGCAAGCACTCTTGCCCGCTGAGCCACCGCGGCCCGCCCCATATGTACTTTCAATATCATTAAAAAGTCTTTGAGAGCAGGCCACGGTGGCTCAGCAGGCAAGATTGCCAGGCCAGAGGACCCGGGTTCGATTCCCGGTGCCTGCTCATGTATATTAAAAAAAAAAAAAAAAAAAAAAAGTCTTTGAAAAAATAATTTAAGGGCTACATGAAGTGCCAACATATGAATGGCTGCCATATATTTTATTTTCTAATGTAGAACACTAGATATAATTCCATTTTTTGATATTATAGTTAATTATATTCCAGATATCTTTATGTACAGACTTTCATTGACATTACAGATTATATCCTCAAGAAAAGTTCTGGTGACTATCGTTTTCAGCCCCAAAGGGAATGAGTGAGCATTGGTGACACACTCATCAATACTATATAGTAATCAGATAGCTTTCCTAATCTGAGACACAAGGGTTGAAACATTTAAATTTGCATTTCTTTGATTATTAGTGGGGTTAGATTTTTTTCAATACCATTTCTATTTTTTTTATCATTAAGTCCTTGCTTTTGAACTTGATTGCTTTTTCTTTGCAAAATATGTGTTTAAAAGTATATGTATTAAGGCTATTAATACTATTTTAAATTTGTTGAAGCTATTTCTCTAGTTTGCTTCCTAATCTCACTTATAATTTCTGTATATCAGAAATTTGTTGGTATTATCTTTTGTGATTTCTTCCATTACCCTAAGCTAAGAAAGTCCTTAGAGATCAGATATATATCCTTATTCCCTTATTTTGGTACTTAACTATTTTCTTAATCTGAAATGTATTTTTAATTATGATATAAAGTAGAGATGTAATTTTTTCAAGTATCTATTCATTTCCCTGGTATTATTTGCTGATGTATCTCGGTATTCATCATTGTTTTTCAAATTTTACCTTTATATTACATTAAGTTCTTATATCCATATCTAGATCTAGATTGATATGCATAGATAAAAATATGTTTTCAACATAATTTTTGTTCCACTGATCTGGCTGTCTATTTTGCCCCCAACCAACACTGCTTTAGTTATTTTCACTTTAAAAGATATTTTATTATTCCTCCTTTTGTCCTATTTTTTCAAAAATTTCCTGGGTATTTTTAGTGTCTAAATACAAATCAAAGTTTTTTTAAAGAATATTAAAAGTAGTTCACCAAGTACTCTATTAATGTTATGAATGGATTTGTGTGATGCTTCATATATTTTTGCTAGGCTCTGTATACTTACAATAATTACTGTTACCACCCCAGAAAATGACATGTTAATCTAGTGATTCATGTCTGTTATTAAATTTAGTGATTTGAATGCTATCAACAAGCATTTATTCATCACTTAACATGTGCTATTAAAACATATTACCTTCTGGATTTTGAGAGGCTGTTTTATATATGTATAACCTGGTATTCAGAGATAAGAACGAAGCCCATCAGGTCAGGATTAGGGTAATTCAGAACACAGGAGTAAGGCAGACATTGTTATACTGTAGAACTGCACCTCCTCTTTGAGACCAAAGGAAGAAAGGTTTATTTTGTCCTATTGACAGCACCTTCCAACATGAAAAAGTTAGAATGGGCATAGCCAAAATTCCCCTAAAGAGTGTAATAGAAAGATCAAAGGTGATGATGGAGTTATGCAGAGAAGGTAGTATTTAACAAACGAATATGAGCGCTGAATCATTAAATTGATATTTCTTTTAGTCTCCAGTTTCTTAGAACAGCTAGAAGTAAAAACCTAGAACTGCGGAATTGTAACCCATACCAAACTCTGAAATCTGTTCTACAACTAATTGCTGTGCTGTCTTTGAAATTTATTGCTTTTTTGTTATTTTTCAGAAAATATGTTATTTTTCACAAAAAAGGAAAATAAAAGTCGATTGTGATGATAAAAAATATTTATTGCTTCTAGCTTCCTATCGTCTGGAGCAGCATTATTGAAAAATCTGACATGATGGTGTGGTAGCCTGTGACAAATTCTAGGCTCTGTCCTGTAACTACTTGTTGAAGAGTGCTTTGAAACACTATTGCTTTTTCTTTCATTGCTTTGTATATATGTTATACAAATTATACAATAAAAAAGTTTCATAACAAACCATATTACCTTAACTAGTGTATTCATCACAGTCTATGAAAGTAATTTGTATACTCATACATTTAGCCCTAACTTAACCCTTGGGAACACTGAGGCTCCAAAAAGTTAAGTGATTGTTGAAGGTCATACAGCTAGTAAGTGACAGAGCTGAGTTTTTTTTTTTCACAAGTGAAAAGACTGAGCTAGGAATCAAAAATATTTCACAATAAAAAACGTTTTTAAAAAATTGCCCACAAAGACAAGCCCTGCCGAGATGTCTTCATTGCTGAATTCTACCAAACATTTACAGAAGAATTAATACCATTTCTTCCCAAACTCTGCCAAAACACAGAGGAGGGGGAAGCCCTTCCTAATTCCTTATATGAGGCTAGTATTGCCCTGTGTTACGGATTGAATAATGTTCCCCATAAAGACATGTTCAAGTTTTAACCCTGATCCTATGGATGTGAACCCATTTGTATATAGGATCATTAAAGATGTTATGAGTTAAGGTGAGGACAAACCAAGTCACCCACTCCAATATGACTGGTGTCCTTATAAGCATAGGAAATTTAGACACAGGCTGCAGTAGGAGACAAGGAGACGGAAGGCCATGTAACAAAGGCAGAGATTGAGTTATAGATTGCTGGCAAGCCACCACCAGCATGTTACAGACTTCAGAGAAAGCATGTCTTACCAACACCTTGATTTTGGACTTCTAGCCTCCAAAAGTGTGAGTCAACAAATCCCTGTTGTTTAAGCCAACCAGTCTCTGCTATTTGTTAATAACAACCCTGGTAAACTAGGGCATCCTGATAACAAAGCCAGACGAAGACTTCACAAGAAAAGAAAACCACAGACCAATATTTCTTATGAATCTGGATACAGAAATCCCCAGCAAAGTACCAGCATTCTGAATCCATCAGTACATAAAAAGAATTATAAACCATGACCGAGGGGATTTATCTGAGAAATGCACGGTTGGTTTATCATCTGAAAATCAATCAATGCAATACACCATATCAACAGAATAAAAAAACAAAAATACATTAATTTCTCAATAAACACAGAAAAAAATTTGACAAAATCCATCACCCTTTTCATAATAAAAATACTCAGCAAACTAGGAATGGTAAAAGACTGGATGCTTTTACTTCAAGGTCAAGAACTAACTAGACAAAGATATCTATTCTTACTTCTAGTCTATATTTGTACTGTTCTACCCAGGGCAATTATGCCAGAGAAAGAAATAAAGGATATCCAGATTAGAAAGAACGAAGTAAAGCTCTCTCCATTTGCAGATGACATGATCTTATCTATACAAAAGCCTAAGGAGTCTACTACAAAACTATGAAAAACTAATGAACAAGTTCAGCAAGGTTGTGGGATGCAAGTTCAATATGCAAAATAATCAATGCCGTTTCTATGCACTTGAGTGAGCAATCAAAAATTAAAGTAATTCCACTTACAATAACATCAAAAATAGCAAAATACTTGGAAACAAATTTAGAAAAAGAATTGCAAAACTTATACCCTGAAAATTATGAAACATTGGAGACGGAAACTGAAGATTGACATAAATGAAAACACATTTCATGTTCATGGATCAGAAGACTTCATACTGTTAATATGGCAATACTCCTCAAATTGATGTACAGATTCAACACAATCCCTACTACGTTCCAAGCTGACTTATTTCTAGATATTGACAAATTGTTTCTAAAATTTATATAAAATTGCAAAGGACTCAAAGTAGATGTATAAATCTTGAGAAAGAAGAACAAAGTAGATGGACTCATAATTCCCGATTTCAAAATTTATTACAAAGAAACATTAATCAAGACAGTGTGGTGTTGGCATAATAATAGACATATAGATCAATGGAATAGAATTAAGAGTCCAGAAATAAACTCATGTGTCTATGGTCAACTGATTTTTAACAAAAGCACCAAGTACATTAAATGGGGAAAGAATAGTCACTTCAACACATTTTCCTGGGACAAAAAGATAACCACACAAAAAAGAATAAAGTTGGACCTTTTCTCATACCATACACAAAAGTTAATTCAAAATGGTCATAAAAGTCAATGCATTTTATGATTGTACATCCAGATATTATTTTAGCTGAGCTATTTAAACACTGAAAAAAACCTCAAAATGGATCAAAGATCTAAAGGTAAGAGCTAAAACTATAAAACTCTAAGAAGGAAACATAAGATAAATCTTCATGACCTTGGATTTAGCAATGGATTCTTAGATACGACACCAAAAGCATGAACAATCAAAGAATGAATAGATAAACAGGAATTTATCAAAATTAGAAATATTTATGCTTTAAAGGACATTATCAAGAAAGGAAAAGGCAATCCTGAGAAAATGGGAGAAGATAATTGTAAATCATATCTCTGACAAGGGACTTGTATCCAGGATATACAAAGAAGTCATATAACTCAATAATAAAAAGACAACCCAATTAACAAATGGGTGAAGGATCTACACACACAGTACTCAAAAGAAGGTATACAAATTGCCGATAAGCACATGAAAAAATAATCCATGTTATTAGCTATCAGGTAAACAGAAATCGAAAGCACAATAAAATACCTTTTCACACCCTTTCAGATGGCTATAATAAAAGACATGGAAAATGACAAGCGCTGGTGAGGATGTAGAGAAACTGGAACCTTTGTGCATTGCTGGTGGGAATGCAAAATGGTTCAGCAACTGTGGAAAGCACTTCGACAGTTCTTCAAAAAGTTAAACCTAGAATTACCGTATGATCCAGCAATTCCACTGCTAGATATGTAACAAAAAAGAATTGAAAATAAGTACTCAAACAAATACATGCATATGCTTGTTCATAGTAGTAGTATTCACAATAACCAAAAGTGGAAACAACTCAAATGCCCATTAACAGATGAATGAATAAACAAATCGTGGTATATTCATACATGGACTATTATTTAGCAATTAAAAGCAATGAAAAACTGATACATGCTGCAGCATAGAGGAATCTCAAAAACATTATGCTAAGTGAAAGAAGTCAGTCACAAAAGACCACATATGAAATGATTCCATTTATAAGGAATCTCCAGAATCGGAAAATTAATAGAAACAAAAAGTAGATTAGTGGTTGCTTAGGGCTGAGGGTGGGCGGAGACTGGACCATAGTTGAGGTAGTGCTAATTAAAAAGTACAGCATTTCTTTTTTTTGAGGTGCTGAAACTGTTCTAAAATTGATGATTGTGATTGTTGCACTTATTTGTGAAAATATTAAAAACATTGAATTGTACACTTTAAAAGGGGTGAATGGCATAGTATGCCTCAATAAAGCTGTAAAAATATATACTTATTTTTCAACGTAACAGTTATAGAATTGAACAATCTTTGGAAAATTGGGCAGAACACATAGGCAAACATTTTTCCCTGTGAAGCCTTATGTCGGTAATGCCTCTGTTTCTGATTCATTTATATGGGATTCATCGACGGGGTTTCCATATAGGCAGCTGGTAACTAAGGAGACTGATAAACCCTTTATTTGGTGAACTTTGGTTGGATGTTTTCTTTCTTTCCCTTTGAACCATGATGTTGTGCTAAACAACATTAGTTTCAACTTAGTTCTGGAAAGGTTCATTTCCAGTTCCAAACTCAGATCTCAGGAATTTTAAAGGAGCCCTACATTTTGTAAAAATGCGGAACATATTATTTCCTCTGATTCCAATGATGAAGCCGAGTACATGTGACACTGATGAGCAAGATAGCAAGTTCAAATGCCTAGAGTTTTTAGCCATATGTAAAGAAATACATAGCACCCAAAACATATTTTGCTCTAGTTCTCTTTCCTGTAACACCGGTTGGGGCAAAAGGGGCTGTCACTTGGTTACTGCCTGGAAGAGCCAGGGGGCTTAGTCACCATGAGCTCCTACGAACTTAATCTCACTGCAGGGATCCTTTGCTAGCCCCGTACTCAACCTACATCTGTTGGAGCACAATAAAAGTGGAATGTACCACGAAGGAGGGACAGCAAATTTGGTGGTCAGTGAGGAAGAAAAAGATACAGTTATTAATCTGATTTATAATTGGAGAGTTGGAGTGTGCAGACACACTAACAGAGAAATTGAGGAGCCACTGGCTGCCTCAAATCTCCAAAACTGACAGCACTGAATACATTCTATTGAATCCCTTGCACAGAAAGTGTGCCACTGGCCATTTCTAGGAGAAGCAAGCACAGTATTGTCTTCAGGACATACAGTTGTATGCTATGCCCTCAACCTAAAAAGTTTACTAAGCTGCTAAATTTTGCAGCATGGGTACACTTTTCCCACTTGTTGGCTTTTGATTATGTTGTTTGGATGCATTCAACTAGCAGGAATATTGCCAAAAGGGCTATCACCACGGGCAGAGAATGAAACACAAGATATACTCCATAGCCTTCATTTTTCTGTTCCCCTAGGTCTATACCCAATGGCAGCAATTCCAAAACTTCTTGCAAAAATGTGCCAAGATGCTTCATTTTTTGAACCAAATCAGAAACCGACTTCTTAGTGACTATGCAGTTGGTAACCAACAAAGAAGATTTGCTGTTGTTGTTGTTAGCCTTAAAATCTTGAGTAGCCGGTAAAGTTGAAAAAAAAATCTTCGAAAATAATTTATCAATAATCCCGAACTGGCTCAAACTGGAGCCAGGAGAAAGGATTTCTGTAATGTTGCAAGTATAGCACCCTGGAACAAAATAAGTCAACCTTATAAAAAAGACTTGCGGGTTAAGGCTTGTTCCCACATATCAGGGGGGTGGTCTGGCCAAGTCCCCCCTCTGACCCCACAGAACCCTTTTTCAGCCTCGCCCTCACTGTAGTATGGCCAGCTATGCCAAGTGTCCCGTGGCGTCAACTGGCACTGAGGTGAGTCACTGCACATAAACTAGATTTAGAGCAGAAGGGACCACTCGTCCCAGGGAATGAAAGTTATTTAGGACTGCAGGGCCGAGCTCCTCCCCTCACCGCACGCACACATATTTGCACACACTTGCATCCTTCTGAGTGTGTCTGGGAAAGGATTTAAAGCGAACGCAAGGCTAACAACAAATTCAGATTGGGGGTAGTGAGTCTGGACTGTAGTTGATTGTGCTGCGGCCACAAAGGCTTGAGACAGAAAGCTGAGGAATTCTCAGCTTTGAATAAGCATAGAACAGGAAAGAAGAAAAAAGTTCAGAGAAATCGCTTTTCTTCCTTTCTACAAAAGCCAACGGTGATTTGTTGTGTGTTCTGTGATGATGACAATAACCACAATAGTAACAAGAATGAATAGTTACGAGGGAGTATGATGTGTCAGGCTTGGTCTAAACCCTCTACGTAGATAATCCCATTTAATCTGCACACCCTCTTGACATTGGTACTATTATTACCTGATTTAACAAACGTGAAAGCTGCGTGCACAGATCAAGGGCTTTGGAAAGCGTCACGCTGCTGAGCTGGCACAGTGGAGAGCTGAACCAAAGGAACTGACTTTGGAGGCCAAGTCCCCGATGATGTGTGATCCCAGAAATCGGGCTCCTAAGGGGCCAAGACACACAGTTAAATTCACCAACTATTGAAAGCCTCCCATCCACACTGAGAAACACGGATCCCAAATATCTATTTTTTCTACTCCATATTAAAATTCAACCAATGGAGGAAAAAGAAAACTTACTTAATTTCTTTTTAGAATTTATTATGCTTATGGCTGGGAAGAAAGGCTTTCCATCAAATATACAATATTTAACTTATAAAGTTTTTTTAAAAAGTGGGTGACATTGTGGAAGTGCAGATTGATACCAATTTTACGAAGATGACTTAAGTGGTCCTATATTAAGTAACAAAGTTAAAAAGAACAAACAGAAACTTTTGAGTCTTCCCTGCTAAAGACTCATAGCAGAGCTGCTGCCTAAGAATAGATCCATCACATGATTTAAACGACTTCTCTAGAGGATGGGGAGGGGCATGAAGACACAGTAATATTTAAAATATTAAAAACTCCTCCTAGAGCCTTGAGAACAAAAGCAGCTTTAACAATGTGGGCACCAAGCCCAAAATTGCCAAATCGCCTTGGGGATAAAGACATTTCACTGTGTTCCTGGTTGGACAGCAAACAGACAGCTTTCCTCTCCTCCTTCCTCCCCTGTAATAAATAATCAAATCTGCTCCGTGTGAAAACACTGAATTTGGACTTCGGGGCCATATGCTGACAGTGCGGATCTGAAAGGGGCTGACTCATGGGCCTTGTGAATTTCTTCTTCATTGTTCTGATTAATCAGGTTAGTTGAAGTCAAGTTATGGGAAAATCCGTTGAGAAAAGATGGATGCTTTTTCTTTCTTTCCAGAAAATACCACCCAGCTTTTAATCACACAAGCTGCATTAACAGCAATGAAACCAATATTTTGTTCAGAGAAAGAGTATCATTCTGACTTTTTTTTTTTTTTACCTTCCAAACAAAGCAGGGTATCTAAAAATATTTTAAGATTACAGAAAGCTGCATCCATCCAACCCCATTAGAGCGGCTCTTTTGACTAGAGACAGAATGGGTGGGGACCCCCCAGGCTTTGCACCTAACAGACTTAAATTGAAATTCTGGCTCTCTTAGATAATGGTTGTAGACTCCTGGGTAAATTAGTCAACCTCTCTGAGATGTATTCCCTTATTTACAAAATGGGATCTATCTAGCTGTCTATCTATCTACACACAAAAACATATGCATGTATACATATAGATTCAGATATCACACTGTGAATTATCTTAAGGCTTACTGATAATGTGTGTAAGCCAGCACAGGAGACACACCAAGTCATAAACAACCAATTGCTCATCTGCTGAACTGATTTGCTCACAAGTATGGCCAGTCACCAAGACGTCCCCATGCCTGTCTGCGACTATGCCCAGAGTGCTTGGAGTCTCTTATAAGGAAGTGCTCTAGCAGTTCTGTGGATTCATAAGAGACCCAGATAATTGTTGTTCCTCTTGCAATGTACACAGTATAAGATGAGACGGAGAGTCATTCGGAACCCCAGACTCTTGGCACCGAATGTCTAACAGCAATTTTAGTACTTACTCATGAAATACTTTGCTTTCATTGCAGGACTAACTTTGGGATTACAGAAGTGATACAAGCACACAACGCCCTGCCCCCAGGGGGAGGGAGAGAGGCACCGAGCTACTTGCTTGGGAAGCAAGAAACAAAAGTTAGGTGAAAATATGAGGCTGAGTTCTCGATGTGGCCATGGAGGGTTTGTGTGAACTGGACTAAGAAAGAACAACCAGTTGCAGGAGCTGTGGAGACCCCCGGCCCGAGCCCCTACTCTGTCATGAAAACCAGTCCCTGCACAGTAGCTGCCTATGGGGCTGGGGCAAACATTAAAGGTTGTCAAACCTCCTGGAGTGGTGGTGGGGAGAATGTACAAATGGTATCCTAAACAAGGTAGGGAAACACCCCTCCCTTGATCAGTGTTGATAACGAAACTCCAACCCCTATGGCAGGGGACCCCACTGCTGCTCTCACCCCTTGTCCTAAGCCCTTCTAAGCCTTTGCCCTGCCCCCCATCCCCCCAGGCCACCACCCTCCTTGGGGAGCATTAACCTCCAACTCCCCACCTGGCACCACTGGGAAGACTCCTCTCCTGTTCCTAAGTCCTAATTAAAATTCATGCCTAACTTTCTGTCCAGCATGCTCTTTGGTCCTCAGGCTGCCCCCACCCAAGTTCTCCAAGAGCTGGGTTGGACCAGCAACTCTGCCCTATATAACCCAAATATTGTTTTTTAAGGTTGTTTTCGCATATCCTGATTGCCGCTTCTTATTTCAATGCAGTTTTTGCTCGATTACCCCAGCTAGGCTTGCTTTCATTTTCCAAAAGTCATGTCAATATATCTCCTAGGAATCCCACCCATAATTGTAGGGACTATCAATGAAATCTGTTTAATTGTTCCATAACAGCACTAGGAACTAAAGGAAGAGATTTCTCCCTTTAGGTATTTGAGGCAGAATTTTTTCAATACTCCTGCAGAATAAAGGCATTCCAATGTAAAATGAGAGCCATTCAGCCTATTTGTCTTCTCTGACAGGCATATTTGAGCACATGCGACTTCGGCTCATAATAAGGATATGGAATTATACACATCATTTAACAGTTGTGGAAGAGTCTCACTCATCTTCCTCTGGGGCCAAGGACGTGACTTTCCCACACCCAATCCCCTCGCCTTTCCCTTTTTGGCAGAGAGGTGAGGGATCAGACCTGGACGAGGCCTCCACATATCTCCTTTAAAGAGGGAGATTCTCTTTGCCTCCCTGACTGCCTGAATATCACCCAGGAACCACAGGTTGACTGTCCAGACCAGAAAGTTCATGACCAGCCAATACGAGCAGAAACAAATGGTGACCATATCCTTCACACTAGGAAGACAGCAGTACCTGAGACAGAGATTTGGGGAAAAACTAGCCAAAATGTACAAAACCATACCAGATGTCATCTTTGTATTTGGAATCAGAATATATTTTGGTACTGGTAGAACAACTGGCTTCAAGATGATTTACAATTCCTTGGATTATGCAAAGAAAAATGAACCCAAACACAGACTTGCAAGACATGGCCTGTATAAAAGAGACAGAAAACAGGAAAAGGAATGCAAGAACAGAATGAAGAATATCAGGGGGACTGCAGTGGTTAGTGTTCGTGTTGGCAAAAAAAAAAAAAAGGAGTAAAGATTCTGCAGTGACTTAATTGTGACTGCATAGATTTTTCACCAGAGGACTAACTCAACCATAAAAACTTTGGGCAAAAAGGGGAATATTCTTTTTTTCTGTGCAGTACTCTATTTTCAGTTGAACCATTCTGGAAAAACTGACATTTTCATGTTTAAGATCTCATTGAAGGGTAAAGTAAAGGTGATATCCTTTTTTTCAATCCTGAATTGCAGAATTGATTTTAGTAGAAATTGAAAACAATATGTTTATAGATTACTTCTCAATTTTTCATTTCTTTTATGCCTCACTTGTCTCTCCTGCACCATAAAAAAGGAGATAAAAGTTTACTACACATTCATTATACAGAGAAGGTAGGGTTTAACAGACGAGTATGATTGCTGAATCATTGCACTGGTGTTTCTTTTGGTCTCCAGTGTCTTGGAGCAGCTAGAAGTAAGAACCTAAAATTGTGGAATTGTGACCCATGCCAAACTTTGAAATCTGTTCTACAACTAATTGTTGTACTATGCTTTGAAATTTGTTGCTTTTTTGTATATCTGTTACTTTTCACAAAAAAGAAAGAAATGTTCATTATGATGATAAAAAAAATATTTATTCCTTCTAGCCTCCAATGTTCTGGAGCAACTAGAAGGAAAAATCTGAGATGATGGCATGGTAGTCCATGACAAACTTTGAGATCTGTCCTGTAGCTACTTGTTGAAGAGTATTTTGAAAACTATTGTTTTTTTCTTTCTTTGCTTTGTATTTATGTTACACTATACAGTAAAAAAAGTTTTTTAGAAGTTGACTACACAGTATCTGTCAGGAGAAAATATCAGTTAGCTTTTTCTCATTGGCACCTAGGACTTCACAGAAAATGGGAATGCTGGACCAACAAAGCAGAGCATTCCTTACAAGCCCCCACTTCCACATCTGCTATAGTTTTTTTAAAAAATTTTCATTGGCTGAAGTTCAACAGTGTCCCCACTTTTCTCAATGAATCCGTCAGTTAGCAATTCCTTAAACCTCTAGTTTTGGTGGATGAAAGAACCCCAAGATCTTTTTATCACAAAGGTTAATACTGTAAAAATGTTTGCAAAGAGGAAATGAAATGAAACACTCTTCACGTACTCACACAGTCTGTACCATGCACACAGGGCCTTACAGTTATTGGACTAGTGTATTTGTAAAGTGCTTTATCTTTCTAAAGTTCCTTCTTGGCCATTATCTCATATGCTCCTCAGGACACCTGTGTCACGAAATAGACAATTATTGTGATCTTGAAGATTTCCCAGGGGGGTGTGGAGGTGGGGAACTAGTGGCAGAGATGTTAATTGAATCAATCAACAGATAGCTGAACCTAGAACCCAGATCTCCTGTTCTCCATCTAGTGCATTCCATTGCACGAAAGTACATAAATCTGCTTATATGTCATTAAGCACACAAGCTTTTGACAATTTGACTATATGGGCTTTTTTTTTTTTTAATCTGATAGTTTGGTTGAATTTACTGATTAATGAAGTGAAAAGCATTACCCTGGTTGTGTATACAACTACGGCCTTAGAGGCTGCAGTATCTGAGACACAGGTGTACTTTGTTATGTCAGTGGGCTCCAAGGCAATTAAGGTTCCCTTTGTCCTGTCACCTATTAAGCACACAGCAAGGCTGGCCTCTTTGAGAATCCTCATGTGATCCTTGATTGCATTACAAAATATGATCAAAAGACTCCACCTCAATGTTCATGATTGTGCTGCTTGCTAAACTCAATGGCAATTTATTTAAATATGATACTCTGCAGGAGGACTCCTTCAAAGAAAAGGCACAACAGGCAGTTTATCATTTCCATGCGAAGCATTTGGAGTTATTGCCTCTTGAAAGCGTTGGGGGAAACAAGGGCGAAGCTGGTGGAAGAGTTAAAATGTGATATGATCATGAGCCCTGCTCTCTAGGCACAAAGTTAGTTATATCCTAGAGTTAATAGCTTGGTGGTCCCTTCTTAACAGAAATCAGTCTTCCAACAGGGGAAGGATGGGCGTGGGTGGTAAGGAAATTTGGAACATGGTTTCTAGACAATAATGCATCTGAGATAATCAAGTGATGCAAGCACATTACTATTCCGTGTGTGGCAGAGTGCCGCTAATTCACTAAAAAGCTAACTCAGGCAAATATAAATTAAAGCATGTGCAGTATGGGATTGTAAAAAATAAGGGCAATTAGCACTACAGAATGTGCACATCTGCAATAATCCTGTTCGATGCATCTTCTATTAATTAACTGTATTGGAAGAAAAAATTCAGGTCAACAGAAGGAAATGCAGAGCTTTTGGCCACTACAAAGCATTTCCAAACATTGACTAAGTTTGCCATGTAAATGTGTCAAAAGTCCTCCGAAAAGCCCAGAATAGAAAGGCAAACTGCCTCTTATTTGTAAAGCTGTTGATTTTTAAGCTTACAAAGTTTAATTTTTAGAAGTGTGCTAATGACAACTGTTGCTCATGTAACTCTTTTTTTTTTTTCTCCCTGGAAACCTGCTTCTTATTTAAAGTAGGTTGAATAATCCCACTTCTTTATACATGAACTGTACCCCAGTCAAATTGGTGATTTGGAATATATAATGTGACAACTTAAAACTGGGTATGGAAATGCTTCATTTGTGTAGTCCTTATTCAACAATCTGTTTAAACATTTCTGTATTCAAAGACAGAAAACAAGATTTTAGGTCTAAACTAATATATACAGATTCACTCAGTGTGGAAATAACTTCTAAAATACAGCAACTGATCCTTTCCAAAGTAGAAAAAACAATTTAACATTTAGCCTAATAGGCTGTTAAATATTTCTCACTAAATGTCTGTTATTTGACCAATATTTACTGAAATCACCAAAATTATCAGTTTCCATTCCATTGAGTTTTATACTGAGAAACAGATATTTCTTAAATACATTATCCATCATGTCTCATTTGCATAGTCAATTTGCTCTGAAAACAGGATAAAACTCTTTTTTCAATCAAATAATTTTATCTGGGGAAGTAATATCCATGTCAGAAAGAAACAAAAATTATTCCTCTCAATGAAAATTGGAAGCAGTCTAGATTTTCTAAGTCATGTAAATTCACCTTTAGCTTTTTTTATTTCAAATGCAGTACTTCCTTTAAATAATGTACTTGGTGTTTTATAACGTTCCAGCTCAGCAGAAATACTTGTAAAAGTATACTATTTGGCGGGCAATGGTGGCTCAGTGGCAGAGTTCTTGCCTGCCACATCAGAGACCCGGGTTCGACTCCCCGTACCTACCCATGTGAAAAAAAAAAAAGTATACTATCACCATGATGGGATGATGCCCTTTAAATAATGCCATCAAGTTTATATCTAAATACAAGGGCTGTCCGCCTTTCTATTTCTATAGATTACAAAAACCTAAAGTATTGCGCTTAATCCAATGAGACACTTTGATATAAATTAAACTTAATTATGATAAATTATGCATTAAAGAATTTCTTAAAAATAAAACCATTTTTAAGGTAGGTGTTCTCATTAAAGTTCAAAAATGTATTTCCAGCAGTAGAAATTTATGCTAGTAAAATTGAAATAGCAATTATAAGTTCTTGAGGAAAAGTGTTATGCCACTTAAACACAATGTAATAAATCAGATAAAGCAGTTTCATCAATAGAATGTATTCTCTTGACATAATTACAGATATATAACATGAATTTCAGTTTCTTTTTGAATATATGTAAGATAGTGTTTTAAAAGCAATACTTAAAATGCATATCCTCTACCACTACTTCAATATTTGTCTTCCAAGTTATGTAGACAAAAGAGGCTTTACTTCCTGAGACCTAATCTTGTGAACATCCTGAATCTCTGGCCTCTTAATTGAGATAAAAAATAAATAAATAGATGGATTTGAAAGCACTACTTCTCCCATGTACCAGCTGCACATATTGTGAAAGTGAATATGACCCGTGAAAATTCATTTGAGAACTTCATTTTTGTGAAGTCCACACTGTTAAAAACATCTACATTACAGATCAAAATCTACAAAGTCATTTTAGAAGTCTTTTGAATGAACAATTTTGGTCTATATATTAAGGGTAGACAAGAATTGGTGTTTTTTAAGAGAATCCTTTCATATTAAGTAAACGTGAACGTTAGCATCTCAGAAGATTGCACTAACCCTGTGTGCCCTTTCTCATGTCAACCTGGCAACACTGTTCTTTAGTTTTACACGTATGATGTGGCCTTGGTACTACCTGTCATTCTTTAGATGTCCTCGAGTCCTGAGGACACAGAGCCAGATCAGAGCTTCCACATTAACTCTCAATTTCCTGGCTTTTCGGCAGACCCATAATGTTTCTTTAACATTGGTTTTTTGTGGTTTAATATTTCTAAAAGCAGTAAATTATTTCCAGCGTATGTAAAAAAGACAAATTTCTTTGTGGTTAGTGACCACAAAACAAAACAAGAAACAGAAACACTCCAAAGTATGGATCCTAGCAAAGGTTTCAAGTTTTAAACCCTTGCTTTGATGTCATATGTGAAAAAGAAAATTTTGATGAATAATTGCGAGCTGATATTTTGAAGAAACCTTGCAGCCATTATACATTGCTGAATCTATCATCACTATCATCAATAAAAAGCATGCTAGTGGTTATGTAAACACATACGTTATCTCTCCTATGCATATAACATAGTATGAGCTGGTGAATAAGATTAATACTGAACAGAAAAAGATATAAATACTAAGACAGAATCCTAATCTTTCATTCAAGGGATTAATAACAAATATTTTCTTTTAACAAGAAAATAGCGAAGTAAAACTACTAGCAGATAACTTTTAATAGCAATGAAATGTTATGAATCTATCATTCTTTTCATATTTGTTCCCAGACTCCAGTTTTTGTTTTGTTTTGTTTTGACTATAGATATCTGACATTTAGAAAGAGTTTGGGAATTTTTAAAACAACTTGATTCCCTTTTACAACTTTGAAGTTATCATTTGGAAAAACACAAAAGTTTAATGAATCTAAAAGATTAAAAAGTAGGTATCTGATAGAAAAAAAATCTTGACAAGTTTATTTAGAGTGGTCATTTTTAATTTGTATTTTATAGAAGCATAATTAGAAATATAAAATCATAAAATGACAAAATGATAATGCTTAGTGATAAAACCCATTTCCCCACCCTGATTTTAGGGAACCTGATGCCTATGTCAGTCAATTGACTAAATGACATAGCTAATAAGTGGCAGTGCTTGGACTAAACTTGTTCTTTTTCTCTTTATACCACAAATACCCCAACTACACATCAGAAGTGGGATTTTCATTCTGATCAAAATGAGTAATGTAAGAGGATGCCAAAACTTCAAAATAACAACATGCAGTCAATGAGAAGGGTGACATTAAGAGTTTGATTGGTCTATAAAAGAAAAAGAAGAGCAAAAACCATGGCAGATTATCTGATAAAGCAGTAAAAATTTGTAAGCATCCTTCATTGTTTCATGTTGCTAAACCTTCACCTTTTTCTCCAACTTGACCTCATCTATAGAGAGCACAAAGCAATGGAGGGTTCGTGGAATAGAGATGAATAATGACTATACAATGCAGATTCTAGACTCTTAAACTCAGAGAAAATAAAATAATTGAGTTGTTAGCTTTGTTTCATCAGTGTTCCTGTTTGTTTATGCCTACATCTTCTGGAGGAGATCAAAACTAAGTTGAGAACTGAGATGGTATGCACAGATTAAACAAATGGCGTATCAATTCAAGATCTACCCCCTGATATGGCAAAAACAATGACATATATGGAACAGCTTTTTAAAAATTTTTAAGTAACCTATATTGGATCTGAGAAGTTCTAAGCTTAAAAAAATAGGAAGACAGACACCCAGCATTTTTCTTTAAATAAATAACTACCAGTAAGATGGCCTAATGACACTGACAACTTCACTATGTATGATATTAGAAATATTCCTAGGGTGCAACTTTTTTACTGGCTTTGTGTGTTAATCCTTAACTGTGAAAGACCTATTCCAATGTCAAAGCTCAAATTGAACATAAAATAAAGGAAATGAATACAAAGTCATGCAATAAATTGTTTTGTTTCGAATGTATTAAGTACTCTCGGATGAAAACTATAGTAACCTGAATTATGAAGTCTGAAGTCATATATATATATTATATATATAGTATATATATAATTGACATATAAAACTTCTATTAGCTCCTTTACTGGAAGAAAATACAGAAGTTGTTTATGTTCAAAAGCAGAATTAGGATCCCTGCTCCAAACCTGACAGTGAGCTTTAAAGCTAAAAGTAAATTATGCCACAATATCCCAAGAGTATATTGAAAGATAAATGTTAAGTGGAATAACAATTAGAAATGTCAAACACTGAATTAATAGTACATCACAAAGTGAGACCAAGGAGGAATCCAGACTTCAGAACTCTTCAGCCTAATAAACACGTTGACGCAAATGACTGCTTTTGGAGATAACTAGCAACACAAAATTCCAGAAAAAAACAAGAAAAAAGTCCTGAATAAGATATAAATTAAAAATGCTGTTAAGTTTTGAAATGTGCCATGGTTTAAAGAAGATATGCTTTGGGGGCATTAAGCATTCTGCCTAGGCTCCTTGGTTGAGGTCAACAGAAGATCTTTCACTTACAAGGAACAGAACTTAATCACACGTCAAATTTCTGTGGACAAGGGGTCTTCCTTTTATATTTTAGACTCTTTAATTTGACTAGACGCCACATGCTCTCTCTGGAGAAATAAGACCCAAAATATCTCTCCATCTCTGACATTTCCAAATTTGCCAGTCTTTTCTCTTCTGTCTTGCAATCCTCTTACGTGCTAACATTGTGCTCTTTCTTGGAGATTTCCTTTCTGAAAGGGAAAGAAGCAGATAGGTGGGATGTCAAAGAAATCCAAGCTCTGGTGGCTGGACTTCTGTTTGTAGTGGTCTGTTACAGACTCCACTCTGTGCCTTTAGGTGAGTCACTTAACCCTGCCCTGTCACAACTGCTCCACCTGCAAATGCGGTAATCACCTTTGCCACCCATCTTCCTCTCGGAGTTGTTTTGAAAATGTCACAACCGGTCATTTATTTGATCCTTTCAAGAGACGCCCGGTGCCCTTGGGCCTCTGCATATGCGCACCCAAGAGCAAGCTCAGTTATGAAACGACCTCCAACAGTAATATTTCCTTACTGAAGGAGACAAAAGGCAGCCAACTGAAGAATGCCAGACCCAAACAACATCTTGAAGGCCTTTGAGATTCTCAGATGAAAGGCTTAATATAAAAATAAAGTGTTGTTATTACCTAGGCAAAGAAAAATGCTCGCATTTTCTGTCAGCATTAAAGAGCCGAATATAGTGGTGCCCTCGGCTCCCCTTTGATATTTCGTATGCATTTAGTTTGATGACAATATAGATAAACCCTCTCTTTGGGAGCCATTTGAACTAGGTTTTATTTCAGTGTGTGGAAAATGACAAAATAAAAGGGAGAAACCTTTGAAAGAAAGTGAAAATAAATGTAATAGCTGAAAGCCAAATAATGGTCATAATATATTTAAAGCGTATTAGAGAGCAGCAGTCAGCGTATCAAGTGCACACTCTCCCATCCGCTGTGGTCAGCCTTCTGTGCAGACCACCTGCCTTAAATTACACTAGTTCACCACATCCCTGGAGTGGGGGGGAAAGGAAGAAGAATGGGGGTGGAGGAGCAGCTTTCTCCATTCATACTAATCATGCCTAATTTCAAATCTTTTCAGAATACCTCCTTCAATTCACAATAAATTCTATTTCAATCTCTAAATCACCACTGTTGGGGTTGGGATAATATATACGTCACTTGGATTTTCCAGTTTTCCCCTGGATACTGACTGACGTACACTGTTTAGCTATCAGTGATTGGGCTGTTTTTTAGAAGTGACAGGGTGATGTGGAGCTATTTGGAGCACCAGAATATAAGAAGATGGAACCCCAAAGGGCTGGGTCAGAGGAGCCTATGCATATAACATAGTATGAGCTGCCCCCCTTTGACAGAGAAGCACACTAGTAAGTCGTTGTTTGGAGCTTTCATAAAAATCAAGTGGACTCAATTTCATGGACAATAGCTGCAATGATAATAAGCTACCCAGATTTCTTACTGGCTGTATTCCTTTTGGGGTGCCAAGGCAACTACATATGGTTGTGTGAGTTGTTCATTGAATAAGGACACTTGGCCCATGGGGCAGTGGGGGCTGAAATTCAGCCCTGCTATTCCTGGTAAGCTATAAATACACGAAAAGGTCCCTTTACTTATTCACACAAAGGTATCATATATGGAAAAAGCAGCTATGTTCTAAAGGCACTTTAAAACACAAAAGTTAAAGCAAATGTCTGTATTGCCGTGTTTTAATGAACACTCTTTGAATGTCTTTGAACTTACTTGGGTTTTCATTTTAAACATGACGTTGAGAGCCAAGACCAAATTCCCTGACCACTGTAGAATGAGACTGTCCTACTGTTGTTTTCCAGTTCTTTTAGATATAGATTCTGGTGTCTCTTCCTCGATTTTCCTATTAATACACTGTTGATGCTAATTCAAATCAACAAACATGCCATATGCCAAGTGCTAAGCAAGGTGCTAGTGTTACGAGAGTGAGCTAGACAGCTAGCTGCCTACAAAATGCTTTCAGTCTAATAAGCGACAATTAATCTATAGGACATTGCTAGATTAATGAATGTGCATTGAAAAGAAATAAAGATAGCAAATGTCAAAAAAAAATGTGTACTTGGGCTCACTATCCTCTATCTTGAACTTTATACTCTCAGAATTCAAAATGCAGAGGAACCTTCTTTGTTTTCTGCTTCTACTCTTCCACAAGTCATCATGGGTCCCGAGTTTTCCATACCATTCTCAGAATATCAAAGAAAACTGGTATGATGGAGCCACTACAAGGGACTCCAGTGTACATACAATAAAATATCCACAGGCGAAGCCACTCTTCTCTGATTAGAGCTCCTTCTGTTTTAATGAACACAACATATGCACTCTGCAGAGCTGCTAGCTTTACCAAGATCCCCAAGAAATGTTTGTTGACTGAATACTCATGCATTTGATTAACTGAAGGCAGTGTCATAGTGGCCACCCACATAGCTTGTCATTTGGGGGAGTGTTGGGAATGAGTAAACATTTTGAAATGTTTCTCTGCAGAGCTACATGATTTTTAACTCTAGTCCTACAACTAGAGAACTGTGTAGATCATTTCTAGAAGTAAATGAGCGTCACCCATGGCTGTACATTTGAGGACGTCCACATATGTTTTACTTGAGCAGTTATTTTTTCCAAATTGTGCTACCAGCAATCTGTTTACAATTTGGTTTTTGCATCAGTAATTCATGAAACTAAAACTCACTAGTAGAGCATGTGACATAAGAACAGGATCACAGATTGAAAAGGCCTCTGGGATTATTTGCACAGAGTAGGAAAAACCACTTATGATCACTCTCTTTTGGTTCTGCCTCATTCCATAATTGTTCCATGGGGCAAACTGCACTCCTAGCTTCTGCCCCCAAAACAGATTCTGCACATTATCTTTCTTTTTCCATCAGTCTTGAATTCATAAGAGTAACCTTAGCAGTAATTAGCCTTATAAATAAAAAATAATGGTCTTGGGGCATTTTCCCACAAAGCTTTGTATCAGAAATTTTAAAAATCAAAATAAAATTAAAAGTACTCTGAAAGGTATGTGTATTCAAAATACTACTATCAGAATTTTTATTGTAAATAAAGATGTATTCCTTTCTCATTCTTAGGAAATAAAAAGATATAATAGCTGAATTGCAAACACTCATTGCTGCATCCACATTTTTACGACCGCAGGTGTTAAGTCTATACACAGAAAAGTGCCCAACCTCGTTTTATTAAGAGATAATCATTGTTTTGCCATCTGCTTTGTTGCTCTAAGACTTTGAGTACAAGACAAAGATAGTGAACTTTGGGAAGGAGAAAGGGTAGTTCTAGTACCCAGGCCTATTGTGGAATTTGCTAACCTGCTCAAAATCTTTAACATGCTCCCAAAAAAGGGCACTGGACTAGACAGAATGTGTCTTAAGCAAATAAATGCCTTAAAATTTTGTGCTTCAGAGTCCTCCGCTGTAAATAAATTGATGGATTAAATTAGTCTAAATGTGAGAGAAATAGAGATTTTATTCCAATGGTTGAAGGCCTATTGATAACTAATCAAGCAAAGTATGTAAAATTGCCACCAGGTCAATGTTGAGGCTGAGAACCACTTGTCTTGAGAGACAGGTAACCATGTACCCAAAACAACTGCTAAAGGTACTAAGGTACTGTGAAGTGAGCCACAGGGAAAATATGACATACTGACAATGAAGTCAAAACAACTATTAGAGTTGATCAGTAAATTAGACTGAAAGCAGCAGCTGACAAGCACTCTATCCTGCAATTCACCACTTGAAGTTTGAGTGGCAGTTTTTAAAAAACAAGTCTTATGAAACTTATCAGTGGAAAACAAACTGCAGTTTATAAGTGGAAGAAGTAGCTCCCAAAGAGTCTATTTCCATTTTGGAGATTATTTCATGTTTTACATCAGTCTTGCTAGTCATAGCCAACTACAGAAATAACAGCACCAGTGTCATCTTCCAATGCAAAGGGCCATCTCTCAACACGGAAAAAAAAGCAAAAAACAGTATAGGTTGGGAAGAATATTTGGATAAAACATTTGGCAGGCAAATTGTGCTAGCTATTGAAAAACAAAAATGCCCACACCAATGCATACCATGTCCCTACTGCCCACTGAAATAGTATTTGCCATTATGAACATTGCACTTTTTCTATAGAAAACAAATGCCATAAACATACGAGTTCCACAACTAATTCATCTGAACATGGAATACAGGTGACCTCTTTAGCCATCAACCTGTCTTTCATACTATTTTTAGAAACCTGTCAGGAAGAATAAAAATTTCTGTGGCTTGTGGAACCTTTTGAGGGTATAAGGTCTTGGCCAGCAAATATGAAAGTACATTGTTTGGTTTCCTCCCAATATCAATACTTAATATCACGTTTTGCGTCCTGTAAGTGCTCCCATATGCTTTAGAAATAATTAAATTTTTATTGACATTTTGGCTTGCCTCCTAAAGATGAATATCCTTCAGCTGTTAAACATTTGATAGGTTTGAAGTTGGGAAAGGTTTTTTTCTTTAATATTTTAATGCTCTTGAATATGTACATGCAGAAAGGACAAGAATGACCTGAGCCTTTTGATGTAGTGATGGAACTCTAGGAAAAGGGTAGTTGCCTTTCAAAAGTCTTATAGTCTGCCCTTTTGGGAGAGAGGAGGGAATAATCAGGGTACCTTGTGTCATATGATTAAGTTTATCAAATCAGGGTCGGTTCCACATAAACCAATAAACGTTGATTTGGTTCTTTGTTTTGTAATTTTAAGAAGAATGAGGAAAGTTTGTATGATGGAATATAAGCTTGTTTAAAGCCTCTCGAGTTAATCACTTTGCTTTCACCCAGGAAAGCGGGCTTATTTTTCAATTAAGACCGCAGGCCGCTTAAAGGGACCCGGGAGGAGGAGGTAAGGAGGAGACTCATTAAAAAAAAAAAAAAAAAAAAAAAAAAAAGACTGAAATAGTCAGATACCCCTCCCCAAATATTACAGATTCCCAGTCTTGTGGGAATCTGAGCAAATCACCGGAATCTCGCCCAGAGCTAAACCTTCCTCTAAGCAGACATTGAGCACTAGTGCCGTGCCCTGGCCTCGGCCCTCTTCACTGCCTGTCTCCAAGCCTACGCAGCTAATTTCTTCCTTAACTTGCCTTTACTGAGGGAAAGGAAAAAGAAAACCAAGTCCCCCACCCCACCCCATAATGTCACCCCCTGTCTCCAATCGGCTACGTTTCCAAGGAGAAGAAATGGCTGGAAAACCTCCTGTCCTCTGGGGAAAGCCTGCGTCCACGGGAGGCTACTGCGGGTCTGGCCCACCTGGAGACCCTTGCTTCAGATGGACAGATGCCCTCAGCGCGTCCTCAGCTCGGCCGCCCCCGCCGGTCCTTAAAACCAAGCTAGCGCCCGCCCTGCCCCCCTGCCGCAGCGCACATTGTAGCTTCTCGGCGGAGCTCTCAATATTGGACTTCGGGAGGGTTATTTTTCCTGGCCTCGCCTGGCAGTCTCGAGCTTGTAGGGAGCTTTCGGAAAGACATCGCCTCCTCCCCCCGCGCCCGGCAGCTTCTGACAGCGGCCGGGCCTGCGCGCCGCGGGACCTGGGATTGCGATCCACGCTGCGGCGGCCAGAGACCGAGGCCCGAGGCCGAAACCACCAGGGGTCCCAATGAGGGGGTTTTATTCTCGCCCCGCTTCACACTTGGGGGTCAAATCGCATTAACGCCGGACTACCAACGGAGCGGAGAGCAGGTGGTTCGTTGCACAAAACGGAGATATGAAAGGGCCTAACTTTGCAGCCGGGTGACTTGGTTTCCTTCTGTAGCTCTGTCATTACAAAAAAAAAAGGTCTGTTCCCCCTTCTAAATTGGGAGGCGGGGAAAAATGAGCTCCTCCAGAAGGAGGTTTAAGGTGAGCGGCAGGCGAGCGCGTTGCGCGCGGGCTCTGATCCGCAGGCTTTCCTCACCCCTTGGTAAGAGCTTTGGCATCTGGAAGTATCAGAAATGAGTCTTTCGCCATAAATCATCCTGAAAAACATTCAAATAAGACAAGTGTCTAGAGACCCTTTAGACACTCCACCCCTAAAATCCTAGATCAAAGTGCAGGTCCTTGAACCATAAACACCTATTATATGCAAAATCCTACTTATCTGGAAGATGCTAAAACGGAGGGAAAAGGAAGAAGTAGGGAGCAGTTGTCGCAGTAAATCACCTGCACCAATTCACAAGCTCTTTTCTTAGTACTGCCAATTGATTATTTGGAGATGGGAGACCACAGCGCTTCTAAGCCCTCCCAACACGCGTTTCGGGGTCGTTGGAACAGCTGGTCCCAGCATTTAGCACGCGGGACTGGACATTCGCTTTCGCCTGTTTTTTTTCCCCCCCCAAACAAGAGAAGCAGGTGCGAGAGGGTCTTGGGAAGTGAGAAGGCTGCGAAACAGAATTCCCTTGGTCCTAGCGCTGAAGACGGCAGCCGCTCCTTGGATGTGGCCCGAGCGCGGCGAACCTGCGCGCACAGCGCGGTGCCTGCGAAACTCAGAAAACCCGGAACCGCGAACACCCACCCAGCTCATTTCAGCCCTTGCTAAACTCTCCCTGCTGCGTTACATTTGCGCCGTAACTCTTTGCAAATTTCCGAGTTTTCTCAAAGGGAAGAACATCAGTGGGGGACGAGGACACTAAGAGGGAAGCTGGGAGGGGAGGTGTCTTCGATTCTGAGAAAGCAACTTTCTCACTTCGGAAATGAGAAGGCCCGTTTTTTCCGCGCTTTGCTTGGTCAACCCAGAGTTAACAGACTGGATTGAAATTTCACGTCTGCAGCTGGGATGGCCGGGGCCGGGGTCTGAGGCGGAGGCGAGGGGGCTGCGAGGGGGGAGAACCAGGAAGGAAAGCCTCTCTCCCCGCCCCCTCTCCTCCGTGCCCAGCCCGGTGACTCGTGGGCCGCGCGGGCGCGGAGGGAGGGGGCATTGAGACCCGCCACTCCCAGCTGCGAGCGGACTCCGGGGCCGAGATGACTCGACACGTGTCTTTTACTCCTCACAATCCATTTCTTACGGGTGATTTATGAACGAACCTCTTTGATCAGGAACAGTTTTATCTGTCTCCACCGCTACAGATGACAGATGCGGCTGCTAAAATGCCCCGTCCCCACTGCCTAAAATGTTGCTCCCCCCTTCCCAAGTGCTGTTGATTTTTCTCCGGTGATCTCCACCCCCTGCCTCTTCGCTCCCCTCCCCCTCCCCCCAACTCCGTTTGCTACTTTAGTTGCAAACCCTCCGGAGGGTTTAAGTCAACAAGCAAGCGCCCGGCAGGGTCGGCCGGGAGCAGGGCAGGCAGCCTCCTAGTGCCAGATGTGCTGGGTTCCTAAGAAGGTCCCTTCTGGGACCAGGAGGGCTCGCTCCCAAGGTGCGGCTGCCCGCCGTCGGAAGCGAGAAGGCGACGCCCTCCCAGCCAGGTCCCCCGGGACCTGGCTTTGCAGCTGCTGGAGCAGGGACTCGGGGCTGCGGAGGGCAGCCCAGACCCGGTTATCTGCCGGCCCGAGCTCATCACACCGACCACTGCGGCTTGACTGGGGAGGGGAAGAGGCGGCGGGAGAGGGGGAGAGGGGATCACATTACGGAGCCTCCTAGTTTCTAATAGGTAAAGGAAAAACGTGGTCTCTGAAGTGGTTATTAATCGTAGAAGTGTGCGTGTGTGGTAGTACTATTTCATTAAAACCATATCCTGAACAAAGAGTTGTTCTTTATTTTTTTTTCTTTGTTGTTATTCTGACAGGATTTTCCAAATCAAAGGATCCCTAGAGTCGTCTACCCAACCACCCCCCGGGGCTGCCTCCCCTTCTTCAAATTGCTCTTGGTATCATGATCGCTGTACTGATTGTTTCTTATACTCTTGATTTAGCTCGAGGACATTTAATAGCTGACTGGATTAAATATTGCAGACTCCAGCCAGGGCTATTTGAAAATCCGGGTCGTGGACTGTGCCGAACTTCAGAGAAGGAAAACTGATCTATGAGATGTGTTTTAAGTTTCACTCAGACCCGGTCAAAAAAGAAGGAAGAGGAAGAAGGATTCTCTGCTTCGGGCCTCTTTTATATGTTAGAAGTTTTAAAAGGTGTGCAGTGATGGGGGGTAGCAAGAGAAGTCAGGAGTGGAACCTGGGAGAGGCCATCTTCAAGAGGGTAACAAAAAATTCCCTCCCATCGTGATATGAAAACAAGAGGCTTAAGAATGTTTTAAAGAACGCTATTCTGGAAGTTGGGGTTCTTCCTTCAGGAAGTGGGTGCTCGTTTGGGGGTGCAATTGCAGACCTTTCTGAAGGTCTGTTGTCCTTGCTAAACTTACAGTACCAAGTTGGTCTGATTTGTTTGCTATTTGTTGGTACCCTTCATTTTCAACAACAGAAATAACAATTCTTTGATTGGCATCGAGGTTCCCGAACAAAAGAGGAAATGTGAACTGTTTTGTCCAGTACTGTGATTAGAAAACCCACGTCTGGAAACCCAGAAGAAGGCTTTCCATGGCCACACAATGTTCAAATCCAAGCCAAACATCCCTCCAGGCTAAGCAGCCCAGGGGCGCAGATCTGACATCAGAGTCCAGGACACTTTGGAACTTACAACCCCAAAGGTAGTAACTCAAGGTTAGGATTCCCCAGGGACAGATGGGTGGGTATATGAGTTTAATGCTATAGAGACAAAAGGTCTGTTTATCTGGTCTTGGGGTACTTTTTAAAATTGTCAACCCTTAAGGTTAATGGGATTGTTTTGAATATATATCAACTCTGACCATGCCTACAGAAAATCCAAGAGGAATACGATAAACCCTGACAGTAAAATTGGATTTAATATTGAGGAAGTCCCTGACTTTTAATTTTTGTTTAAAGCAAAGATCTGCACGGGTGGCTATTTAATACCATTAGCCCGATGCAATGCCAATTTAAGAGCTTTAGGAATAGTGTTTTCCTTAAATGAAGAGCCACAGCACAGTTCATGTTTGTTGGTGACAAATATTTAAACCTTATTGTGTGCAAAGATGCAGATCTGCCCCATATGTTAACATCCATGATAACCTCATGAACATCTCCCTTAAACACAAAGGAAGGAATTGCACTTTCTTCCACAACTAGGCAACTGCAACCCATTTAAAGTTTGTGCATAAACTAAACTTCCCTCTAGCATTATTTAAAAAAAAAGTCTCCTATCTGTATACCTAAATTAAAAAAACAAAAACAAAAACAAAAAAAAACCTTTTCAACTAAACCAATCACTTATCTTAATTTTAAAAAGCCCTGCCCTGTAGGTGGCTGGAACTAGATGCCTGGAGCTGCAGGCTGACCCCAGGAGGAGGCCCGCTCGCTCATCTTTCAGCCGGTCCAAGCATCTTGGAGGTTTAGGGTCTGTCAGGCCTGGCATTCCTTCGCTCTTCTTATCACTCTCGACCCCTTCACAAAGGCAATTGATTAGTTTCAGCTTTTCCAAACCGAGATCCGATACGTTTTCCCAGGATCAAACGTCCTGGAGAAGCCGAGAGAGAAACATGGGTGGGGGTGGGGGTGGGTGGGAGGTGGGGCCGGGGTTTGAGGAATGTGAAAAAGGAAAACGGGCGAACCTTGCCACCCATTTCCAAATTCTGCACCAAAGACACATAGTAGGTGGGGTGTGCTAGACAGCACATGTCATTGTGACTTCGCCTGGAAGATGCCTTTAGCTTTAAGATGTGCCTTCCCTTTCCGGAAACAAATATTTAAAGCAGAAAATAGGAAGAAAAGGAGGTTAATGGTCTATGCCTGGATTTCCCTCTGAGCATTTGCCTCCCTTGCATTCACAGGCGTGGCCCCATTTGCAAATTGTACATCTGTTCTCTTCACCTGACGTTTCATAAAAGACAACATCTGAGCAAGATAAACTTCCTTCAGGTATCTGCTTAACTTTTCACTTGTCAAACTCTCCTCACCCCCAAGGTGTCCCTTTCCCCCACCGCTTGCCTCAGTGGCGGCGTCTGTGGGGCGCTTCCTTCCAGCCCCACTCCTTCTGTGCCCCCTTCCCGCCCCACCCCCAAACCCCACCACCTTCCACCTCCTAGTGCCAACCTTGGCCAGCCATTTTCTTTGGCAGGCCCCCGACCCTTATTTCTACCGCTTCTGTGACTGCAAGTAAATAAGAGGAGAATCTTAAACTCAGAGAGGAAAAGTCGTATTTCGATTCCGGCTCCAGATCAATAAACAAAACAAAACAAAACAAAAACTCTAAGAAGCCACATTTAAACTCACATTTAGGTTCAACTGCTTCATACACGTCTATACATTCCTCGGTGAGATAAGAAAAGGGAGCAGCTGATTTTGATGGTTGTCTTTTCATTGAGCGTTCGGTCTATCTGCTAGATATAAACTGCATGCTTTACAGAAATTTAATTTCAATCGCTGCGCTCCCGCTTCCCCAAGAAGGCTGCTTTCTGGAATGAATGCTTCCAGATTTTTTTTCCTTTCCCTGATCTGAAATGTTGCTGTTCTGGCTTTAGCCTAAATCGCACGCAGAAGTACTACTATCCACAAACTTGAAAGGAGGGAAAAAAATAGACGGGAGAGAAAATAGTCCACGTAAACAAGAAAGACAGCCGATCGAGGCCCTCGCTTCAGCAAACCCCCAACGATCCCATGCAGGGCGCCCACGAAATTTCGGCTATAATTGAGTGTTTTCTTTGAGGTTTTCTGACCATGTGCTTTCTTTCTTAACGTGGTCACTATGGCTGATTGGGCAAGCTGGTTATTCATTATGACCCCATCCAAAGTTTCTTGAAGGCTTATCTCCCTGATACTTATAAAGGATTTATATATATATAGTAATGGGAATGGGGGAGACGGGGGACTTTGTGCCAGTGATTTTAACCTGCTCCACCTTCCAGCGACCTGCCACATGCTCTTTCTTACTTTATAGACATCTGGGAATTCCATACATGCCTTAAACTCCAATTACACACCTTCTTCAAAGGGCACGTGCTTTGATTTGCTAAGAACATTAAGTGGCTAACGTTCTGGAGCCTTGAGACAAAAGCGAAGGGAAAACGTATCCCATGCCCTGCTTACTGGGGCTATTATTTGCTGTGCAGTACATAAGGATAATTAATAATCCTGTTTGCATTTTCGAGGGCTCTGTTTGCAAAGAAGTGTTGCTAGGTCCGTGAGATTCAAAGAGGCTGCCGGCTTTGAGAAATTACGAGAAAGCCGGTCTCTCCTTCCACTTCGCGGGTCCACTTTCCTTCTACTTTCTCTGGTGCTGGGGGTGGGGCAAGCTTTACGACGCTCGAGCAGAAAATTCTGTAAAAGTGGCCCCCAGGGAGTCTCCTCCCGACCCCCTTTTGTCGCTCATGCGGGCGGGTCCCTGGAAATGTGAGGCTGGGCCTTGGCCTGAGACTGGTGCTCTCGCTGCCTCGCTGCCCCGCTACCGCCGACACTTGGCGCCGCCGCCTCTGAGCAGCGGCCAGACGCGCGACCCGGGGCTGTCCACGCCGCCCGAGGAGGGCACAGCCACTGTCACCCCCACTCACCGCCACCCACGCTGCGGAGCCTGCTCCCGCGCCCCCTCCCGCGTCCGCCGCAGGTGAGACACCCACCCCCCCTCCACCGAGTCCTGTTTGGGTTTCCGTGGCGTTTGTTCCCCGCAGGTTTGTTTGTTTTTCTTCAAATTACAGATGCAGGGAAAACCGCCTGACATCATGAGAGCGGGACAAACGCTCACTTTGAAGGATTCCTGGGCAGGACTTCAAGTGAAATCATATGCCTGAGAAGAACTTGATACCGGTCTAGAGAAAATAACCAGTTCTGAGTTTGCCAAACCGTGGAATGTGCGAAATGCTCTACTTTTTTGCAAGAAGCCAAGTGTCCCTTAAAAAGCCCCATTATGACTATGAACCAGAAGACGGAAGAAGCTGTTGTTGAGTGTGGGAAAAAAAGCACACACACTGTGTGAGTTTCCGCTATTTCCCATTATTTTATTAATAATATGTTCCACTTTCGGGAGGGTACCTGCTACTGTGCATGAATTATCATCTGTGCATATGTTTAGCAAGTGCCTGCATACACACACACACATGAGAGATGTGTGTTGAGAATAGAAATTTACTGCTTTCTTATGACTGAAGGCTATCCACTGGAAAAAATTAAAAACAAGATAATTAATTATGTACACCATTAAAGGAAGCCTTCTTCCTCAGTTCAGCATTCACCAAAAAGGATTTAATATAATACTTTTCCCCAATGAGTGCCTTCTGGCTAAAGGGAAAAGATCCCAGTCCAGCCCCCACATCAAATATAAAATTTAACTTCTCACATCTTTAACAGAGGTAACTCATGGTATGTGTCCTTTTAATAAGAGAAAGTAGCCAAGATAAAATGAAATCAAACAGGAAATAATGATGGAGAGGAAAAAAAGCACAGGTGGCTTAATTCTTACTCTAAAAAAAAATAATTAGCACTTTGCTTTATGTGTAAGAGAGTGGGGAATACAGAGGTAGTCTGCAAGCTGAAAAGTGTGCTCCAACAATATTTTCCACTGTGAATTCTCATCATTCAAAGTAAAGCTATTCACCACCTTTCTTTCCCTTCCTTTCTCTGAAAATGCTAGGGAAAATAGTATCTTTAGTTTATTCTAGTAGTTAATTCTACTAATTACCCAATACAAATTCTCTTATGAAAGGAAGTAGAAAGAACAAAACACCAAAAAAAAAAAAAAAAAGGAAAGCTAATTCTCTTTGAAACTTGTAGTTTTTACATTCCCAGCCTTAAGATATAGGTTACCTTCTCAGCAGCAATGGTCAGCTCCATCCTGGTGTAGGTCAAGAAATCTGAAATATCAAATAGTCACACCAAACTGCAGTGAACAAGGCAATTCCCCCATGGACAATTTAGGAAATGGAGATGGAAGTGGTTGGATGATACATAAAAGTAAGAATTACCATCTCAATGCTCTCTCCTATTCTTCTCAGGCACCCTCCTCTCTGCTGTACACACACATACACACAGAACCACAACCACAACTACCACCACACCCATACATAATCACTAGCTCTTCTTGTTATTTTGTAAAGGTCTGTCAAAATCCAAAAAGCAGTCCCCCAAGTCCGTACTAACTTAAGTGCTGCAGACTCCTTGTAAAATATGGTCTAAAATATTCACGGTAATAAATTTACACTATTGTTATGTCAGCATTCTATGGTGAAGTGTGGAGAGGAAGCATAAACCTCAGGCAATAAAGTAACTTCAACCTGGATGGAGCACATGATCAGCTTGGATCAATATACTTCTTTTGCCATAGTCATTGTTTGAATTAGGCAGCAAAATAATTTAACAGTTTGAGAACTTCCCTAATTACATTTCAATGCAGTACACTGGATGTAAAAATTAAGAACTAAGCAATGCAAAACAGTTATTTCTAATTATATTAATTATAAAAGCCAGTATTTTCCTGGCCCAGAAATAACCAGAATTAAATTTTAAAAAATCAAGCACCATTGCCTGATACTGTTTTCCTTAACTTCATGAGATTTTACGTACATATAAGTAACCAGAGGGGCAGACGGGACTGTGTTATTTTGTAAAAAATTGAAATGACTAGAAGCTTAATAGTTGGAGCCTTTCAAATTGCAATTGTTGCTACTAGTTCCCAGGATACTGAAAATTCAGGTTCTTTGTTTATTGTATTTTACCCCATAGCTATATAGTCTTTTTGTATAAGAACAAGCATGTTGCTTAAATGGAGAGCACCAACAGGGGAAAACAGTTTTAGCTTTGGCTTTTCTTTTCAGCAATCATGACACTTGATGTCACTTTCATTCATGAAAAAAGATTTAAGCAGATTACAAATGCATTACCTCTTGCCTGCTGAATTAGAAGTCATTATTTTCCATGCATTTCTATTCAGTCATATGTGTGTAGATAGGCAGATAATTTTCTTAACATTTTATGTACCCTCTCATTAAAATTAACTTATTATTTCAAAATCCTCGACAAAAATATACAGTAACAAGAGAAAATAATGCTGGTTTCATAATGCTTAATGACATTTAACTGTTTTACAGCTACCACTTCAAAATACAAGCAAAACAAGTGAGGAACAAATCTGTAAACTTCTGCTATTTGAGGACTTGATAAATGAGAAAAGCTACCGAGCCCACTCCATATCAAACTGGAAAAATAAAGCTGTCTTTTAAAATAACTTGCCTGTGCCTGTCAGTAGCTAGTTTGTTTTTTTCACTGCTTTGTTTATATTAGTGCCCCCTCCTCCCTTCTGGGTGCCTCTAGAGTTAAACAAGCAGGTATTTACCTTCAATTTAATCCTGAGTTTTAAAAATATAGACCAAACTCTAAGGTTCTTAAAATTTTCAATCATATTTATTTATTGCAGAAAAATAATATACAAAGATATTTACAAAACAATCATAAAAATATGAATGCATTTAGACACCGGATCTATTTGCATTTTACCATGGGTCATCAATAAATAAATAGAATGTTGTTTTTTGTATTTTAAGTTTTTTTTTCCCTCAGAGGAAGAATGAAACAAGGAATTAACTGACTACGATTTTGCAGGTCAGTTTGATCCCAGTATATTTACTTCTAAAGATGTTCTTAAAATTTCCTCTGATTGTTACCATTTTAAAATGGAGAAAGTCCATAATGATGCCTTTCCTTTCAGTGGCTGATTGGCACGACCTCTTGAGAATGCATGCATGAAAAATAAAAATAAAAACATTCTTCGTCAAAAAAAAAAAAAAAAAAAAAAGGAACACAACTGTTCAGACTTCTATCAGAATGTAGAGGTGTGAGGATGGTGCCGCTGCCCGGCTGGGATTCACTGTCCTCGGGCCTGTCTCGCTTTCTGTTTTAAAAGTGCGCCCCACGCCCTGTTTCTTTGAATTTGGGTTCTGCTCTTCTAATTTCCAGGAAAATCTTTGGCATATATAGTTATTTTTAGTTATCCAACTCCAGAGTCTCTAGACTGTCCATTTTCTCCTTCTCTGGAAACAATGACATCTGCAAAAACCCAGAGGGGAGGGGGGAAAGTTGGTTATTGTGTAGGTCTCTGTGGCTGTTTTCTCAGACTACCGAGCACTGTTCTTATCACCAGCCAGCACCGAGAAATTTCGCTGCACAACCTGGAAGGATTTCAGCCCAAGGGCAAGAGGAAGTGGGTGGGCGGAAAGGAGGAGGAGGTGGAATTTGGAAACATTTGTTTTAAGGACGGAATCTCAAAGCCGAAAGAAAAGGAGGTGCTGGCCACACTGTCCTTACCCGCGGTCCTCGAATCTTTTCAGTCTTCCTTCCTGCCTGCCACGCACACGCTCGCGCACGCACACGTCCCTCGCAAGGGCGCGTCTCCCTGGGGACCGCGCTTTCTAACGGGGACCGAACTGTCATCCAGGGACGCTGGGGGGGAGTGGGGGGGGAGGGATGAGGTGACGGGCCAGGTTGGATGGGGAAGGCCGAGAGCGCGGCGTGGGAGGAGGAGGAGGAGGAGGAAAAGGCGGGCACCGGCGGACAGAGAGAGCCGCGGCCTGGTCGTCTGTCCGTCTGCCACCTGAGCGGTGAAGGGGCGCAACGGCGCGGGTCCTTACCTAGTCTCCGGCCCTGCCGAGGGGGGTGGGGGACTCCGCCTGCTAGTGGGACGCAGACATGGACCAGGCCCCCTCCATCCTCCAGACCGAGAAGGCGTAGCTGAGCCGCTCGTGGGCCACATAGCTGCAACTTGCCATCTTGGAGTCCAGCTCGTCGCTCTGGAGGACCTGGTAGAGGAAGTCGATGTACCTGGCCGCTAGCTTGAGGGTCTGGATCTTGCTCAGCTTGTCCGAGGGCAGCGTGGGGATGATCTTGCGCAGCGCGGCAAACGCCTCGTTGAGCGACTGCGTGCGCTGGCGCTCCCGCACGTTGGCCATGACCCGTTGCGTCTGCAGCTCCTCGTAGGACTGGGGGCTCCCGCCACCGCTGCTGCTGCCGCCGCCGCCGCCCGCGCCGCCGCAGCCCGCAGACTTCTTGCCGCGCTTGCCCTGTGCCGGGCTGCCCGGCTCGTCGCCGCCTCCGACGCCCCCGCCCGCGGCCCCACCGGGCCCCGCGCCGCCGCCTGCGCTGCGCCGGCTGCTGCGCCGCTTGCGTCCCCCGCGCTTGCCGCTCGGCGCCTGCTGCCGATCGGGCTCCTCCTCGCTGTTGCTCAGGCTGTCGTCGGCCGGCGAGACTGGCGAGCTGGACACGTCCTGCATCATCTCTCGGGCGGCGACGCGCGGCCTCGCGGGCCCGGGGCAGAGGAGGAGAGCGGGGTGCCTCAGCCCGCCAGCTTCCCCCGCGCGCGGCGCCGGCCGGGGCGGTTCGGCCCGCCGAGGAGGGAGCGGGAGGAGGGATGGGGAGGACGTCCGCGGGGAGGGCGCGCGGGAGAGGCGGGGAGGGAGGCGGGAGGGGGAGGGGACGGTGTGGATGGCCCCGAGGTCCAAAAAGACGGCGCCCAGCGGCCGCACGCACACCCCCGCTCGGCCTCGGCGAAACGTCGCCGGCCCACCGATCCCGCGAGGTGTCTGGGAGTTGGGCGAAGGCTGCAGACTCGGAGGCTCTTATACCTCCGTGCGGGCGGAAAGTTCGGGGGCAGCGGTGTCATTGGCCTGACGTGGGGAGGAGGGACTTTTCCAAGTTTTATAGGAAAGTTTCCGCTTTCCAATCCCCCTCCCCCGTCCCCACCCCCCAGCCTCGGGGTCTAACAATTCGTCCTCCCAAACCATTCAAAACCGACCTGGCCCCGGCGGCCGGCCCCTCCGCCCGCCTCCGCCCGCCTCCCTGCCTTCCTCCCGCTTCTCTTCCCACAGCCCTCTTCGCGCGGGCGCGGGGCTGGTTTCCTTCCGCGCGGGACCGCAAGCGGGCGGCAGCCCCGCACCCAAGTGCCGTGCGGGGAAGCAGCCGGACGACCCGCCCGCAGCGGCTGTGACAGCAGTGGCGACCGCAACTTCTATTCCACGGGTGATGCCTCGTCTCGCCCTAGTTCCCTCTAGTTCGTGAGGCTGGTATGGGACTAATGGGGCGTGGGCAGTGGCCAGAAAACCCCTAGCCACGGAGCCCACCGGGGGGCAGGTCCTCGGACCCTCTCTGAGGCCCGAGAGGCGAACTGCCACGGCCGGGCCCGGAGGTAACGGGCGTTTCTGAAGACGTGGCCGCGCTGCGGACGCTCCGGATCTGCGCCCGGCCTGCTCTCACCCGGTTCCCGAGAAGCATGTGGGCCTTCCTTTACTCTTCAAGGTCACCCACTTTAACGCCTTCCAGCACCCAAAGGGCTACGCCTCAGAAGGTGCTAGAACGTCACAGAAGCTTACTCTTCCGCGGAAGGCAGCCCAGTCCTTGGGGAAGGGCGCGGAGCCGGAGGGACACAGCGCAGTGCCCTCGCTGCAGCCGGGATCGCCTGCTCCGCCAGCCCAAGGAGAAGGCCCTGTGGACCTCTCACCCCCACACCCCGAAATAAGACCCCGCGTCAGGACCTCAGGCTCAGCTCGGATGAGAATGAGGGGGGCTTCAGCGGCATCTGGGCGCACGGAGATGGCCGCTGAGAGCCCCATTTTCCTCCTTCTTAGGAGTCCAGGGGGCAGTTAGGCTTCGTGCGTCCCAGACGCATTCCAATTACTTGGACCCCTACATTTTAAGCATTTCCACCTAATAAGTTAAAACGAAGAACCTTAAAGAGGGTGGTATTCAGAATCTGGCAAACTGGAAGTAGCAGTAAGAGCACAGTTGGTGAGCGGGAAGGGAAGGCGCCGTGGAAGAGAAGCCCATTGATGAAATGCCATTCCTATTTTTTACTTTTATGGAACGAGTTGGGGTCGAATGACCATTCCATGTTCATCCCTTAGGTTGCAAAGCAAACCAGGGGCCAAAGCCAATAGTTAGTGTTCCGGGACAAATTTGAGCCCTCTCGGGTCCCCGCAGCCGTGCCCAGGCCAAAACCTGTCCCCGAGCTCCCCAGTCCGGACTCACAGGACGAGAACTCAGCTCAGCAAAGGTCCCATTCTGGGCGGCACCGGCAGTCGCAGCCGCGGTGTTCTGAGGAGGCGAGAGCCTAGGCGACGCCGCCGGCAGGCCACGTGTCTGTGCCCAGCTGGGGCGCGCTCTTCGGTCCCGGAAACCCCGGGGACCGGAGCGCCTCGGGCCCGCAGAAAGACTTAGCCTCCTAGGGAAGAGAAGGCTGTGCTCTCACGGGAGGGGCGTCCTGCAAGGCACAATTGCAAGCAATAGATTCAGAGACAATGACCACAGCGTGCAGCGGGCCTGCATTGCCTGCCGCTGCCATATTTTAAAATGACAGGCAGCCTGAAAATCAGATTCTCTTTGATCCCCACTTTGTTCCAGTAGTACACAGGGGGGGCTCCACAAAACAAAGGACTCACAGGTTTTCCTTGCGTTGGCATCTGCCGCCCACAGTATTTTATCTCTTGGAAGCGGTTAGCGAATAAACCAGAGATTCTTGCCCCTCTCTTCACTGAGTGTTCTCTTTTGTCAATCTGAATTGCAGATTATTCCACAATTATTATTTCTAACATCGCTGCAGAAGTTTTTTCATCTTTTGGTATCTCATGCTTTGGTTTGTTTTGCTTTTTCGATTTTCACATCTTATTTTTGTTTTATTTTTAAAAAATAAAGATATCAAATGATTGTACTCTGTGGCTTTGGGTAAGACAGGAAAGTGTGGGAAGTGCGGGTAATGTGTAAAAGAAACCTTACCTGACCAAGGGAATTGGTGGAACTAGGAGGGAGCGGGCAAGTTGGACGCGAAGTCAGTTCACAGCAGCGCAGCGAGCTAGGGGCCAGCCTGCCCGACTTCAAAGTCATCAAACTCCAGGACTAGTCCCTAACATGTGAGCCCGGTTCTTCTCCTGGCACTGAACTTCCAGAGAATGAAAAGCAACTCCTGGCCGTTGGGTCCAGCCGTGGAGGCGTGGGGGTGGGGGGGAACGCCCCGGATAGCAGGACGCTTAGAAGAGGGTTTACAATAAATGACCTAACCAGAAATGTCCGGGCCACGGACGCTTCCAAACGGGGTTACAATTGATGACCGTGGGTCCGAGAAGTTTCCCTTGAACGCTTCTGAGGAGTGGGGGTTAAGACCGGTTTCTGAGTTCTCTCCTTAAGGTTTAGAGTTTACTTTTTTGCGCTAAAGATTGTCTGGGGTTCGATTTTCCCTGCTTTCCAAAGTGCCACATTCTCGTGGTCCGACTGTTCACTCTGTTCATCTACAGTTATATGTTCTACTTAACGTAGCAGCTAACACTTTCCTATCCGCACGTGCTGGGGCAGAGGCGGAGCCCCTTTTAATGTGCTAAGTCAAAATACATCTAATTCCAGATATCTCATATACGAAATATGAAACAGTACTTGTAACTTTCACAATGTTAAGTTTAAGTTATGAACGCTCACTTCGTTCTAAAATTCTAATTTCGAGCACTTGAAGACAGTCTTACAAATTTCCCTTTGGTGGTGAACTCAGCCCGTCTTGAAGGACAGCCAGTGGAGTTTTACCTTCTTAGGAAATACTGGATTAATTGCGATTGAATCTCTTCATCTATTTCTGAATGTCCAAGAAAGAAAGAGTTTTAATAGAAAACAAAAGTTTTTCTTTTGCACTTGGGTAATTCAAAACGAGCTTTATTTTCAAACTGCGAACTTGGCATGTTTGCAATTCTTCCTGAGGAATGTGTGCTCTGCTAAAATTTTGAAAAAAAAATACTGTTAGAAGTAACAGGAATCTCATACTGAGCATATGCAATAAGCATGTAAGTACCCAAATAAGTATGTAAATACAGTTTGAATATGCACTCACATGCTCTAAGCAAGAATTACAGATATTTTGGGGTGTGGAAAAGAAACATGTACACTATACAATTTTTAGCAGGCTAATAAATTTTGGAGTTTGGGCTTGCACAGAAGTGAGTGCTTGAATCTGTTCCTACTCTTTTTTCTTTCTCCTTAGTCTTTAGATGACCTATCACCTGTTTGTTGGCTTTGAGTTCTGTGAAATAATTTCTCCAAATTGCAAGAATGAAGCACAGGAACATTCACACAGAAGAGGGCGCAAGGTGGAAAAGGCTGCAGTTGAATAGACCTCAGATGGAATTGAACATCTGAGATTTCATCTTGTTTTGAACAGTTTACAGACATTACCTGGTCAAGTGTTTAAAGAGAACATTTTATTAAAGTGAAAAATATAGTTTGTATCAGCACGTGTGACTTTGATAAAGCAGCTTCTTCATCAGTGACACAGCTTAATGATGTTTGAACACCCTGTCCTAAACACAAGCTCACTCTCTATCTTTAAAGAATGATTGGTTTATTGGTATATTTAACTGATTCTACTTTTTCCTTTCTGAATTTCTTTAAGAATAAGGAAATAAAATTTCAATCTGGAAAGAAAATCTAAAGACACAGACACGGAGGTGCCAAGAAGTACCTCAAATAAACAAATGAGCAAAGCAAGTTTCAAATAAATAATAATCTGAAATATCTGATATCTGCACTCAAAATTAGGATGGGCCAAGGAGATATAACATGCTTAATCTGTAGAGAGAGTAAGATCAGAGCATAGAAAAATGTGGAGACTTTAAGAGCCTTTCTTTTTCTTTTTTTTTTTTTTTCCACCTTGGTCAGCACATGGTGTGGGAGCTGAGGAGTTGGAGTTGGTGTCCCAACTCTCTTGTTGAAAGACACCCTCACTTTACTTATTTCAAGTAATTTCTGGGAGCATTATGAAATAATGTAAGAAATACATGGTTATTCATAGGAACTTTTATTGTGGCCACAAACTTCCTAAATAGTAAGCATTTTTAAAATGTCTTCCTTTTAATCCTCTGATAACCAGGCATTTAAAATATAAATGGAATGATTTACATTCTTTGTTTTTTCAATTCAGTTCCTTTGCTGATTACTCATAGCTTTCACCCCTCTTCACTTCAAGAGACTTCTTTTTTACAAATGACTTTTCCTAAAGCCTTAAGTCCTATTTCCATTGTTTGGATTAATTTTTCCTCCAGAAAATATGTTGTTTTTGCCAGTGACCACAAGAGGACACAATTTCCCAGAGAACTTTTTACAAAAAGTTTATAGAAGAGAAGCTAACAAATAGCAAAAATACAACACAATCAATGAATGTGATTTTGGAGATGTTTATTTGCTGTCACTTTTATTAATTTTTACAACAAGATCAAACATGAATTGGAGTTCAAATTTTAGATTTTTCTTGAAGATTTTATGCCTTTTCTTATTACTGTGTAAGTATACATTATGAAAAGATAATAAAATATTGCTGTTGTTTCTTTCACATTAGCAGAATTTTTACCAAAACGATCAGTGACCTGGAATTTTACTTACTTAATTTTAAAGCAGTTTTGCAATGAAAAAAGTTTTTAAAAATATTATAAAATGACTTGTTTGAAAATCTGAATTTTAATTTGGGCATTCAGGATGTCTTTACGTGGAAATTGTACTTTATGCTTTTTCGATTATTTTTCTCATGCACATGAAAGGTTAATAAGTAAAATTATTTTTCAGAGATAAGGAAAAATGGAATATTTTAAGGTATTGATTCTCAACAGTTCCCCAGAATTATTAGATGCAATCTTTGATTTAATTAAACTATCTTTTTCCTCTTACTATGTCCTGTCAAAATGATTTCACGTTATCTGCATATCTGTATACGTGTTACCAGAACAAAAAAAATTTAAATCCATAGAACTGTACAACACAAACAATGAACCCTAAATTATAGGCTATAATTAATAGTATAATTATAATAATATAATTTCATCAAAAGCTCCACACTAATGCAAAGTGTTAATAATAGGGAAAACTATGTGTGTGAGGAAGTTATATGGGAACTCATGATTTTTCTGTAAACCTATAACTTCTCTAATAAAAACAAATGCATAAAAACCTAAACTTGTGAAAATTTAAATTGAAAACAAATTGTTTCAGAGCATCTGATTACTTTGCAAATTAAAGTAAAATAAAGTGTATTATTATTCTTGACATTTATCTGGAGGAATTTAATAGTTCTGGTGAATTGTCATGACAACCAGAATGGGGAATCCCTGTTTCAGTTGGAATAAAAGCTTTTACCTTGCATTTGTTTCTTTATGCAGATGAATTCCTAATCACATTCTCAGAGATCCTGTTGGAGGGATTGAGCAGTGGGCCAAGAGACTTGGTACAAGAAGAAAAAAAAGAGAACAGAGAGAAAAGAAAAGATTCTTCAGGCCACTGAGGAAGAGGGAAGAAAATCTGGACAGAGAAAGGGAGCTGGAGCAAGTGAACAGGAGTAAGAGAGAAGAATGAAGCCTGATATGTAGGAGTATAAAAGCCTCAATTACAGGAGAATGAAGGAAATTAATGCACATGCTGGGAAATAGAAAAGCACCAGGAATACTTAACTAAGTTTCTGATCAAAGGCAATGCAGTTACTTGCCTGTCCCTTGATGAAGGCATGTAGTTTTAAAAATCCTCATAATGGTCATCCAAATACATAACAGAGTAAGAAATGGGATGGATGTCTGTGAAACTTTTTTATTAAACACTGTTGTTCATCTGATGGGTATGTTCTGCCCTAAACCAGAATGAGACTGCTAGCATGCCATTACTGGACCTCAGAGTGGTGAAGGAGAAGACATCTGGGGGAATGCTGATGTTATTGGTCCATGAAAAAATACTATTCATCTTAATAGAATTTCAGAAATCCTATGTGGTTACTTAGACTTCTGGCTCATTAGTTCCATTTTGGAGGTCAGCCTCGGCATTTTTCCTGTGGCCGAGCATTTTCTCATCTGTCTTCCCATCTCAAATTCTTCACGTTAGGTCAGAACTGCAGATGCATAATCTTGTTACTCACCACCTCCTCAAGACCTTGAGATACTGTAAGGTCCTTTTTTGACTTATGGTCATTTGGGAGACCTGTGTTCTGTTTTCAACTGGCACTAATTAAATGCGATATACTTTTTCTTTTTCTTTTAATTTAACAAAAAGACATTGGTATCTCTTATTGTATTAGGTGCTCTGAGGAAAAAGATTTACCTGATCTCAAGGACATCACAGTCTAATGGGAAATAAACATGGAAACAATTTTGTAACATAGGGAGCTAAATGGTATGATAGATGTTGGCAAAGGTTGCCAAGAAAGAGCCTTGAAAGTTGTCCGAAGTGATAAGGATGCCTTAGCCATTGGGAAATTACCTTTATGCATCTCCAAGAATGCTTCCAGAAATGCTACCCCAGAAGCAAAAGAACAGAAAGGCTCAAAAACCAAATTAGGTGCACAGATCCCATAGTTTATTGAGTCAATTTACAACATACAGCAAGAAAGGGAAATAAATGAGTAGGTTAATAGACCAGGATAGGTTACAAGCAGGCAGAAAGACCATACTGCTCAACTCCTGGGGTATACCATTATAATATGTCCTGTTTTTTCCCTCTCTATATATGTTTCTATTAACTTTCCCCACTGATATTGTGGTTAAGAGGTTCAAAATGAAGGGTGAGCAATAGATGGAGCATGTCTGGAGCTAAAATACAGCTCTACTACACAGACACTGATAAATATACCTGGCCACAACTCTGGCTTGTCATTTCCATGAGCTTAGCCCACTGAGCACCTCAGGATATTATCCATCTGTTTCAGGCAGAGGACATGTAGGTCAGAATGGATGTCAAAAACAAGGAGCCTTTTAGAGACTTCATGCATGTGGGTGCCTCATGAATATTGAGCTCTTCAGTTTTATGACGATTTTGTGCCTACTCCAACTTTCTATCCATTCCTTATGTCTGTCTCTCAAGTTACTTGCTTCTATACTATACTCATCCATCTTCCTTACATCCTTTTCTTACTCTCCTTAGCAGAGTTGTATATTCATAAATAACCCAGTAAGTATACTGTGCAGCTTTCCTGACGGACACTCTATCTTAGCTATGGTCTTCAAGGATGGGTAGGAGCAAACTAGGGGCGAAATAGAAAGGGGAGGGGAAGGAGCATGTTATAGTTATTGGCTTCAGCACAGGCAAAGCCATAGATGGAGGCATGAGTATGCATGACTGTGGCCCAGGAAAAAAAACACATTCTTAATCTTGATCCTATTCCTGTGGGTATGAACCCATCTAAATAGGACCACTTGAAGCTGTTATTTATTTATTTATTTTTTACATGCGCAGGCACTGGGAAATAAACCTGGGTCTCCAGCATGGTAGGCAAGAACTCTGCCTGCTGAACCACCATGGCCTTGTTATTTTTTATTTAGGGCATGACCCGACTGATTGAGGGTGGGTCTCAATCCAGATTACTGGAGTCCTTTATCAGTAGAAGAAATTCAGACTTGGTGGGAGAGTAAGCCATGGGGGAGGCACCAGAAGTTGGAAGTCAATGGAAACCTACAAGAGAAAGAAGAGAACATTTCCATGTGATGAGAGAGCCAAAGGAGACCAAGGCGAGCTAGCCAGAATGCTACCAACCCTGGAAGGAAGCAATATCTTGATTTGAACTTCTAGCCTCTGAAACTATGAGTCAATAAATTTTCTATGTAAGCCAACCCATCGTGTGGTATATACCATAGCAGACTGGAAAATAAGACGATGACCTTTGCAGGGACCTGCATATTTGGTATGGCTGAAGGTGGAATGACTATGGAAGCAGCCAATAATGATGTGAAATTCAATCCACAAAGTGGCCAGGGTAAGGTATTTGGGTTTTTTATGAAGGTGATTGTGAAAATTGAATAATGTTAAGCAGGGAAAGGACATGATCTGGTATAAATTTTAGAAAGATCAATATGGGGACAGTGTGTGGACTGGATTAGTCAGTGACAAAGCTAGATTAAGGAAGTGATTGCTTCAGTCCACAACATGCCTAACCTAAGTACATTAACTTACCCTCAGGCCATGGGGTGTCTATGGAGATGTGGAATGGACAATATAGATTTGAAAGAAACTGATTGGATATAGTGATATTTGGAGGCATCAGTTTCTTCATCTGTGAAATGAAGTAGTTGGACAGATGATTTGAAATTGTGGAAAAATATTAAACTTTTAAGAATAAACCTTTAAAAAATGATATTAGAAATTATCTAGGCCAACTAGGCAGTCTTACAGATGAGAAGATTTTCTCTATTTCCTATGAGCTTTAAAATTTGGCAACCTGAAAAGATTTTCCTAAGTGATCAAAATGAGTTTTCTTCTAGTTCTAGAAACTGCTTTGTGACCAACTGTAGGCCTAAACTTTTGTACCAGAAATAAGTAGAGCAGGCAGTGGAGTGGTTTGAAGGCGAGAATAAGCACCTCCCCTCCCCCTCCAGAACGCATTCTACACTTCCCAAGGCCTTGATGATAACTCCAACACTGTGGTTTGTTACGTTGAGGCTGGCATTGTCCTCTCCTGGCTCCTCTTTTAAATGGCAAAGTCCCCAGGGTGAGGTAACACATGGGGTCACTAACACCTTTGAGTGAATTAGATTGTATTTTTCCCTCATGACGGAGGGGCTTAGGGCAGCTGAGAGACAGAGACAAATTGGAAAGGCCAGGCTGAAGGGCAGGGAAAATCATGAAGAAAGGAAAGAAGATGTTGGAATGCCAGGGCCTTTGTAGTTTTCCCAAGTGAAAGTGTGGGCTTTCGGGGCTGTCATTCAGTGTGGCTGAAGCTGTCCAGTCTGTCTTCTGCATTCAGTTCTCGATAATGTGCAGTGAGATAGAGAGGAAGCAAGAACAATCTCTAGCTCAGCAGCCCACTGGTCCTGTTTCATCATCTCAATTCTTGTTAGCTGAAAAGTCTTAGATCCTTGAAATGTGTGTATTGAATAAGGGATAATCTTTTTCACTTATCAGAGATGAGTTAAGAGAAAACAATAATCTACAGTCTTTTTGTTTCAACTATAATTGGCCTGTTGAGATGTCATGCTCATGAGCAGAAATAGTCCCAGGCAATGTGAAGTTTTTGTATGTAAGGAAAACAGAAAGAAATGGCAATAATTACTAATGGTTATATACAGCCTCAGTGGCCATTTAAATTTCAAAGCCAAATTTTTTGATCGGGGAGAAATAATAGTTCAAAATACCTTAAAGAGAAATACAAAGATGTTAAACCATTCTGAAGCTCATCAGCTGGCTCAGAATATCAGAAGAAAGTATCATACAAATAAATAATATTAAATTTATTTTATGTGGACCAACCTCCAAAATAGACTATAGTATGATATAGTTATTAGGAAAAACAAACCATTTCTACATTTAGGTGGCATGAGTTATTTATTCATGGTTATTATTGTTACGTTGACTCTTATCTAAAAAATTGGGCACCCTGATAATTTACAGGGATTCATTGCAACATTTTAAGGTACTTTCTCAAAAAATTTAACAGAATAGGGAGAATTTCAAGATAGAAATTTGAAAAGATAGAATGCCTACCAGATTTTAGGAGCTGCAATTACAAGAGTGCTTGAACTTTTGTAATTTCCATGAATTAACAGGTACAGTGGGGTTGAGTAGTGTATCTCCAGATAAGTCCACTAGAACCTCAGAATGTGACCTTATTTGGAAATAGGGTCTTTGCAGACATAATTAGTTAAGGGTTGGTATAAAAATCACTCTGGATTAGGGTGGGTCCTAAGCCCAATGACTGGTATCCTTGTAAAACAGGAGGGGACACACAGAGACACAAGGAAGTAGCTCATGTGACAATGGAGGCAGAGATTGAAGTGATGCAGCCACAAGCCAAGGGATGCCCATGATAGCTGGGAACTACCAGAAGCAAGGAGAGATTCTTTCCTAGAGCCTTCACAAGGAGCACGGCTCTGCTAACACCTCGATTTTGGACCTCTAGCCTCCAGAACCATGAGAGAATAAATTTCTTTTGTTTTAAGCCTCTCAGTTTGTGGTAATTTGTCATAGCCACTCTAGGAACTAATACAGTAGGTCTAGCAGAGGCTTGTATTATTGTAATCATTTCGTAGAATGAGAACAGAGGTAAAAACAGAACAAAAAGGGATCTAAGCTCTTCTTAGATTAAATTAGATGATCATTCTATTTTAATTTATTATAAAATTCTTTTTTTTTTTTTCTACATGGGCAGGCACAGGGAATCAAACCCGGGTCCTCGGGCTTGGCAGGCAAGCATTCCTACATGCTGAGCCACTGTGGCTCACCCTATACAATTCTTAAGGTATTACAGTTGAAGAGCTGGAAACACTGCCAATAAAAATCACTTAAATAAAATTGTAGACTCTTGGGGCTAGAAGGGGTTTTAGAAATCTAGTGGACCTTTTCCTTTCCTGGCAAGGTAGAATGGCTGTTGAGAACAGCAGAAGGAAGAATATGGATTCTGGAGCCAGTTGGTCTGACTTCAACCATTGCAACCTCTTCCTATCTATGTAAGCTTAAATAAGTTACGCATCTCTCCATGTTTCCTGTAAATGGGGGAAAATACTATACAACATTAGCTTCCTGTGATGATTAAATAAATTAAGTGCTAAGCACTTAAAATGGTACTTGGTTCTTGACACGTATTTGATATTATTATTTTAAATAAAGACTAAGATATGCCAAACCTTGTAGATTGAGAAAAACATTTTGACTCTGGAAGTGTTTAAAGGGTAGAAAAAGAAGTGGATGATCTAGTTTTGTTGAGGAGCAACTGTGTCTACATTCCTGTATCTCCCTAAAAACTCAAAGTGCAGAGTGGGGACGCTGATTGAAGAAGGTTCCATCATTTATGCACGCTCTAGCTGCTGAGGACCAAATACCACAGGCATATGACCCCTTCAGACTCTGTATATAAGAGTCTTCTCTAATGACTCTTATGTCCACCTGTCTGCTTGATAACCTCAATGTGAGTTTCTCACAGACATCTCAAATTCATCTTCAATAAGTTCTCAAATATACCACCCTCAACAGACCTGTTTCTTCCACACCCACAAATCAGCAAATTTCAGTAAATTGTTCACCTAAATTGCTTAGGATAAAAACCTAAGAGCCATCATCAATTTCTCTGATTCCCTCTATCTACCTTCTCCATTGTGAAGGAGGATGATTGTGAGGAATGCTTTCTCCTACCAAGACTGATACACTATGTATTCACACGAGGAAGTTTGGTTGGATGCTGGAAAGTTACTGGAACTCCCACAGAGATGTCATTTCCAGATCCTATAGCATGGAGACTCTCTGTAGCACAATTTAGCACTCAATGGCTGGTTTTGACATCTCATCTGTTCAATTTGCATTAGATATTTTAGTCCCAGGTAGCCTGTAATTACCATGAGAACTCAGATTCTTATATTTCTCATGAGTCCCATAATGCACAAAAAAGGTACTCTCTATATATTTGTTTATCAATAATTACTTTCTCTAGAAAAGTACAAAAGTTGCAGGTACTTCCATAGGTCAAATATTCCTCAATTTACCTCAGGTTACTTGAAACCTGAATTTTAGTCATTATTCACAAGCAAGAATAAAACTGAGCAATAGCTACTACTCAAAAAAAAATCAGAGTTAAAGTCATTTAATTTAAAACATAAATTCAGATAGCACTTCTCCCAACAACTATTCACCAAAATATTGCCACTAACTAGATTCTGAAATTATGTAGGAAAACAGATCTGGTTTTTCTCACCCAAATGCTGATCGGAACACGATCAGCTCACGATCAGAACAATGTCTTATTTTGCGTCTCATGAGGGGCATGGCAAAGCACAGATATTGGTAGAGAGAATAAAACTACAGTAAAGCAGAAACTATCTGAACCTTTTTGGTTTTACGTTCTTTTAAAAGAAGAAATTGGAGCAGGTAACCCTAAATTGGAAAAAAAGAAGTTTCAGGTGTATAATTACAAAGAACCAGATATGTGTGCAAAAAATAGTTGGAAATTATCCAATCTGAACCCCTGGTAATCAGAAGAGGAAGAGCAGTTGGTTCTTTGACAGCTGAGATGTGAACCCCGCCTCTTCCTGAGCCCTCAGGGTGGCACAGCACTTAAGGAGCAGTCCATTCTGTCAAGATACGAAGCTCTCATTCCCCCACAGGTCTCAGAACTCATGAGTATTCGCTCGTCCACAACATTCTTGTACAGCAGGGTTAGTGGTTAGTGTAAGAGCAGGGAAGTGTGCTAAGGCCTATAGCACATGCGGGCTTCTCTTTGGAGGAAACAAAGACTAGTTAGGAGGTCATGGTAGAAACCCAGGTGAGTGATGACTATGCCCTGAACTGACAAATGGAGAAGAAGCAATAATCAATAATAAAATACATAATAGGACAATATTCTCCAAAAAATTTGAATATCAGAGTTAAAGAAAACATTCTATAAGCATCCAGATAGAAAACGCAGATTAATTATAAAGTAATGACATCTCGCTACTTAAGTCTTCTTCATAAGACCAAATGCCAAAAGAATGCGGTGGTTCAAGAAGTTCATGTACCCAGTCAAGACTGCATTTACATATGAAGAAACAAGCATAAAGGCGTTCAGAAAAAGAGGCAAAAGTAAAAAAAAAAATTCTTAAATAAGGACATCCTATAACAACATTTATTGTTTATTATAAATATATACCTCATGCCAGAAAAAAGATTTGAGGTGGATGACAAAAATAAAAAGTCAGCCTAAAGACATGCACTAAAAATAAATTAACAAAAGGAAAACAAGACTGGAAAGTAAAAGTTAGCTAAGCTAGCAGGAGAATGTATTTTCAGTGTCCTATATAATTTGTAGCAGTGGTTTAGACACTTGACTCTAAAAAGTCTAGTGAGAAATATGAACAAGTATCACAGTTATAAGATTCTTAGGGTCCACAATGAAACATATGTACAGATACGTAGTTCAAGAGAAGCATAATTATTCCTCGTACTGTGACCCAAGAAGATTTTTTTCACTAAAACTCATAGGGAAGGAAGGACTGGGTATTATAAAGGACAGGATCCTTGACAATATCTGTATATCAAATTCTCGACAAGTACAAAGGGCTGAAGATTTTTGAGTGTCTAGAATAATACATGTCATCCAGCTACGCTCAGTCAATACTGTCTTCACTAAGATTTTGAAAGTTGTTGAGAAGTAATTCTGAGATTGTGCACCTTGAAATTTTATAATGAAATGCATAAAACAGGTTACCATTGAAGTAATACTCTCTTGAGAAAACCATTGAGCCCAACAGAATCTTTTATGCTTAATTAATGCTTTGTTGCCACTGGTTGGAGGTAAGGGTATAAAAATCAACTATTCAGTCATCATCAAATACAGCCCAGGATAATTAGCCCCAATCTGTAGTTAAATTAGCCCCAATCATAGAAAGTCCTGGTAAGCAGAGGTACTAAAATTATGCTAAATCTCTTAAATTTCTTAAATTTGAATGTAGGTTAGATATGCACATTTATGTTTTTATATATGTTTATATATGTTTCGAATAGCTTTGTTTCATCAAAATTTATACTATCATAAAATAAAAATAAGTCTGTTGAGTTTCATAATGTATATAGCTAATCCCTAATCTATCACACTTTATTTTCTCTTTCATTTTGAATAAGTATTTTCCCCTCTGTAACATCAGAGTGGTACTTATATGATGAGGGTAAGATATGAGGAGTTCAGGTGTGTTATAAACTGGGGTGGGGAAAGGTGATGTACATAACCTATGAAAGGTTATGTATTGTGTACAGCAGCTCCTCCCTCAAATCAGCCCAACATACTCGTAACAATTTCAAATGGTTCCTATAATGGCCTTAGGCTTAAACATCTCCTGTGTGTCTGAGACCATTTTGTCCCTTGCATACATAATATGAATGAGATGCAATTGTGTGACAGGGCCTGTCCTAGGAGCCCTGGAATGGAGGTAAATATTAAGTGGGATGTTTTAGTCTGCCAGAGCTGCCAGAATGCAACACACCAGAGATGGACTGGCTTTTAATAAGAGGGGATTTATTTAGTTAAAAACATATAGTTCTTCAGAGGAAAGGCAGCTAACTCTTAACTGAGGTTCTTTCTTACATAGGAAGGCACAGGCCTTTTCTCTAGCCCTCTTGGTTCCAACAACTTTCCCCAGGGTGATTCCTTTCTGCATCTCCAAAGGCCTGGGTTGAGCTGTGAGTGCTGAGATGAGGTATGCTGAGCTGCTTGGGCTGTGCTACCTTAGCTCTCTCATTTAAGCTTCCAGCCAGTTAAATCAAGCATCATTCATTGCAGCAGACTCGCCTCCTAGCCAACTGCAGATGTAATCAGCAACAGATGAGGTTCATGTACCATTAGCTCATGTCCGCAGCAACAAAACTAGGCACCTTCACCTGGCCAAGTTGACACCTGAACCTAACTACCATATGGGATATGCACTATTACAAAAATATGGTGTTCCAAACATGCTAGCTGTTTATTTATATCCTGAAAGAGATTGGACAGGTGCTCTGGGCTTGGCTCACTGACTCAGCCATGCTGGAAATTTAACTCATTGCTCTGCGATCCCCAAAATGTGGCTTCCATTTCATCGGCCAAGATGGTCACTCCAGGTTCTCTTTTCAATTTTGCCTTCCAGCCAGTGGGAAGGGACAAAAAGCCAGGGAAAAGGTATGTCCCTCTAGTAAGGGACTTATCTGAAATTACCCATGTAATTTCTGTTTACGTCACGTTACTAAATCTTAGTCACATGGCCACAACTCACTGCAAATGAGGCTGTGAAATGTAGTCTTTCTCCGCGAAGCTACGTCTAGCACAACCTTTATGGGTTCTACTGCTGAAGGAAGAAGGGGAGAATGAATCCCGTGGATAACTAGCAGACTCCTTCTTAAGTAGTGAGAGAAACAGGCTATATTCTTGGCTGCTTTACCTTGGTTCTGAGATTAGAATGTACTACTTTAGACCTAGTCATCGTCTGTATGCCAGTTACAAGGCCATTTTACTCAACCTTCCACTGCCACTGTCCTCCCAGCAGCCTCAATTCAAGGGCATTTAGGTATAAAATGGTACAGAACTTAATATATATCAACTGCCTTTTCTCCATTCTGTCCCAGTAGGCTCCTATTACTAATGCCCCCCCCACATACCTCATCTAATACCTGTACAAATAGTCCTTTACTCTACTATGAGCTCTTTTTTATGCAAGTATGTCTTAACCAAATTAGAAAACTGTGTTGAGATCAGAGCCAAATCCAGAATAAGCATCCAACACATATATGATGGATTTTTGTTAAATTGGTAATGAAAGTTAGCACAAGAATTGGATGCTGAACAGAGCAAGAAAACTCAATCTGATTCAGCCCAATTTAAATGTAAACTGACCCTACATTATTGCAACTTTTCATTCTCCCTTCATTATGACATTTATGTGCTTGTTTAGTTTAGGGCTGCACATAAGAATAACCATGAACATTTGACTTGGGAAAGGGGAATCAGGAAATTGTTCACCTTCTTGACCATTTTGTCAACCCCTCTCTCCCAAAGGAGACATTTACATAGTCCAATAACTTCACTAAACTGTAATAAAATATATCTACATGCTTTCTGTCTCTATAATTTCTGTAGAAAACATAATTTGCATTCATTTTTATAGAAGGAAAGAATCTTGAAAAGAAAAGAAACTTTTAATTTTATAGGCTAGCACATGAAATATAGTCAATGAGTCTGACAGTGCTGGCATGAAAGGGGAAATAAAGACTGTGGGGAAAGAGAGGGGAAGGGGTAAAGAGGAAGCACAAGAGATCTACAATGATTTTTTTTCTTATAACTAGCCACTTATTCTTGTGATGTGAGTGATAAATGAACAACTAGTAGAACTGTAACACAGTAAAATACATTGAAAGCCAATTACTAATGCTAGAGGATCATTAAAAAGCGAGTACTGCTAAATTATAGCAAATGTCAGAGTTTGGAGGAAAATGTTATTTATGAAGGAGTGAAGTCCTCAAAGATATCCACAGAGTCAGAGATGTAATAATAGTGTTATACTTTAAGCTGATGAAGAAAATGTTATAAATCATGTCTTCCGACTTGGAAATTCTCTCAACTGTTGGAATTTTATTGAAGGAAAGCCTCTATTTTGAAATAAATGTCATAAATCTGAGAATTTTTTTCACTTTTGTCATTTGAGCCATTCGGTAGTAAAGCTATGGTAAGCCTGCATGAAAAGTTTCTAGCCAGCCTGGGAGTACCTAGTTACAGTTACTTTGAGTAGTGCCCTTTCCTCTTGGAAGATGTTTCCATATTGTCTGCCCAAACTGTCCCGGATGCCGGGACACTTAGCACCTCTGATTAGATGCTGCTCTTCTTATTAATTTTGGCTACTGGGCTGTGACAGTAAAACTTACCAAATTATTTCTTATACTAACATTGCATGGGGCATGAACCAGTTGGAGTTTCCTTTTTCTGAGATGATGAAACAAACATCTTTGAAAACAATTCTCCTTCGTTTTAATGTTAAATTTCACATTAGAGATTCATCTAAATGTAATTTGAATTTTACTGAAGGGGAGAAAAATAAAGGAGTAATACTGTCCATGATCACATAGGTATTGCTATTTGATGTGGCCTGGTCAAAGCCACAGGATAGATTTTTCTGATACTCATATAATTTTCCTGCTCCTTTTTTTTTTCTTATGGTAAGCATTATAAGTGTGTTCTTTAGTGTACTTTAACTGGCACCCTATGATTAATTATGAAACAGAATCTTTAACAAAACATATCATTCCCTGGAAGAAACACCAAGGGCTTTGTGGTCAGAAGTGGTAATCTTATTAGAGTGTTAGTCAGTAGGATGCTATATATGTATATTACACATATACACATATGTTTTTTTGAAGCATGTAAGAAAATAGCCCAATTTAGATGCAAGGAGCTTTTTCTTTCACAGTCTATTTGAACACAAAGCAACAATGGTATGTAAAATTAGAGCAAGGGAACTGAATTCAAATTGTTTGAACTAGAAATTTTCCCAGTAGCAACAGAGCTACTGTTGCAAATGTGGTATAACTGAATGCAAAGGAACCAACAGCAGCTTTGCGAGGGAGTCCTTCAGTTTGTATTCATGAAAGAGCCTTACCCACCTAGCCAAGCAAATACTACTGCACTGTCTTCGCATGAATTATATGCCAGCCTATACCTAACTGACGTGGAGCAACGTTACAGCATCATTTGCCAAGTTCAGCTCTAGGGAAGGTGACAGCTCAGCCAAACTCTGGCTCCACCACTGTCTAAGCTTGGAAATGCAATTCGAACTTGCTTCCTGATCTGTAAAAAATATCTACTTTAGTAAGCCTTCTGTTAGGAATGGGTGCTGTAATTAAGGTAAAAAGCTAGCATACAGTAGTTGTTTGATAAATTCCCTGCTGTCTCCACTGGCTTTTTCGTTCCTCATTCCACACTAGCTGCAATGGGAAGCAGCAAAACTCAGCAGAACAGAAGAGAAGCTGTATGCCAGCAGAGGCAAAAACCAGCCAAGCAAACAAGATTGTATTAGTTGCTCTTTTTTTTTTCTTTTTAATCTGTCCTTTGTGCTTATTTTAAGCAGCAGTGAAAATAATGGTGTATGAGAGCCAAAAAAGTAAACACTGTTGTTTTTCATGAGCTTTCCTCTCTAGAATTCACCAAAGTTTTTATTGTCTCGAAGACTGATTAATTTTTAGACAATTAATTGTGAACAAAGAATAATCGTAAATCCTGTATAACCTGTATGAAGCTATGGACAGGGTTTTGTTTGGTTAGAATTAGCTCTCAGGGCCAGTCATATTCTAGGTATTAATTTAGCCTAAGTGGCTCCCTCTTAAACTGTTTTGGTTTCTATGGAGAGTTTTGTTCTGGTTTACTGGTATATAACTGTTTCCTCACCTTCTCATTTCCTGAAATAGCACCATGTACAGTATCTAAATTTTGACTAATATAAATCAAAGCACATGCTTTCCTTTCAGGAAAGTCCTCTATTTCAACATGTGTGCAGGACTTTTCCTTTTAATGCATTAGACATCTGCTATTGCTAATGGGGATAAAATGTCACATGTTAAAAACAATAAATGTTATTAAAAGCAGTTCAGGTCTTAAACATTTTTAAAGCATTCTTGTTAGAAATGCAGTTTTTTTTTCAGTCTTTGGTAGAGTTTTCAAGCCCGAACATGTAAACTATGTGAAAAAGAATAAGCATATGTGTATGCAAATTTGAATATATAAAGCATTTTTGGATCACATCATTTTCTAATATGTCCTTTTAAAAAGTAAAGTAAATATTAAACATTACATAATTCTTATGTATCTACATGCACATACACACACGTGTATATATAGTAGTTCCTATGGGGATAAGTAGTCCTGACTAGTCAATAAATGTCTTAAAGAATCAGTATGTTACTGTAGCTATTTTAATTGCCCTTATATATAAATATTATACATAGATATGAATTTTATATAGATATGAATTATGAGTGAACTTAGTTTTGTTTAAGAAAGAATCCCTCAACATCTGAACTGAATTTTCCATTTCAGTGCCAATGATAGTAAAGGCATATTCGCTAAGAACTTTTTTCAATTCTTAAACCCTGAGTATTTGATGGTAAATGTAATCTTCATACTTCTCATTAATTTCAATTTCCCTTTTTTTGGGGGGAATGTCAGCAAAATTGTCTGATTGAAGGTAGATTGAGAAGTGGGAATCAATCTTTTTCTAAAAGCCTATATACTCAAATCCCAAAGTTTTAGAAACGCTTGAAACTGGGCAGCCATAAAGCTTATCAGTGACAATGAGCATTAGCTTAGCCCTAATCGTGTGTTTTCCTGCAGGCAAATTCTCCATATAAAGTACTACCTATAGTAATTCTACAGAGTATTAGAAGGGATGGATTACTACATGCAGCAACAAGGATGAATCTCACAAATATAACATTAAAGGAAAAAGCTAGACACTAACTAATAATTTAATTTAATTAAATTTCCCAGCACAAAAGCTGGGAAAACGAATCTATGCTATTAGAAGTCAGGATACTAGATATCCCTACAGGGCATGGGGACAATGATTGGAAGGAATCACAAGGGAGAAATCTGATGTGCTGGAATGTTCTTTCTTTTTTTTAGAATAAAAAAAGGAATTATAAAATATCATTACTAAGCACCTTAATTGCCTAGGTTTAATGTTTTACAATTAAGAAGGCAAAAGTATTCACGTAGGTGGCAGCTTTCCACACCAACTAAAAGTTGAGCTTACAAATTGTATTGTGTCGTTCTTTAATTTCAGGTATTTTTATTATTTTTCTGATTACAGAAGAAAGTTAGAAAACTTGGAAAATACAAATAACTACCAAAAATGGCCAGTTATCCTATAGCATATAAAAACAAACATCTGTATCTATAGATTTAACAATATGCATACATACACATGTATACTCATACACATTCCCATATGAAATAGAAGTGAAATCATGCCTTACATATTCTTTTATAAAGTGCTTTTTTACTTTTCAGTTATTAAAAACATCTTTCCACAGCATGTACTGTTACTTTACATCAGCCTTGCAATGGTTGCATACATTTAAAATTAGAACTCATTTTTTAGTTGTTTACGTTATTATCTGCATTTGATATGATAAGCAACGCTGAGATGATTATTTTAATCCAATCTTTATACATATTCTTGATTATTTCCTTAGGTTAAATGCCCATAAGTTAAATATTTGTGTTAAACTATATACAATGATTTAATATTTTTAATTCATAAACAAATAGTACTCCAAAGATTTTTTAGTTTTGAACAATTCAGTCTCACAATAATTCACAGACTTTCACTAGCAAATTGAGAGTTCCTGTTTACTTATACCCTTGCTAACACTCGATATTTTAATTTTTAAATATTTGAGAGTCTGAAAAATCAATGATAAAAATTATTGTTAATAAAAAATTATTAAAATTTGCCTTTCTTTGGTAAGCATTTTGTTTGAGCATTTTTATATGTTTATAAGCTATTTTTTCTTTAAAAAAACTATTTAGTTGGCATCTCCAGTACTTTTTTGCTATGTTTTACCTTATTTTATCCATTTAATTGCTATCAATACAAGATTAAATTATATGTTAAGGCTATTAACCAAACTTCTTATACATTGCAAATATTTGCCCAGTTTGCTCATGTCATTTTTAAAATTTAGTTTCCATTCAAGTGTTTTAAAATTGTATGCAGGCAATAAATAAACATTTTTCTTCAATGGTTTCTGCCTTTGAAAGCCCCCAACTCATACTATTTAAACAAAATATAAATGGTGACCTGAATAAGTTACAGAGCTAGAGTTCCTTTAATAGTAATTATGTAATTAAGCTTAGAATAGACACATACCCAAAGACATACAGTTTCATGTAATTGTGTTTCATGTAATACATTTTTCCTTGAAGTTTTTGAACCCGTATGGTTCCCCTAATGCCTTAGAGTCTACAAATACTGGAATCTAAACTGTCATTTCTCCAAAGTGCCAATCTGGACCCAATCTTATATTAAGTCTTATTTAGATTATCAGGAATTTAACAAAAGTATAACACACTCAGCCAGTTCACTTAAAGCCTTCGGATTATTTATTTATTACAATGAAGCTAAAACCATGTAGCCAAGTTATAAGAATTCACAAGATGTCATGATGTGATAAAATACGGCTCAGATCTCTCCGCGCAGAGTCAAGATTCAGATGGTATTCTTGAATCCTTCTTAGCTCCTTTCCTGATATGCTAAATTACCTGAACTTCATAGACACTCTTGAATATCTCCAAGAGGAAGTTGCTCTGTTCTCAGGGAAGATTCTGTTTTTCTCATTGAGTCAATGGTCCTCATCTAATCAATGAGTGTTCTGTAGGTTTCCTGAATAGCAATTCCAGACGTTTGCTTTTCTATCCCTGACTGGCTGCTGGTCCTAGTAATTATATTCAGGTTTAATATTCTTATGTTGGACCAAGCCTCAGTCAAGAACTGGGGTAATTCCTGAGCTTGTTTTAAATGTACACTTATCAATGCTCACTTAAATACCCATTTCAGTGATAAAAGATTGAGATGTTCAGCAATCATTAACATTGTGCCATACAAAGTCCTCAAGAAAGAGATCTTTAGTACTAAAAAAGAATGAAACTCCCCAGGCTCAGAAGAAAAGGAAGAAAAGTCAAACTCTTTTAAGGTTTGAGCCAAGAGGAAAAAAAAGATATGCACCATCTATATGAAAATACATGCAAAGATATTTTCTAATGGAAGCATTTTGCATGATGCATGTTTTCGTTTATATGAGCCGTACAGTGGGAGACAGGCTCTGAGTGCAGAAGCAGAAGTTCTACGGGTGTCCCAGGCAAGGCCCTGTGCTTTGGATTGGGGTGTTGTACATGTTTTTGTGGTGATGTAAACTGGGAAGACTTTGTTGTGCTTTGTTGTATAATGCCTTGAGTTCTAGGCATTTTTTCAGCCTGTTTTATGTTAACTTTAGGAGCAGTTGATTGGATTTGATGAAAAGTAGTACACTCATACAGCGTAGGAAGTTTAATTTGTGGTTCTGTCATCTCGAAACAAAGTGGCATCCAATATGTATTTTAACTGAGCCCATCTGTTCTAATTTTAATGGACTTCAGTGAGATTAGGCAAATGAACAGTGATGAAAGAAATGGTGTGGTAAGTTCAACAAGCCCTGTAATTAAGGAAACCACCTCTAGTCAAATGCTTTTTACCTACATTCACCAAATATTTTGCCAAAAAATGAACCCATGGTCAGAATATTTGAAATTGGGTAGTTTTCTTCCAAGTCAGAAAAATTTTAGTAAATTTCAGAAGGCCCCGTACCCTACCATCAACTCTCAAATATGTCACTTGAAGTTGAATCAAAGCTTTTAAAAAGGAACAGGATGTTAAATAATTCTCCTTTCAACTTTCTAGGCAAGAAGGAAAAATTATCAAATAAAATACTAGATATGAAAAATGTTACCTATTGTTACATGTTGAGAGATTATGTGCAACTAAAAGACCCACCTTATCTTTCCAAAAACTGATATTTAGATAGCATATAAATCGATATCAAATCATACAAAGCTTTTCAGAGATATTGTGTAAATCCACTAGCATCAGAGTGCACAAACTGTGAGTAAAGAGGAGAGGTCAAGTGCCACACTTTCAAAGACTGTGTAAATGGCAGAAATAACACAGGATGTATAAGGATGCTCTTTGTTAGGCATGTTTCTTCTCTGCTTCTCTAAAGAGAAGTCTTTTCTCTCTTTCTCCTGAAACTTTCCTGGGTGAACAGGGAATCCTATGTCTCTCCGGGCCAAGTCAGCCAATCATGGTTGACCTGAATGATACACAGCTGTTCACATCAGCTGAGACAAAGCATGCATAAATGCTCAGTACCTGAGGCAGACCTGTTCCCCAAATCCTATCCCCAATTACTACCATCAGTTTATCTTTCAAGATAAACTTACTCAAAAATAAAATTCCAGAGGACTTAGCATTTGAGCTACCTTTTTTTAATAAGAAAAACTTTTTAGGAAAATTTTAGAGATTTTTTTGGACTGTAGGATTTAGTTTCCTTTGTGGCAATCATCTTGCTAGAGGATTTAAGATTCTGATGACATGTCATGGACGAAACATTACTTTTTTTTGTATGCTGTTTGGCGGGGGTCACATTTCATTCTTTTTCCATGTGAGTACCCCGTTACTGCAGCACCATTTGTTGAATTTTTGTTTGTTTGGTGTTTTGTTTGTCTGTTTGGGAAATGCGTGGCCAGGTTTCCCTCATGGCAGGGAGAATTCTACCGCTGAACTACCCTTGCACTTTCGAAGCATTATGTTTTTACGATTTGTTTTTGGAAAGCACTTCATAGGACAGTGGCTTAAATTGGGCGCAAAATGCCATGCTATATTAAAAGATTCTGGTTCTGTTTCGAAGCAAGGTAGACTAATATTTCTTTTTAAAATGTGTTCTGCTCATGAGCCATCTAAAAGACTGGATTATTATTTTGGTCTATAAACGCATCCAACATTTTGAAATACCATAAACAACAATAGCAACATCGTTTAAACATTTAACTTGTGTGAGGCACTATGCTGAGCACTTTAAGTTTAAATAACTCCGTTTATTATTTCTATTTTACAGATTAGCTTCCGAGGTGCAGAAAATTTTAGGTGAGTTATCCAATTTAATAATTTGCAGAAATAGGATTGAAACTCCCCCAATAATACAAATCCAAAATGTCAGCATGCGGCAAGGGACCCAGCTCAGACAGCCAGTTCTTGGTTATGACTTTTGCGGCAGAGTTGAAACTTGAGTCTCAAGTTTTATTCCAGGACCCACGGGATATCATGAACAAAGCTTTGGTTCCACTTTCATGGAACACATGAAGAAGAATTGTGGAACATAATATGAATCAAGTATTTGTGAATGATTAATTTACATTGATATTTATATGGTGCTTTATAGGTTCAAAGGATTATTATAGTAATTTTCTGGCTTTTATTTTCATTTTTTTTTTACTTCTTATTTTGAAATAATTATAGATTCATAAGTTGTTGCCTAGATAGTAACGGGAGGTTCTGTTGTTCTTCACACAGTTTCTCCATTGGTTATATCATATATAACTACATTACAACATCAAAACCAAAGTAGTGTGACATTGTTGGTGTAAAATGACATAGTTCTAATGCCATTCCAGAATATATACAGATTTGTGCAACTGCCACTACAGTCAAAATACACAGCGATTCCAATAAGATTTATCTGATTTTAAATAATTAGGAAAACATATACTTAAAAATAGTATCTGGGCTCCTGGCAAGGAAGCAGTACTCTCCCGAATGAAATCAGATACATTTCCCCTTTAAAGTGATTTACCTGCACTTTCTTTCTCACATGTGGTATTGCAGTGGCAGGTTAAAGAGGGAGTTTTGGTTCCCCTATCCATGTGTAGGCTGTGTATTGCTCCATTTAGGAAGATGCATAGACTAGGACAGAATGCTGGCACTCATATTCCAGGATAAAAATTATTTTGGGTAAAAGAATCCAACTCACTTTTTTTTAAAAGCAGTCTGGCTCTTTATAGAATATATTCTTGCATTCTTTTTTTTTTTTTTTTACCAGTGGTGGTGAGGGTGACACTTTGTTCACAGAGTTTTCATTGCCATGAAATTGTGAAGGATGTAATAATTATAACAATGATAATGATGACAATAGGCATTTCGGTAGAGGCTGCCACTGCATGAGTGCTTAGTATTCACCATTTACCTTGCATGCATATTTCAGGCAATCCTCATAATGGCCCTGTGTGATGAAGGTAAAGTCAGTTGCCCTAACTTAACCAGCATGATGTGACATACCTGTGATTCAGCCCACTTCTGTCAAACTCCAAAGCTTCTGTTTATAATCACTATGTGCATCAAAAATGTTTGTTTTTCTTTTCTTTTGGAAGGATTAGACTGAAGCCACCTGAGGAAAATTGTGTCTTTAAAATACACATAGAAGATTATTTCAAAGCTTCTTCAAAACCTTTCCCCAGCAATTTACCCACTTTCATTGAAGAGCCTATACCCTTCCATGACACAGTAAGTTCATGGTCACATCCTGAGTTCCAGCAAAGATGAAAAATAGTTGCTCATTTTTCCACAACACTTCTACTGGAATATAATGATGATATAATGTTCTACAAATAAACTTGATCCCTAAGAATTTGGTCTCTAAAATCCTTGACAGTGTATAAATCTTACTCTTACTTCTCATGAACTGGTTGAGTTTGGGAAAATTCCATAGTGTGCTCATTATTATGGGGTAATAATAAGGTCTGTATTTTAGGAGTATTATGAAGATTCAAAAGTTACATAAAGAGCTCAACATGATGTTTGGAAAGCATGCTGTTATGTAAACAAGCAATGCAATAAATAAATTATTATAGAAATTATTACTATTATTTTAGGATTACTACTTCTTCCAGATCTAATAATCTAATTATCTGGTTGATTATCTTGGGACCATTTCTAATTTATCCAACATTTCACTCAACCTACAGGATTCAAAATAGATAATCTTTCATGATCTTCCCAGTAACAAATATAGCTCGGCGATTTACTACCCGTGAAATCACAAAATTATCTGCAGTAAAATAGTAATGCTACCATGCATTAATTCATTCACTCATTATTCTAACAACACGTATATGATATTGCCTTCTTTTGTTCAACAACTGTTTGATCTATTTCATATTCTCAAAGACATTTTTCCTCCTTTTTGAAGACTGGAAATCATAAAAAGCTGTCCATAGCAGCTGCTTTGAGGTCATCTACATTTGTTGGCTGCAGGTGGAACTCTCCTCCACAGAGCCTTAAACAGGAGGTTGTAAAATCGGGCCTTTGAGGGAGCCAGACCATACCAGCGTTTTGTATAATATATCATCCACAGAATGTACTCAGGTGCTTTTGATCTTTGAAGGCAATATCTTTCAAAGTGATGTGGTGCTTATATGTAATTGTCAGTTCTTTTTAGGAATCCTGGTATCAAGCTGATTTCAACTATGAATGAATGAAATTTTAAGACGGTACATTCTTGATTCAATATAATTGAGAGATTCTAGATCTTGTTGAAATCCAGTTGTGAGGATCAAATAAGAGAAAATACGTGAATGGTGCTTTGAAAGCAATAAAGCACGGGGCAACCATAAGGCATTTTATTACGGTTTCTATCTTATTGGCCAAATTCTTGATTTTACCGAATATTAACATTTTTTGCCTTCTGTCAAATTAAGGGTGGGATTCTACCAAATATTAGCAATAAAGGGTATTTTAAAATACATTCATACTTTTCTTCATATTTCCTTGTTCATTTCCTTTAAGGAATAGGCAAAGAATGAAAATTCAATGTTACAGAGAAAGTTGTGGAATTTCATAGGCTTTGGTTTATAGAGATTTGAAGAAGTTTTTCCATCTTTCTGGTATTTTATTCCTGTCAGATTGCATTGCTTCTTTCCTTTCCTTCTCTTCCTCAGCCAGCTTGGTTTTGAGCTTTGGATTCAAAGAAACCCCAAAGTCAAAACAAAATGGTCAGAAATGCTGATTCTTATTTTGTAACCTTTTTTAGTCCAGCATTCACAAGAAAAGAGGGTGCCAACTAGAAACTGGGCCTAGCTTCACCCTAAATGTTGGCAAACTTCAGGAATCTTTGAGCGAACTTGCACCAAGTTATACATACATAGCAAAATTTTAACACTTTTCTAAAAACCTGTAAAATATAATTTAATAAAATAATATCAATCTATAAAAGGTAAGATAAGTACTTAACATTCAATATTAATCTGCCAGGTTATTTTTAGTAAAAATTAAAATAATAATCTAATTTATCACATATTAAAACCTCATCCGTAAATGTAATTAAGTCTCTTCATTGCCTTTGAAGTTTATTTTTAAGATTTGTAATTAAGAAAACAAACTTATACTAAAAACTGTGCTCATCACACTTCATCTCAGAATTATTATAGCCATGTTATAAAACTTCCACAATAGTGTTTTTATAATAAAAATGCTGGCAAATGTTACAATAAACACCAATCCAAGGGATCTAATTGCCTGTTCATGCAAGAATTATGCACATAATTATAATATTTGGTTCAATCTCCAGTGCTATTTTGCCAAAATCTACTTTTGTATTAGGTAACTGTAAAAGAATATCAGCTGGAATGGCTGCCTGCTGATGGCAAGTATGCCTTATTATTTTTAATTTCTTTGGGAATCCTGGTTATGTCTTTCAAATATGATTTCATTTAGACTTATTTTGGTTTACAAGTCTGAATACTAATAGTAACCTGATAGTTATGAGGAACTTAGTTTAGACCAAAAGCAGTTTTCAAGTCGGTAGAGATGTATATGAATATATTGCCTCCAGGCAATGTCTAAAATGGTATTTAGATTCCAAATGTCCAAATTACTTTAAGATTTCAAAAACCAATTATTTTAGGTTGCCAGAAGTAACTGACACCATGAGGATTTCTTCTTAACTGGTGGCAGTGAAAAGCTAATGTCCAGTGATATTTCTATCAATGTTGATTTAGAAGGTAAAGAGTAAGACAATTTTAACATTGTATGTGCTATATACTTAAACACTTGTATTAAAAAGTTGCATTGACTCTGATAAGCAAGCCAGAGAAATTACATGTGAGGAATATGTGTACTCAATATGTGAGTGCCTTAATTTGTAATTTATAAATTAACCTTTAAATAAAATAGGTGAACTCCAAAAAAAAAAAAAAAGTGCATTGAATTCATGGATCTAACACTGGGAAACCTAAAACAATCACATTACTTAAAATTGAATGTTAAAATATGAACTGTCACTGGATCAAATTGTTGATCACTTTGTCTTATCTTTATGGATGATGTGCTATAAGGAATAGATCAATGGATCTCTCTTCTGCTTCAATTTATTGAATTCTGATCGTTCTACTTCAATTTATTCTATTAATACAGTTATTTCATTTTGGGACAGCTTCTAAACATGTAAAATCTTTAAAAAGGCAAAGCATGTATAGCTGCCACAGTTTTAAGACTGGTGGATATAATTCTTTGAGAAACAATGGGGAAATAGGCTTCCATTTGGAGGCTCTTAAGTAAAGTGTACTAAGTTGAAGAGCTATCCATCATAAGAATAGTGTGCGCTTACTACGAATGTAACAGAGGGGTCAGAGCAGGATGGAGAGTATTAGGAATGATAGCTGGCTGTATTCACTTGTCAGGACCCAGTAATTTTCAGGGTCCTTTGCCTATATAGTTATTCCTGGGTTCCAAATTTGGTTCTTTCAACAAATTATTAAGGATTCCAAGATGTGAATCAATTTTAAAAATTTATTCAGCAGTTATAGATGAAATGAAATTCCATTTCCAAGAAGACCTAAAGTGAAAGAAGAATGGGGACCTTCAGTGTCTTTGTCAAATTTGAACCCATCTAGACTATTCTGTACAACATTAGCACATTTCTTTTATTGAATGAATGATGGATCAGGTAGCTAAAGGTGAGGGATTGATGGAATCATTAGCGCCTCACAGAAAGTTAGGAGCAGAATACTGTTTGATTGTGAATTGAGAAGTATTTGTTCTTTCCTTTATCATGTTGAAATAAGTAATTTTTAGGCTATCCTTAAGGATACAGATGTAAAGTCTGGGTAACCAAAAAGTTGTTTAAAAGAAGAGAAAAAAAAAAGAAAGATAATGAGTAATTTTAAATTATAAAACTTAGGTAGAGATCTCTGTCTAATCACTTTAGTTCAATAAAAGTGCTAGAGAATTTTTAAAAATGCACTTCCTGGTTTTGTGGTTCTTTTGTTTTGTCTGGTTACATTTTTCTCCTACCTGTTTATCTTAATGTTCTTACGGCAGAGATGGAAAAATTCCTTCAGAAAAAAAAAACATAGTCAAAAGTAAGAAAACCTCTCTCTGAAGAGAGCACGAATCCAGCTGGTATAGAAAGGACAACTAGAAAAGTTTTAAATTGTTAACACTAAGTGCTGAAGATGGTGCTGGGAAATAGGCAAATTCCTGACTGGTAGGAAGGACAGTGAACTGACAGCGCCCTTCTGGAAGACAATCTGGCCATTTGTATCCACAAACTTTAATGTTCATTTGATCCAGATATTTCACTCTTAGGTATCTAATATCAGAAGATTATCTAAGGCAGAGAAGAAATTTATCAGAATGTTTTTTTCCAGCATAAATTTTTAAAAAAGAATTATTTTAGCCATCTACCTGTAAAGGATTGGGGTCAAGTACATGATCCACTGATATAACAATAAAATACAGTGATCAAAATCATGCTTTGAATAATATTTGAAGTCAAGGTAAAAGTGCTCATTCTAGAATTCCGAGTTTACAAAGAACAGTATCCACAAGTATTCCAAATTTGTTAAATATTTTGAATTTCATCTGCATATAAAAAGACTAGAAGGAAATAGATGAAAATGGTTGTGTGGAAATGTGGGGTGATTTTAATTTTTTTAAACTTTTTTTTTCACATTTTCTACAATAAGCATAGATTACTCTTTAATAAAATGGATTATATTTCTAGAAGTATGACAGGGAGGGCTGTGTGGTTACATGTATGCACTCATTGAGGGGCCGAAAAACTGTTGGAATAAAACTGAAGATTTATCCTTCAGGATTACTGAATTTACAGTTGGATAGGCATTATTCCTTCCGGTTCCTCTCCTCACTTACCTGCTCCTTTTTTGGAGGACTTTTGTTCAGGTACTGTCAGGTCACTAGACGAGGAATGCAGGATAGCAGATGGGCCAAACTGCAGACCGCCCCTCGGTAGGTCCCGCCTCAATCTCATCTCATCCAAGGTGTTTTGCAAAGCCGAAGAACTCCTCTGATCTTTTGGCTTTTCGCTCCCCTCGTCTCTAGACGTGATCAGAGTAAGTGCGCGCTCAGGTGGCGCTGTGCTCGACAAGGCCCGGCCTCTCCCCGGGCGCGCCAGGTGGGACCTGGCAGACAGAGGGCGTTAGCCACCCTAGGGGCACCCACCCCCGGCCCACCCCGGGAGCGAGGCCCGCGCTCTCACTCCCTCCTCCCCGTCCCTGATCCCACCCGGGCTAGGAGCTACGGGAGGCACCCGAACAGTGCTGACGGTTCTGAGCCGCTTACCCCTCGCGAGGGCCCTAAGGGGTCCGCCACCCTCGTTAGAGGCAAAGCCGCGATTTGCACTCCGGCGCAGGTACCGAGAGGGCCAACGGGGCGGCCTGGCGACGTGCTGAGGTCCTTCTGGGGTCATCTGGGTTGTAGTCCTCCCCACTTTCCAGCCCAGAGAACCACATCCTCACCCCCTCGCAGACGAAAATGGAGGAGGGAGAGAGGGAGAGCGAGAGAGGGGTGTCCTTCTCAGCAGTCCTATGCCTTAGCCCGTTCCCTTAATCCCCTTTCTTCCTTCTGTCCCTCTACCAGTCCCAGAGCACCAAAGGAAAGACCGGGGCCCCCCCAGCCTCGTAAAGACTCCCCACCCCCGGACCTCCGCCCGGGTCGCCTGGGTGAACCCCGGGTCTCTTCAGGGGCGCGGGCCGGGCGGCGCGCCTACCCGGGATGGCGCGGCGGAATCTTGAGGCTTAAAAAAAAGGAACTTTTACTTTATTGTTTCCTATTAATTTCTTTTTTTTTTTTTTAAGCGGAGGGGCGGAGAGTCGGAAAGGCTGCCTGTTGCGTTGAGGAGTAGCTTCTTACCCACCGGGCCCGCAGAAGCTGCCGACCTCGACGGCCCCATGGCTGAGATGCACGCGCCCTGCCCTGTTCCGGGCCCCTCCATCCAGGGCGAGCGCGGCTGTGTGAACTCGACAGCCTGCCCTTCGCGAGGCTGGGGGGTTACAGTCCCGCAGCCGAGCTCCTGCGAGCACCTCTCCTCGCCTTCCAGCCTCACCCAAGCCGGGGCCTGAGCGCCGCCGCCTGCGCGCACCGCACCCCACGAGGGCAGCCCCCGCCCCGCCTCAGCGGGGGCCCTCCTTCCCGCAGCTCTCCAGGAGCTCGGTCATGAAGGAGATGTAGACGATGGCTAGGCGCAGGGTCTCGATCCGGGACAGCCTCTTCTCGTAAGCAAAGGTGGGCACCTTCCTCCGCAGCTGGTCGAAGGCCTCGTTCAGGTTAAACATCCGCTTCCTCTCGCGGACGTTGGCGGCCTGGCGCTGGGCGGAGGTGATCACCCTTTTCCTCTTGGGGCGGCCCAGCAGGGAAGCGCCTCTCCCGCGCTCCTCCTCCTCCTCGTCCCCCTCGTCTACTTCGCCTCCCTCCTCCTCGGGGCCCCCCTCCTCAACGCGCGCGGGCCTCCTGCGCCTCACCGCTCGGAACGCGAGGGCCGGGTCCCCAAAGGGGACCCCAGGCGCGAAGTCGCAGAGGAGGGGACCTCCGGGGGAGGCCAGGGACAGGTCTGCGACGAAGTCCAGCACAGTGGCGTCCACGCAGCTCTCGGGATGGGCCGCCATGGCGTGGGCTTGGCCCTGCGTCTCATCGATTTTCTAGCAGGGAGGAGCGAGGCTGGTGGTGGGCTTCTTACCAGCCTTGAACGCGATGCGGTACCATCACCAAAGGGCCAGAGGACATTAGAATTTATAACCGAGTTAATAACAGGATTAGTCGCTCCGACAGCGAAGGCTCCTATTCTCGAAGCTGATGGGAGAAGACAAGCCTGAGCCCAGAACGGGGGCACGCGTGGAAAACTCAAAGGGACAGCAATCCACCGTTCTGCAATCCTGTTCGCTGCGCCACCGGGGAGAGTTCCTTCTTGGCAACAACCCTCAACTCTTACCTGCTGTGCTATTTGTGTCTCTCCTCACCTCCGCAGCCAACTAATGTTCATCAGGCTCCTTATCTCGTGTCGTTCTTTAATTGAGGTTCGTATTTTCAATGCGAGGATATTTTCCACCGCTCTGGCTTCTCCTTGGCTTCGGGCTAGGAGTCCCGAATCTTGCCCCACGAAGCTGCCAATGGATGTGAAACAAGTGCATGCTTTTAATGATGTCCTAAAGGGGGGCCCTGCCTGTCAGGGGTCACCGAGAGCTGTTTGCCCGGTATCCCAGTGCAGCGGCTGCTGAAAGGCAAGACCTTCCATTAGCCTAAGCAAGCACGGCAGGGGGCCAGGCGCATTCCCAAGAGTCGCCGTTGGAGCCGGCTTTCTCCTTCCTGAGCATCGCAAATAGCTCTCTTGCCGAGCTACAAACCCTGACTTCCAGACTGTTTTGTTGCAATCAGCCTAACAATTGAGATACTTGACTTTCTTTTCCCTATTCTTATCTCCCACTTCTGTAGAGGATTTTCTTCCAAGGGCAGAAGTTATGTCGTAATAAAGTGAAAAGTGGAAGCTCAGAGCATTTACTGTGAACGTGCTTTACTGTATAATACCAGCGTGGGGGACAAAGCAAACGCTCCTCACTCCCCCAAACAAAACCAGTTTCAATCTCCTTTCAAAAATGCAGTTTACCCTTTGATAAACAAACGAGTCCATTAGCTCAGTCTGCTGAGGAGTCTTTCGACTTTTAAATAACTGATCCAGTATCTGCGAACAAAGTATTATTCTGACACTTCCCGTCTGGCTTATTTTCCTCATTGATTTGAGCAGTAGGACTTAAGAGCAGAAACTAGTCTTCATTGAATTCTACTTAATGGAGATTTTTGGCTGTCTTTAGATCACTTTTGGAGGTGAAAAAAAGGTTTTAAATTGGTATATCAAGAATGGAATTTTACCGACCTCATATTATCTCCAAATTTTTAAGAAAGAAGGGTTCTTTTTTGTTCTCCCTTTTTCAATATTGTATTTATTTAATTATTCAAGGTAAAGTTTTTTAGGAAGTAGACATAGAGCAGAATGGCATATTGGGAAACAATTTTAAAAGGGGATTAAAAGGAATGGCCTAAAAAGATGATTGTAGAGATGCCTTGGTTCAAGAACAAATCACCAAGGACATTTTCCTTATTAAGGAGGGAAATTGTGGCTGTGATGGTTTGGTTAGTACATTGGACAGCTCCCAGAACTAGCCTACCCCAGAATAGGTGCGCACAAGTCCCTTTCTTCTTTCTAGCTTGGGGGTGTGTAATCAGAGCAGTATCACCTTGGTGTATTCTTCTTCTCTGCCTCCGTCTTCTTCCTCTTCTTCCTCCTCCTTCAACCACCCAATTTTGCGTGTGCTTTCCCTCCCTCTATTGTCCTTCAGTTCATTTTCTCTTCTCTTGCTTGAGTTGACTCCTCACTCTCCAATTCGTGTTGTGATAAATTCAGGCAAAGAAGAATTGGCATTTCTGCTCCTTAAAGATGATAATTGGAATGAGGTCTTTAGTTATGATTGCTTATTTAGTTTTACTTAATTTTTTTGCAAACAGAATACTGAAAAGTGAAAAGTTACAGGAATTTCAAGAGTGGCTAATGGGAGAATGAATATTTGTTTTGACAGGAAATAACATGCTTTACAGCTCTTTTTAAACTTCATGTGGTATTAAAAATTTGAGCAAATTTTATAGTTTTTTAGTTATGTCAAAGTTTTTTCCAGAGACAATTTTTTTCTTTAATCTACTTATGCATACATAAGTAGATTAAATACCTCAGTTGAGTGAAAATCTCCAGTTCTGTAACAAAGTACAGTAGGACACTTAATGAAGAAAAACATGCTAGAAATTTAAATGTAAAATTTAATAAAACAGGGGTCAGAAGCTATCATGAAACTCTAAAGAAATCATTTTCCTAGGCTAAAATCCTTAATGATTTTATCCAAGGAATATGTATTTCAATAATCTATCACAAAAGAAACTGTAGCAAAATTGATAGAATCAATACCCAGGATTAGGTTGTAATATTAACATTACAATATTAGGTGACCTAATATTGATAAGAGAAAAATGTTTTAATAGATATGGTTGTAGCAATAAACTACATTCTTTTTTATATCACCATAAAATCCAAAATAAACACTTTTGTTTTTATAACAATGATTTCAATTTATTTTATTATATGAATAATGTTGACACAATTATTAAAATCTAAGTTGTTATAACAGTTAACTCATTTTTTCTTTATCTTTGATTATATAACAGAAATAAATGAAATTGTTGTCTTTACTTATTTCTAAACGTCCACTTTCTTTTTAAAAGACTTCTGTGGACATTTGGTTTCACATCAGTATACCCAGAATATTAGTGTACTTTTACAAAATATTAGGTGATTTAAAATAGTTTATCTCACGGAAAGAGACATTATTTTCATTTCTAGACTTGAAAGATAAGAAAGAAAAGTTTTTTTAAAGAAACTCAACCAAGGATCAAAGGAAGCTAAATTCTAATTGGACTCCTCTGGGCTCTAGGCCTATACTTTATAATTATTCTGTCACCTACCTGAAGCCTTTCAAAAAGAGAGTAAGCAGGCAGAAAATTGATTGAGAACACATGTGAGAGAACATGTGTGCACTTTTTCGGGAAAAGAGGTGAGAGGCAAGAGGCCCCGACACTGAGGGGCAATTTGCTTTATTGCCTAGCTTTACTTATTCCGCCTCTCTTCCTGCTCAAGGCTCTTTCTCCTACCATCCCTTCCTCCAGGGTGGTGCCTGGTGGTAGATGGTGCATTGGGGTGGGGGTGGGGGGGTGGGGGGGTGGTGAGGGGGGTGGGGGTTGGTTGGCTCCACCCTTCTCCATGGATGACTTATTCAAATAGGGATGTGGTTTAACATTGTTCTTCTCAGATAGATCTTTCTACTTGAAGCCTGACTGCTTCTGTGAATTTAGCCTTTGCTCAGTCAAGCCACTGTCCTAATTCTAACGCTACTGCTTTTCCGCATCAGAGACTTCTAACTCCCCTTATTTTTTTTATTACTTTTTTAATTGTATAATATAACATATATACAAAGCAAAGAAAGAAAAAAGCAATAGCTTCCAAGTTCTCTTCAAGTAGTTACAGGACAGATCCCCAGTTTGTCATGGGCTACCATACCATCATCTCAGATTTTTCCTTCTAGCTGCTCTGGAACACTGGAGGCTAGAAGGAATAAATATATATTTTTTATTATCACAAAGAAAATTCCCCCCTTTTCTGTGAAAAATAACTTATTTACAAAAAAGCAATAAATTTCAAAGCATGGCTCAACAATTAATTGTAAAATGATTTCAGAGTTTGGTATGGGTTTCCAATTCCACAATTTTAGATTTTTACTTCTACCTGCTCTAAGATACTGGAGACTAAAAGAAATATTAATATAATGAATCAGCAATCATGTTCGTTTGTTAAACCCTACCTTCTGTATTTAACTCCACCATCACCTTTGAGATTTAGAGGTATTTGGGCTATGTCTAGTCTAAAATTTTTCATGTTGGAAGGGGCTGTCAATAATGTGGAGTAGGGGGATGGAACTAGTTGATGTTCTGGAGAGGCGGGGCCCCTCTAAGTTTCTGGTCCAGCGACCATTCTGGAGGTTGTAGTATTTTGGAATGTTACCCTAATGCATGGGACCTGTATAGTTCCTTATGTAATGCCCTAGGTATTCTTTAGGATTGACAGGAATGGTTTTGGTTTGGGTTTGGCAAGTAATGATATGTGGCAAGGTCTAACTGAAGCTTGCAAAAAAGTAACCTCCAGAGTAGCCTCTTCACTCTATTTGACTGATACCTTATTTGGTACACTTCTTTTCCCCCTTTTCGTCAGGATGGTGTTGTTGATCCCATGGTGCTGGGGCCAGACTCATCACTGAGAGTCATCTCCTATGCTACCAGGGAAACTTTCACCCTGGGGTGTCATGTCCTACATAGAGGGGAGAGCAATGATTTCACTTGCAGAGTTGGGCTTAGAACTTGCACACTTGCAGAGTGAGGCCACATCTGAGCAACAAAAGAGGTCCTCCGGAAATGACTCCTAGGCATACCTATAGGTAGGTATGTACATAAACTTCGAAAGAGTAAGCCTCAAGATCAAGGGCTTGGCCTATTGATTTGGGTGTCCCTAATGTTTGACATAGTATCAGAACTTTCCCCTGTGGTAAAGTTTAATACTTCCATATTTTTTCTCCATCCCTTAAGGGACTTTGCCAATACTTTTTTGATTATCTGTCTAATGTATCCTAGGATGTATCCAGGCATTGCATTAAGCTATACGGGATTAAAAGTCTCATTCTTATTCTGGGCTCCCTGTGTTTTATTGTTTAAATGAGCTATCCAGACAGGTTGAGTTAGATTATATGATACAGAAAATTTAGTTCTGGATAAAACAAGCCTTTCTTCCTCTGGTCTCAAAGAGTAGGTAAGGTTCTAAAATACTGATTTTAGACAATGTCTTCCTTACCCCTTTGTTCTGAATTACCTTAATCCTGACCTGATTGGTTTCATTCTTATCTCTAAATATCAGGTTATACATATATAAAACAACTGCTCAAAATCCAGAAACAATAATTACCACTCCAGACTAAATGTGACTGCTGTACGAGTTTACAATCTAGGCCCCTGTTTCCTTATAGGCATTTTCTAAAGGAGACTGTATGATAATTGCTCTTTGGTTTCACGCTTATTTTGCCTCACTGAATGTCACACAGGTTCATTCACAATGTTGAATGCCTTGCAACTTCATTCCTTTTTGTAGCAGCACAATATTTGATCATATGTATACACCATTGTTCGCCAATCTACTTCTCAGTCTGGGCATCCGTCAGCCACCTGTGCTCATTAGGCATCATGTATAGTGCCCAAAGTCCAGAGTCCATCAACTTTCTCAATTTTAGGTAATTTCATTGTTTTCAAGAGAAAGACAATCAATAAACACACCCTCACCAAACAGGAAATCCAAACCTCCTCTTAACTCTTGTCCCTCCCTCCATTATTTAACCCTCGTGTTGCTGTGGTACTGCTGATGTTTTCCTGGTAAACATAGCCCATCGCATGCAATAGCAGTTTCCAGTACCTTGAATTTAAACACTCTTTATACAAGAATCATATGTTTGAAGTAGTTCATGTAAGAACTTATATTTGTAGTGTAAATTGATGGGACACATAGGTCTATACAACTCCTTTCAATCATGTTCACCTTCAATGTGGTAATATCACTTATAGACCCACTAGTGAACCCCCTTCACTTATATCTATTCCCTTACATTTAAGTTCAACCTCATTAGCTAACCGTTCACCCATCTCTAGCTTCTATATGTCTTTAGCCCCCTATATTCTGTATTATCAGCTTCTGATTTTACCTTTACCATGGTCATAAAATTGGAGTCATACAGTATCTATTCTTTTGTGACTGACTTATTTCACTCAGCATTATGTCCTCAAGGCTCATCCATCTTGTCATGGCTTCAGGATATCATTTTGTCTTACTGCTGCATAATATTCCATCATATATGTGTACCACATTTTGTTAATCCACTTGTCTGTTGATGGAAATTTGGATTTTCCAAAGTTTCCATCCTTTGGCGTTTGGGAATACTGCTGCTATGAACGTAGGTGTGCAAATGTCTGTTTGTGTCACTGCTTTCAGCTCTTCTGGTTATATACTGACTAGTGGTATTCCCAGGTCATAGTGCAACTCGATATTTAGTTTCCTAAGGAAACGCCGAACTGTATTCATAGCAGCTGTACCATTATACATTCCTACCAGCAGTGCATAAGTGTCCCAGTTTCTCCACATCCTCTCCAACATTTGTTCCCTGTTTGTTTCATAGCAGACATTCTCGTAGGTGTGAGGTGGTATCTTATTGTAGTCTTGATCTGCATTTCCCTTATAGCTAATGAAAATGAGCATTTCTTCATGTGTTTTTGAACCATCTGTATTTGCTCTTCAGAAGAATGCCTATTCATATTTTCAGCCATTTATTTCATAGTTGGGTTCTTTGTTCTTTTGTTGTTGAGTTATATGATTTCTTTATGTATACAGAATATCAAACCTTTATCTGATATGTGACTTCCGAATATTTTCTCCCATTGAGTTTGCTGCCTCTTCACCTTTTTGAAGCTTTATGGTACCAAGTGTTTGATTCACTTTGAGTTAATTTTTGTATAGGGTGTAAAGTAAGGGTCCTTTTTTCATTCTTTTGGCTGTTGACATCCAGTTTTCCCATGCTTATTTATTGAAAAGACTATTTTGTCCCAGTTCGGTGGATTTGGAGACCTTGTCAAAAATCAGTTGACCATGGATTTGGTGGTCTATTTCTGCATTCTTGATTTGATTCCATGGGTAAATACTTCTATCTTTGTGCCAGTAGCATGCTGTTTTGACCACTGTGACTTTATAATCAGTTTTAAAATCAGGAAGTGTTAATCTTCCCACTTCGTTTTTCTTTTTTAGTATGCTTTTAGCTCTTTGAGATCTCTTTCCCTTCCAGATGAATTTTGTAACTAGCTTTTCCAAGTCTTCCAAGTTGGAATTTTTATTGGTACTGCATTGAATCTGTAGATCAATTTGGGTAGAATTGACATCTTAGCTATATTTAACCTTCTTATCCACGAGCATGGAATGTCTTTTCCACCTATCTAGATCTTCTTTGGCTTCCTTTAGCAATGTTATGTAGTTTTTGTGTACAAGTCCTTTGTGTCCCCAGTTAAGTTCCTTTTTAGGTACTTGATTCTTTTAGTTGCTCTTTTGAATGGGCTTTTTTCCTTAACTGACTATTCAGTTAGGTTATGTAGAAATATTACTGATTTTTGCACATTAATTTTGTATCATGCCACCTTGTTGAATTTGTTTATTAGGTCAAGAAAGTTTGTTGTAGATTTCTCAGGATTTTCCAAGTATAGTATCATGTCATCTGCAAATAATGAAAGTTTTACTTCCTCCTTTCCAATTTGGATGCCTTTTCTTTCTTTTTCCTGCCTGATGGCTCTAGCTAGAACTTCTAGTACAATATTCTCTTTAGTCTTAAGAGAATTTGGGCTGATGGTTCATCTTCTGTAATTGCTTCAAGCTGTCAGTAAGTCTTCGGCCCTGCTGCAGGAGGATTGACGTCTCTGGCTATGTTATCGAGGGTGCTGGTTGAGCATGGGGAGTGGGAGTGTTGGCTCTGGTGTGGAAGAGGTTGTTGTGAAAGGTTTCTAATCCGAATAAGCCGACTAGGTGAGAAATTGCATACACAGTCTGAAAAGAAGAAGGAGCCAAATGGAATTCAGGGTATTTTTAAAGATTTTTTTAGGAACACTGTTGGTTGGGGCTTGGCATACTACAACGCAAGGGCCAGTATCATCCTTGGAAGTCATGTTTCTCATGTTGCTAGGGAACCTTTTACATCTCTGGAATTCATGTTCCATGTAGAGAGAAAGGTAGTCTATTTGTAGAGTTTGGTTTAGAGCGAGAAAGAGTACATTTGAGCAACAAAAGAAGTTCTCTGGGGGTGACCTTTAGGCGTTAATTATACGTAGGTTTAGTTTTGTTGTTACCGAAATAAGTTTTATAAAGGTAAGCTTTAAGATTAAGGGCTTGACTTATTAAGTTGGAGCCTTATTGTTTAAGAGAGCAGTCAGAATTCCCCAGGTGGAAAAGTTTAATCGTTTCACATTTTCCTTTAGCTCTTTAAGGGATTTGCAAATGCTTTATTTTCTGATTAAGATTTTATTCTTTATTTTAGGTTCCATGTCAAAAAAGCTGAATTAAGTTGTTTAAATAAACTGACTAGACAGGTTAAACAAGATAATGTGCTACAGAAAATTTAAGTTTTGGAAGCTTTAGAGTAAAGCAGTATAACTTACAAGTAAATTGGTTGCTTTTATGATTTGTACATTTTTAAAGAAAAAAATAGGCTTACTCGTATAACTTACAAGTAAATTGGTTGTTTTTATGATCGGTAAACTTTTTTTAGGGAAAAATAGGTTTATCAAATTTTGGTTAGCATTTATTATGATAGACAGAATTTACTTTCATAAACCTTTTACAACTTTCTATATTCATTTAGGTCTTAAGGTTAGCAATGACTATAAACAAGATTCGCTTTCATACTTGGGATATGTTAGTTCAGAAAACTAATATGTTGCTAGACTGTGCTATGAGGCAGCTGGAGGTTAGTAAAGTCTGCTGCTAAAGCATTCTTAAAGATATGGCGATTAATTCAAAACCCTATGGGTAGCATTAAGTGAGTTGGATGGGAATCTTATTAAGTCCCTCCCATTTTAAATCAAATAGGTATTGAGAGCCAAGGTGAAGAGGGATACAAAAAATAGTGTTTTTAAAATCTAGCCCTGAGAACCTGGACAGGGGCTAATTGTTTGGATCAACTGGGATGCCTTCATTCCTTACAGGTGGGCCTATTTGCTTAAGGATCTCCTTTGGGATGCTGAGAGGCCTTGATTTAGTAGGAGCCTTAGGGCAAACAAAGGGCAAAACTCTACTCTGGTCCACTAGTCTTAAGGTTGCCCCCAGGGAATGAAGAAGCTCCCTCCCTAGAAGAGGGTGGGGTATTCAAGGATAATGAGAAATTGATGGGATACTAGACTGTCTTTAGGCCTGCAAAGGAGAGGGGTAGTGAAGGTCTAGTTTTGACTTTACCATCAACTCCCGTAACTAGGCAAGTCTGAGTAGAAGCAGGCCCTGAGTGGCAGTTCAAGACAGAGTGGCTCCCACGTTAATTAAGAAACGAATAATCTTAACTGCTATGTCAAGTGTCACCCCAGTTTCCTGTAGGTTAATGGTGAGCTGTGAAGTTATCAGAGCCATATGAAGCTTCAGGCACCTTCAGTCTTCTTCATTTGCCACAGGCAGGGCTCAAGGGCCTGTCCTGCCCCGTCCCCCACTTCAGGAGACTGTGCAGTCCCTGGGCCCCTTGCCCATGTTGGTAGGAGGAGCAAGGTCCTGATAGGTCCTGAGGTTAAGGTTTGTTTCAATATTTCTGGCACTTTCTTTGCCAGTGGCCCTCTCACCCATAGTGGAAACAAGGCGTGGAGCCACAATTCAGGTAACCTTGAGGGGACAGGGTGCTTTTAACAGTGACTACAATAAGCTGAGACTGTTCTCTGTTTTTTTGCGTATCTCTCTTTGCCATCTTCTCCTCCTTGGCTTTGTCTCATTTGGCAAAGGCAGAAAAGGGAGTTTTAACAGGTTATTAGTGGGAGTTTGTGGGCCCACGGGGAGTTTTTGCAGTTTTCTCCAATATTAGGGGCAGACTGGCTGATGAAATGAGTGCCCAGCCAAATTTGAGCTTCCTGGGAGTCTGGGAATTATATTAGTATATTAGTTTATTTGTAATATATAATATATTGTATAATAAAAGTATACTAATTTATGTCGTTCACCAACTTCCCCTGGAACAGGGCTGGGTTTTCCTCTTTCTCCCTTAGCTTATTATAATTAGCTGGCTTGGTACATTTTCTCATATCTTTAACCAGACAATTTTAAAAAGGTATCATTAAGAAGATCTTATTTTCTAATTGAAATTGAAACACTAGCATGATACAAGTGACAAGTCCCTGTCAGGTCCTTGTCTTGATAGAGAGCCGTAAATATGTGGGCATAGGGAATTTCTGACTACTTTCCCTATTGTAACTGAGATTGTAACTGAGAGTCCCATTGGAGGGCTATGCTTTCTCATCTTTTAACTTATATTGACAATTGGCATTTCTCATTTTCTCCGTAAAAGGAAATAGAAGAACTTACAGACACAAGTGGGGTACCTTAACCCCACCCTTGCCCGGAAGAATTCCAGAACAATGCTCTCGAGGAGTTGGGGACTCAAACCCTGTGCTTTCCTGAGAGATGTCTGGATCTATGCTTCCAGGGGATTTGCTGGGCTTTCCTTGAAGAATTTCAGGACACTGGGCTGAGGAGCTGTTCCTCTCTGCCAACCCAATCTCTTGAGTATTTAGGGAGTAAAGTTGCTCGGTGTCCCTGGGACATTCCTTGCGAGGACATTCCTCCCTAGGAGATATGTAGAACTATGCTCCGAAGGTGGGAGTGCTTGCCCCACCTGTGAAAAGTCTAGACAGTGCTCCTGGGAATACTTTTGCACTCTAGGTTTGCAAGTTTCCTGAGGGCTAAAAAGTGAGCATGCTCTAGCAGAAAGGGAGTTTTATTTCTGGCCACAAAGGGTCTCAATAGAAACTAAACATAGAGACATTCCCACTGACATAAACCAGAGGTGACTCCCTAGAGTGTTAAAAAGGACACCTTGTTTGGTACAAGAATCTTTAGCCCAGAATCCTGTGTTACAAATGATAGAATGTCTTAGAAGGCATCAAAAGTCAAGCAGAGGAGAAAGAAGGAGACGCTCATGGAAGCAGGGGAGAGGACCTCTGTGGAAGAGTGGAAGAGAGGAACAGATTCAGCCAGAGGAAGGTTTTGGGTCCCCAGAAAGGAGGAAAAGACAGTGAGGGGAAGTCTCAGAAGGACAGAGTGAGAGAGAGAAACAGTGGAACTTGATTTGTCTTCCACTGGATTCCTGCTTGACACAGGGAGAAGACCCCAATCAGGTTCCAAGGGTGGAATCACCCATCGTCCTGAGTCTCCTTTGATCTGTGTGGCATGGAGATGGGCTCTTGCCATCTCTAAGGTGGGAGCCAGAGACTCAGTAGACCAAGTTTATGTTCTGGGGAAGCCTGATCAGAGCCTCTAGATTCCTAGAGACACAGAGTTGCATGAGGACATAGGAGAGGATTGCAATGAGCCATGCAAGAAGCAAAAGCAAAAGTACATGGTCAAGTCTCCTGGTCAATAGCCGTGACTTATCAGATGATCAGAGAGAAGGGTCTCCTGGTTGGCTTACCAAAATATGTTGCCAATTTGGCTTCTTAGATTCTTGGCCATGCTGCAAGAATGAATTCAAGGACACAGTACAGCATAGAGTAATGAGGCAGAAAATTTATTGAGAATGCATCTGAGAGAGCATGTGGATACTATCACAAGAAAAGAGGAGTGAGAAGTGAGAGGTCCTTTATACAAATTTTGTTTAAGATATTTCAGGTAATGATCATAAAATGTCATTGGTTTTGCTTATTTGATTGTCTTCTTTATTTCTATAGGCCATTCAAAAATAGTAAACATATTGTGTATACATTATCATTTGTTCAAAATTGAGGCAGCAAAAAACAAATGACCAGGAATTCCTTGAACAATAATTCTCAGAAGTCTGGAAGATGGGAGTAAGAGTGATAAGGAGATAAATGTAGATAAAAAAAGTATGCAGGGAGTTAAGCTGAAAGTGCCTAAGTCTATTGTATTTGTTAAAAAATCTATCTTTCCTTTCCTTTTACGTGCTCTTCCTTTATCCTTTCAGAATCATTTCCCAATTTTTGGGAAAATGATAAAATAGGACAAAGGTAGATATTCATGTGATTGTAGGGGAAAGGCCTAAGAAATACTCCTTCAGCTGACCTAAAGAAAGGGATGTGTGTCCCTCCATCAATTCAATTTCATTTATGTATGGCTTATGGCCATGACTGACTAAGTTCATGTTTTGAGTTAGTAGAATATAGATCCATTTATTAAAATTTTATTTTATATTTAATTATCATATTCATATTTTATATTTTAGGTAAACTTTATTTGAAGTTTAATATATAATGAAAAATTCACAATTCATAAAAGTGTAGCTTAATAAATTTTCATAAAATGAAAATACTTCTGAAATCAGTGTTCAAATCAAGAAATAGAGTGACATTGAAATTTGAGATAATGTGGTAATATTACAGATAAATGCACAAATTTGAAGTGGATATTTTGACACTATTTCACAAAGTGAGCAGTACTCAGATACAAGAACAGAAAATAAAAAGCATTCCAGAAGATCCCACCCAAATTCTGTGCCCTTTTCTAATTATGAATCAATTCCCAAGTTATGGTAACACTCTTGATTTCTGAGATAAATTTAGCCAATTTTTGAGCACTATATAAAATAAATTGTATTTTATCTATTCTTTTGTTTCTTTCCCTTAATATTTTGTTATGAGATTCGTGAATATCATTCTCATTGCTGAATATTATTACATTGTGTGAATATACTACTGTCTCGGGTTGCTAAAGCTGCCAAAATGCAATGAGCCAGAAATGGGTTGGCTTTTAAGAATGGGGATTTATTAGTTACAAATTATAATTCTAAGGCCATGGAAAAATCCAAATTAAGGCATCAATAAGAGGATTCCCTTCCCTTCACTGAGGGAAGGCCGATGGCATCCAGAGTTCCTCTGTCACATGGGAAGGCACATGTGGCATCTGCTAGTCCTTCTCTCCAAAATGTCTCTGGGATTCTGTGGGCCCTTGCTTATTTCTTCTGGGGCATTTCTGTGTAAGCTCTCTCTCTCTCTCTCTGTGAGCTCTCTTGAAGATTGCAGTATAGGATTAAGACCCTTCTTGAATTGGATTGGTCACGTCTCCATGGAAATAACCTAATCAAAAGGTCCCACCCACAACAGGTCTGCCTCTGCAGGACTGGATTAAAAGAACATGGTCTTTTCTGGGGTACAGAACATATTCAAACCAGCACAACCACTGTTAATTTACTGCTTCTATTATTGCCAACAATAATAAAATTGCCATTTGGATAGTTTCCAGTTTTTAGCTCTTACAAATAGCAGTGCCGTAGTATATGTCTACATATCTTTGGAAAACATATTTATGCATTTCTTTTCAGTATACACCTAGAAGTGGAATAGGCTATGCATATGTTTAGTTTTGGTAGTTACTGCCAAATTGTTTTCAAAATTGGTTGTAACAATTTACTCTAGCATCAGCAATGTATTAAAGTTCCAGCTTCCTTGCCAACACTTACTCAGGCCATGCTGAATTAGTGTATGGGTATCACATTTGTGATTTTAATTTGCATTTCCCTGATGACAAACAAAATTAATCACCATTACATATTGACTAATTAAGTATACTCTTTGATGAAGTGCATGCTTAAGAGCTTTGCTGCATTTTCTAATTTATTTTTATTTATATGAATATTCTGGATATGTCTTATGTGGGATATATATCGCAAATATCTTCTTCCAAGCTTGTGGCTTTCCTTTGTAATCACTTGATGCTATGTTTTGATGAAAGAAAATTCTTATTTTTAATGTATTCTGATTTATCAACTTTTTTCCTTCATTCTGCCTTATTTAAGAAATCCTAACTTATTCCAAAGACATGAAGATATGATTTATATTTTCTCTCACATTTAGAACTTTAACCAACCTATAACTGATTTTTGTATGGGATCAGTAAAGGGGGATAGGAGGTTAGAGGGAACATGAAATTTATTTAGTTTTCATGTGAGTATCTAGTTGACACAGCACCATTTATTGAAAAGACGACCTGTTCCTCATTAAACTTACTCATTTTATTAAAATATTTCCAATCTAAATGAATACCTTTCTGTCCTTAAAAGTTCCAGGTTGGAAATTCAAGAAGTGTAAAAGGAAATAAATTCTACAGTTTGTTTATATTTAAAGTTGGGTCATTCTTACTTACATCTAAACTAATTTCTTGCTATTTTACTTATAATTCTGAGTTCAAATGAAAATAAGGTTTCATCAGAATGCTGTTGTTCAGGGATAACAAAAACTTTTTTGTCAAGGGACTGATAGTAAATAATTCAGGATTTTTTAGGACATACAGTCCCTGTCTCAACGACTCAACTCTATCATTGCAGTGCAAAAGCAGCTATAGCCAATACACAAATGAATGAGCTTGATTGTGTTCCAATAAAACTTTATTTACAGAAATAGCCAGCAGGTCAGGTTTGGCACTTGGCCATAGTTTGCTGACGTCTGCCCTCATTAACAATCCACTCTTCATATTCACTGAAACACCTAATATGGAGACTTGCTAAGAAAAGCATTAAAAACATGTAAGTGAATACAAGATTTTAAAAGTGTGTACATTGGTTACGTGTGTATGGAGAGGGAGGGTTGGGGAAGGAGTACAAAAATGCTCCGGTGGCAATTGTATCTGGAACTTTTATCTTTGAAATTACAGGAGATATTATAGAGAGTTAAAGAGACTCTGTAGAGGTTGCTGGACATGGGGCCTGCCTGCCAGGTTAAAGTTTCCTCCGCGGAGGCTGAAGGCTTATATCTGGTCACTGACAACCAGATACCAAGTCTGATGATCTGCTTTTGATAATATTAGAGTATTAAGCTCTGGGTGAATTACACTCAACTAGGAATAAGGTGGGAAGAGGTTAAGTTCCTGGATAGAGCAGGTTTCTACTTTGTGAAGTGCTTCTCTCTGTCAAATCTTTGGTTCATTCTGTGAAGTAGGTGGCTCACTGCCTTAGAGGCTTTTCCTTTCCACCCACATTTCCACCTATGACATCTTCTTTTTGCAATAACTAATTGCGGCAGACTATTCATTGTTCCCCAGTAACTAGATACCTTTTCCCCTTTCAGTAATAAGCCCACCCACACCTGCTTTAGATGGGCACATTTCTGCCCCTATGTTCACGCCAAAGGAACATGAGCAAAAATGATGTGTGCAACTTCAGGTTGGTCTTTTGAAGAGGAAATTGTGTGTCTTCTACTTTGCCTTTTGCCCTCTTCCCACAGCTGAAAAGAAGGTGCCTTGGTGCTGGCTAGCTTTGATCATGCAGACAAGGGCAACCCCCTTCTGCAAGAGTTGGCAAATATTTTCTGTACAGAACCAACTAGTGCATCCTTCTGGCTTTGAGGTCCATATGCTCTCTGTTGCAACTACTTAACTGTGCTGCTGCGGTGTGACAGCAGGCCATAGACAGCACCTAAACAAATGGGTGCAGTTTCAATAGAACATTATTTACAAAAGTAGGTGGCAGGAAGAATCCAGCCCTGGGGTGATGGTTTGCTTACACCTGTCCTAGAGGATGGCAAAGCAATGGTAACCTGGGATTTAGGATGATCTAGGGGAGCAGAACTGCACTTCTGAAACACAGACTAATGTGTGAAAAAGAATACACTTCCGTATTGAATGTGCCACTGCATTATAGATCTTTTTATTACAGTAGCTTATTTTCTGATGACACCTAAAATCTAGAAAATGATTGAAAAGATTAAATATGTAGATATGCTATCCTATCTATTTTTATAGTATCACTTATAAAAATTTATTAAAATCAGTTATTAATAGTTTTGCCTCAAATTTTTCCCCTTCCAATGAAATAATTTCACTTCAGTTAGCCTTTGGGGTAAATCTATTTTCCAAATTTTCAATTATATTAGTTCTTACATTAGTTGTTTGAACCCTCTCCAAATTCTTCACTTCTTTCTGAAAAAACATGGAAAATTAGAGAGGTACAAAGGAAAAAAAATCCCTCAGGATGCTATAAAATACTACCTTCAAATAATTTCCTTTATTTCCAATTTCCTAGGCTATATTTTATGCATTATTTTTGAGTGATTTTCTTTGTAATAAATATTAGAGGTTTAGCACTTTACCCTAAACCCATAGCTTATTTATATATTTGGAGCTTAAACACTATATATGTGGTTATACAATTTCATAATTTTTAGGAGTTTCAACCATAGTATTTTTCATTTATGATTTGGAGAGTATTAGTCTTAGGTTGAAACATATGAAACTGCCAAAATCAAACAATTTTTAACATAAAAAGGGCAATGTCCTTTCATTCTACTTAATATATTCAAAGGCATTCTTAGTAAAAATGTAGAATTAAAATATATTAAATTGATATATTAATATATTACTTGCATTATTATATAAGATATTAGAAATAAATACACTATACACTAAATTTAAAAATATATTATTCATTTTTTCAATAAATATTTATTGCATGCCTTTAAGGTACTTGACATTGATCAAAGAATTTGATATACGTCAGTGATAAGATAGAAAACTCAAGAAGTGGTCCTTTTTTAACGGATGGGATTAGAGCCACTAATTTCTTCTAGTGCTGCCCCCTAAAAATAAACATGTTAGAAGTGTTTGATCCTTTAAAGATTCAAATGTCAACCAAGAAATGCACTATTTGGGCAGAGAAGCAGAGCTTTGAAATTTAGAATGTTTGCAATAAACCACATTTTCAATGTGGTGTGTCTTCTACTTTGCCTTTTGCTCTCTTTCCACAGTGAATGAGTCATTCTCAAACTAGAACACTTCTATGCCCCATCTTTTCTTCCTTGAATTTTCCTTTTGCCCTCATCCCCTGCCCCTTTTCGTTGGTTGCCTGATGAGATTTTCTTCATTCATTAGAGAATAAGACATTATAAGATTCAAATAGGAATCCTGTTACACCTTTATATATTCTGTTTCCCTTTTGACACCAACTCCCTGGATTCTTGAATTAGATTCAACATACTCAATACCAAGCAGCCTCAGAGGGCCTCTATGTTAAATTACTGGCTAATATGCTTATAGTACTTTTATAGTGAATGTTCTACAAACATCTCAATGTACAAAAATAGTTTTTCTAGAGCTAAATGAATGTTCTATAAACATCTCAATGTACAAAAATAGTTTTTCTAGAGCTAAACTAGGTAACCCATGTTGTATGAGGTTCTAATTTGCTGCATATGCGACAGACATTTCCTTCTTGATCTTTGAGATTACTATTATTATTATTTGGATTACGTTTTTTTGGAGTCTTTCTCCAGTCTCTATCGTACCCCAGAGTTCTAATCAAGTGGGATTTTCCCTTTTATTTGTTGATTCTGAGGGGAGACTTTTCCAGGAGATGTTACATCACCGTGTCGATGGTGCCCCCTGCCTGCGATGTCCTTTTCTCAGGTATCTGTACAGCTCACGTCGTCACTTCTTTCAGGATCCTGGACAGTGCCAGCATGTCAGTGGAGCACTCCCTGGCCGTCTTATAAAAAGTAGTCCTCCTTGCCTCTGTCTTAGACCTTCTGTCCTTCTTACTGTGCTTCATTTTTCTCAATAACACACAAACAACTTGATGTGGTGTATATTTACTTCTTTACTTGATTACCTTCAGTTTCCTCACTAGAACATGAACTCCCAGGTGGCTGTGGATGTGTGCTGCTTAGATCTCTTTTTTAGCTGTTAGGGTTGTAATGAGCCAGGCTGCTCAAGCTGCAGTGCTTTGCGGATTCACTGCGGCATTCACATGGAGGCGGTGCCCTTTCTGGACAGCCCCAGCACAGCAGGGAAACTAGGGCCTGGCCGTTTCTGCCAATGAGGGCCTTTTCATTGATATTTTCTCCAGAGCTCCTCATTCTTACTGCCTTCTTTTTTTGGCTTTGCATTACAGTCTGAGGCTCTTCCTGTCCAGTCCTGATTCCTCTCCTAATTCCTTTTCTAAGTATTGCATCCATATCATGGTCTAAAGAGTTTCCAAGTTCCATTCTGTTTCCTTCTCCATTGTCTTTCACAGGAGTTACCCCCACATGCAAACACACTCTTGCATGCCTAAGTCAGTGTTTTGAAATGTCAGAGCTGCTATTGGGAGAGGGCTGGATAAGCAGTAAGTGGGGGGCTTGGGGAATGATTACTTGTCACTTGGTTGTCAATGAAAGTTCCATCCTGCTGGTATGTGGGGCACAGGGAGTCCTACAAAGTTGTGGTCCAAATGCTAAAATTTTCAGTGGGGATGACTGTGAAGGTTGTTCTAGTGAAAGGTATTATCTTGGCTGAAGTAGTGATTCAGGCTTTTGAAAAATATGTGGAAAAACATAAAAGTACAATATAATTGACTGGATGTTAATAAGTTGTAATGTCATCATAGTGAAGAATAATGAAAAGTTGAAAGCAGTTAACAAATGATTGGAAATGAAGTTTGAAGGCCAGAGGTTCTTATCTCCTGCAATGGGAAAGGAGAAAAAACTGAAGACTACATTTAGGACATAAAAAGAGTTATAAAGCTTCAAAGATGAATTATCGGTCAAGAGAGCAAGGATCCCAATGAATTAAAATCTATGGGCACCATCTGGACAATTTGCAGTCTCGTGTCCAGGGACCAGAGGCAGAAAAAGAAGTCACTATTCTAATGATTAATAGAAATAAGCAGGAAAAAAATGTATGGAACTCAAGTAATCCACTTTGAAACCTGGCATGCTTTTGTTCAACTATAACTGAGGAGAATATTTTTTAACCAAGGATTCAGTCTCCTCAGGATAGAGGGCTTGGACCATATGTCAGGTGTGCTTGTTTGAAGCCTTATGTACCCCAGGAAAGGCCATGTTCTTTTAATCCATTCCTGTGGGCGCAGAACTGTTGTACGTGGAAACTTTTTGTTAGGTTGTTTCAGCTGAGATGTGACGCAGCCCATTCAAGGCGGGTCTTGGTCCTTTTACTGGAGTCCTTTATGAGAAGATAAAAGAGAGAAACACCCAGAGATAATTAAGAGAGAGGAAAAGGCTTGGAGGAGCTAGGCAAGGACCCACAGAAGCTCAGAGAGGAGGGCACTGGAACTAGAAGTTGAATGCAACAAAAGCTGGGAGCGAAGGACCAGCAGATGTTGGCCATGTGCCTTGCTGTCTGACAGAGGATCTGGGATGCCAGCAGCCTATCTTCAGAGAAGGTATCATCCTATTGATGCCTTACTTGGGACATTTTCATGGCCTTTGAAATATAAATTTGTATGGCAATAAGTCCCCTTTATAAAAGCCAACCCATTTCTGGTATATTGCATTCTGGCAGCTTTAGCAAACTGAAACATCAGGTAAGCCTCTGAGTCCAACAGAAGTGATAGCAGAACTTAAGGGGAATTTAGAAAGCAAAGCAGAAAAGGAAGATAATAAGTACCAGTTGGAACCCCAAGAGGAAATGAAGTGACTGGGACTCTAATTGGTTTCACTAACTTTCGTCTTCTAAGATTTTCTTAGGAAGACATAGAAACTAGAACACTGGAGGAACTGCAACCCAAATGTACATGGAGATGTGAATCATGTGATGCAAAGAGGGGACTGTGGCCTCCATGGAGGTTCACCATTCAGATCTCCCTTCCAGAAAGAACATGCTCAGCTGCATGGAGTGAAGTTAGCTGGCAGCCTTCAACTGTAATGCCTAGAGAATTCACTGCAACTTTCAAGCCAGGACATGCTCTTCCCAGGCAGCCCCCAGCTGGTCACCTAGAACAGTAGTGACATCATATTTGCCCAGTGTAGGGTGCCTCTAATAGAGGAGCTCACCATTGTGCAGGCTGAGAATGTGTCACATCTTCATCATGGTATGATGCTCTCCCAGCTCAGTTATGCTTCTTCATTTCTTTCATTGCAAGATTTAGGTCAGTATCATAGTCTGAAGGCTTTCCTGTCCAATTATGCTTCTTCCCTCTTTTCCTTTCACAGGAATTACTGCCCTCCCCTCTCTGTTAGCCTCTTGCATTCTTACTAAATCTTGGTAAGGATCCAAACACACACTCCCCAAAGGCAGAACATCATCTTTCTGATTCCCTGCTAAATTCCCAGTGCTTTGAAAAGTACCTGTTGAGTTGTAGGTACTAAATAAGTAGATTTTGATAATTATAATTACACATCTCATTATCTCTCTTCTCATTAGGCTGTAGACTCTCTCAGGACCTGTACATTAACAGTTTATCAAGGGCTATTGAGCACTTACTAGGTTTTAGGTGCTGTACATGTATTATCTTATTTAATCCTTACAAAACTCTGCAGAAGTTCACTATCCCATATTTTGAGTGAGGATCAAAGGAATTGAGTTCACAAATGTGTAAATGCTGAAATCAGGATGCAAACCTAGACCAGAGCCCAGGGGTTTGCTCACCAAGTTACACTGCCTCCCGCCGACATGGGCCTTAATCTTTTTTATATCAGCACCTAGCACAGAACCTAGTACACTACTGCCCCAATAAATATTTTAAAATAAAACATTTCTTTCTAAGTCATTCTATGAATGTATACCTTCCATTTTATTTGCAAACTTTTAGTCTTCTTTTTCTTCGATGAAGAATGTTGCATCGGCATCACTTCACTAAATGTTTTATTAAATAACTTTCTTTAAGCAAGGATAACAAGGGTATCATTTAGATTTATTTCTCAACAACATTGTGTCTTCTCAATTAAAATGATTTACTTAAGCCTAAAAATGCTGTCTGGATCATAATAACAACTTTGAAATGAATGGCAACCTAACCCTTTCCTGTGTCTTGGCTTACCCACTCTCCTTGGGCAGGGTTTACTGGTTATCTTGCCACTGTCTTTAGCCTCTTTGTGGCTTCTCATAGTTATCTTTTGAGGATTATGGATTGTCTATATTGGTTAGCATCATAGGTAGAGAAAACCATCATCCTTGTGGAAGCCATGCAGGTCCTAAAAGATGGTAACCCTCAGCAACCCCCCACAATTGTGCCCTTTACCAAGAGAAACTCAATTTTCTTAAGCTAATCCCCTCCCATCCAACTTGACACTAATGTCATATCAGTCATCTTATTTGGCAGAAGGGTTTGATATACTCTTTGGTTATCTTCTTTCTAGAGAACAGAATTAAAAAAAAAAACTCTTTCAATAAATTCCCCTTGAGGCTTCATGTACTTAGAATAAAATTTAAGCCCCTGTGGCTTATGTCTTTTAAAGCCACCTTGGCTCACTTACACACCACTGACAATAGGCCCTTAGAAAGTAAGGTACACAAAATCACCAGGGGCCAGGGCAATAGAACTGTTTTTTAGTCTTCCATTTCCCTTTTATCACATGTTTGCATTCTCAGTCTCTCTATCTCTCAAGGTGTGCCATTTTGAAACTGTTCTGTACCTCAGAAAAGTCATGTTTTCTTAATTCTGATTCAATATTGTAGGATGGAAACTCCCGATTAGATTATTTCCATGGAGATGTGACCCAATTGTGGATGTGGTCTTTTGATTAGAGGGAGATGTGACTCCACCCATTCAAGGTGGGTCTTAATTATTTTACTGGAGTCCTTTAAAATGGGAAACATTTTGGAGGAAGCTCAGACACGTGGAGAACAATTGTTTCAGAGGTGACAGAACATAAACATTTGGAGATGCTTTGGAGTGCCAACAAAGAAAGCAGATGCCTAGACACGGATGTTTGGAGATGAGGAGCCCAGCAGATATCACGTGCCTACTCATGAGATGCCAAACAAGCCAGCACCCAGATCTGTGTCCCAGAGAAGCTAAGTGAAGGTCCACAGATGCTTAGAGAGGAAACCACTGGCATCAGAACCTGGAAGCAGTGGGACTGGGAAGAAGGACCAGCAGATGCCAGCCATGTGCCTTCCCAGATCAGCATTTCTTGAGTCAAGGTATCTTCTTTTGGATGTCTTGGTTTGGACATTTTTATGGCCTTAGCATTGTAAATTTGTAACTTAAACATTTCCTTTTTTAAAAGCCATTCAATTTTTGATACATTGTATTCTGGCAGCATTTAGCAAGCCAATACACCAGGCTTCAATATTTAGTCTCTGCTACCCCTACCAGGACTTCTGATTATTCACCCTGGATTTGATCTCTTGTCCTTTCCCGTGACCAGTTGACTTTGAAGTGTATCTTTGAATCACGATCTTTCTAGATTGGTATCTTCGGTTGGAATCTCCACTTCAGTTTCTACTCTACATAATTCTACCCTGACTTTTGTCATAGATCAGATGAATGCTCTTTCTCTCTCTTTCTCTGTCTCTCTGCCAATGCATTGGGAAATATATAATTTATCTTGGTTCATTGCAAACCAGATATAAGCTGACAGACACACTGAAGATAGGAAAGATACTTAGATACTAAATTTACTATTTTAGGGCTCCAGAGGAATAAATGGTTCACATGTTTTAAAAGTTTCTGGCAATATATCTGTGCTTAATAGATAAAACAAGATTTTAATGATTTGTTTTGTTCTAATTCTAGCTCACAGTCTGGTGACTTTGACCTTGCTTGAATATCAGGTTTAAATGTGGCATACATTTGAAACCATACTATTGGTTGCAAATGTGAGCTGGTTCAGTGCTGCTATTAGAATTAATAAATTAACATTATTAATTTACAATGTTAATTTATTAATTCTAAAGTGATGTTAGCCATTTTTAACTTGTTTTCTCTCACCCAAGAAGAAGCACCCCTAACAAACAATATTAATTATGTGTATAGTATTAATATAATGAAATGGCAATATATGGTTGTGCTGGTTTGAAAGGATTATGTACCCTAGAAAAGCCATGTTTTCATCCTGATGCATCTTGTGGAGGCAGCTGTTTCTTTTAATCCCTATTGAGCACTGCAGGTTGGAAATTTGATCAGATTATCTACACAAAGATGTGACTCACCCAATTGTGAGTATTAACCTTTGATTAGAGGGGGATGTAACTCCACTCATTCCAGGTGAGTCTTGATTAGTTTATTGGAATTCTTTAAAAGAGGAAATATTTTGGAAAGAGCCACAGAGCCCACACAGCCTGTGACCTTTGGAGATGAAGAAGGAAAATGCCTCTGGGACAGCTTTATGAAACAAGAAGCCTGAAGAGAAAGCTAGCAGATGTCGCCATGTTCACCACATGCCTTTCCAGTTGAGAGAGTAACCCTGAACTTCATCGGCCTTACTTGAGTGAAGGTAACCACTTGTTGGTGCCCTAAGTTGGACATATCTATAGTTTTCCCTTAGCTGAACATTTTCACAGCCTTAGAACTATAACCTTGCAACTTATTAAATTCCCCTTTTTAAAAGCCATTCCACTTCTGTTACGTCGCTTGCAAACTAGAACAATGGTCTTAGGATTTTCCAGACTTCCTGTTCTAGTTTTCTAGCTGCCAGACTGCAATATACCAGAAACAGATGGCTTTTAAAAAGGGGAGTTAAATAAGTTGCTATTTTACAGTTCTAAGGCTGAGAAAACGTCCCAATTAAAACAAGTCTATAGAAATGTCCAATCAAAGGTATCCATCCATGGAAAGATACCTTGGTTCAAGAAGGCTGATGAAGTTCAGGGTTTCTTTCTCAAGAGAAGGGCACATGGAGAAAACAGTCAGGGTTTCTCTCTCATCTGGAAGGGCACATGGCGAACACAGTGTCATCTGCTACCTTCTTCCCCTGGCTTCCTGTTTCATGAAGCTCCCTGAGAGGCATTTTCCTTCTTCATTTCCAAAGGTCGCTGGCCGGTGGACTCTGCTTCTCATGGTTGTGTCGTTCTGCTCTGCTCTCTCTGAATCTCTCATTCTCCAAAATGTTTCCTCTTTTATAGGACTCCAGAAACTAATCAAGACCCACCCGAATGCGTGGAGACATGTTGTCACCTAATCCAACTTAACAACCACTCTTGATTATAGCACATCTCAGGGAGATGGTCTGATTACAGTTTCAAGCATACAGTATTGAATAGGGATTATTCTACCTTTATGAAATTGGATTTTGATTAAAACATTTTTATTTTCTAGGGTCCATAAATCCTTTCAAACTAGCACACTTCCATATTGTGCCTTTCTTGCTTGCTTACTTTGCTTTCTTCCTCTTGTCATGTTTTTATTCATTTCTCCTTAGATCTCAGAATAATCTTCCTCTCCACTAGGCTAAGGGCCCCATTATAACTGGCAGTATAATGCTTTAAAAAGGTATTGATAGCTTTGTATTAGACATTACTAGTGCTGTCTCCCCACTTCTGCCTTATGCCTTCTCTCCAACCATGATATGCATCCAGCCCAGACCAAGTGTTTCTCTTTCTTGAGCCAAGAAATTTTCTTGATTTTCCATCTATCAGTTTTATTCTTAATGATGAGTATACAGAGACAATTATTCTTTTTCCAATAGGATATAACTATGCTGGATAGCTTGAGTAAAGCTTTGATGGATTAGTTACATTACCTTAGGGAAATATTGGTCTGGAATACTCCAATTCGGAGATCTCTAAGAATGCCAAGGTGGTTTCATTTTTACATTTCATATGTAGCATCCTTTAAATAATGCCATCTTTATGGTCTTAATTGATTTAAAGTTTGAGAATTGAATTTCATATTGCGTCCCATTAGTCCTGAAAAAATCAACTAAATTTTTTTTTGTCAAAAAGTGATTAAAAAAAAAAAAGTCCTGCCCACATCAAGATGGAAGAGAGAGAATCTTCAGGGCTTATACTTCCACAGAAGCTTTGAAAACATGCACAATCTAGCAGAAATAATCTTTCTCAAAGCTTCAGAAAATAGTTAAAGGATTGCAGTAACAGAGAATGAGCTGCATAAAGAAGAAGGAAACTTAAAAGCAGTAGAAGCTTATGGCACCCTAGCTGGCCCCTCCCCCACACCCTCACCAGCTTGACCTGGCACCTGCCCATGCACCAGTCTGAGTCCCTGGTCCCAGTTTCAGAGGAAGCAGAGTCACCTTTGTACACATACTGAGAGCATGTCTCCTTGGTGGCAGCCTGAGGGACTATCCAGGACACTCGTCACAGGCTCGCCAACCCAGATCTTGCTCACATGTAGAGGGCAACCAATAGAGCTCTCCGAAAAGGTTCTACACGACTTGACTGGCTCCCTCAACAAGGAATTACTGGCTGTAGGATGTATAGTGCAGTGCCAGAGACTGTAAGGAAACCATTTCCTGGGAAAGGGGACATTTATATCCATGTAAATGGGGGGATTCCTAGGGCCATATTCCATGCCCCAGTAGAGACTGCACAGAAAGGATGAGGGCAGACTTCATGCTATTCTCTAAATGCATTGTATGGTTAATGCTTGAAGGAGAGCACTTGCACAGAACAATCTGCAAAGACCAGAAAATATATATATTTTTGACCTGGGGAGTGGGAGTTAGCTCCTGGCATTTAAGGAAAGCTCTGTCATACACTAACTGGATACACACTTAAGGAACATATGACTCAGAGTTTAAATTCCAGCAATAACACATTAAAATATCAAAATGTCCAGGTTTCAACAAAACATACAAAGAAACAGGAAGTGATGACCCAGGCAAAGGAGAAGATTAAAGCATTAGAAAGCAGCAATTCAGGAGGACCAGACCTGGGGCATTCCAAGCAAAGACTTAAGAAATGGTCCTAAAGATGCTCAAATAGTTAAAAGAAAATATGGACAAAGAAATAATGGAAATTTGGAAAACTATAGAAGAGCTCTAAAAAATATATCCACGTAGAAGTGGAAATTATGAAAAGGAACCAAACAGAGCTGAAGACCAGAGAAAGAGAAATTAAACACTTCTTAAAGGAGTCGAACTGCAGATTGGAGCTGGCAGAATCGATGAACTTGAAGATGAGACAATTGAAATCATCCATTCTGAGGAACAGAAAGAAAAAAGAGTGAAATAAAGTGAACAAAGCCTGAGGAACCTGTCAAACACACCAGTATATGCTGAAGTACACATTTCTTGTCCAAGACCATGGAGGCAAGAAGGTAGGGGGATGACATGGTTAAAGTGCTGAAAGTAAGAGGCTGCCAACCAAGAACTCACTATCTGGCCAATCTGTCTTTCAAAAAGGTGGGAGATGAACACTTTCCCAGATAAACAAAAGCTGACGGGGTTTATCACCAGCTTTACTCAAATGCTAAAAGAAGTTCTTCAAGATGAAAATAGACAATAGTTCAAAGCTGCATGAAGAAAGTAAGATCGCTGATAAAGGTAACAACATGGACAAATATATACCAGCAGTATTGTACTTTTGTTTGTAATCCCAATTTTTACTTCCTACAGGATCTAAAAGGCAAATGCATAAAATGTAATAAAAATCAGGTGTTTTGGGCTCTGTGTATAAAGGCATGTAAGTTGTGACAATAAAGAGGGAATAGAGGGATATGGGAACATAATTTGTGTGCACTCTTGAACTTAAGTTGATATCAAAGCAAAATGAGATTATTATGCATTCAGGATGTTAAATTTAAGCCCTATGTTTACTACAGAAGAAAGTCTGAGTGACTATGTAAACCCACAGAGATAGAAAATAGAGTGCAGGTTGCCAAGGGTTGGGACAGGGTGAATGGGGATTTGATGCACAATGCGTGCAGGGCTTCTGTTTGAGGAGACAGGAGAGTTTTCATAGTGGAAGGTGGTGAGGACACCACGACATTGTGAATGTGACCAATCCCACCGAATGCCATGCGGTATATGTGGTATATATGTTCCCACAATTAAAAAAGAAAGAGCAACTAAAGAGACAAGACAAGTAAATGCAAGAACTGATCGTGGATGGGATCTAATGAGGGAGGAGAAAAAGCTTGAAAGGACATTATTGGGGCATATTAAAAATCAGAATATAGACTAAGCTTTTTATCTATGTGAAATTTCTTGAACTTGAAAACTGCACTTTAAGTGTTTGTGAAAGTGAATATTGTTGTTAGGAAATGTACAAGTGTTCGAGGAGCTTGATATATATATATATATATATATATATATAGCCTATACTTAAGTGTGCAGAAAATGGATTGACAAATAAATGGGTCAATAGATGGACTGATAGATAGTTGGATAGATGGAATGATAGAAAGGCAAGGGTGGCAAAATGTTTAAATTGATGGATCTGGGCATTTGGGTGTGGGGGTAGAGGTATGTTGGGGTTCTCTCTATTGGATTTGTATTATTTTTCTAACTGTCATGTAAGTTTGAAAGTATTTCAAAATAGTTTAAATTCTTAAAAAAGAGTGACAGAGAAAGTGCTGTTCTCTTGGAAGAGCACAAAGCCGGTTCTTATTTTTCCTGTTATTTCATTCCCAAAGAGGAGATGTGGTTTCTGATGCAGATCCAGGAACCTTTTATCAGATCAGTGTCCTAGTGAGTGGAGCTTGTAAAGGTGGCGCTGTAAAGGTAGGAGTTCTGTCTTATTACTCTTCATCTCATTTTATGAAAGTAAGGAACGTTGGGGCACTCACACGTCAGCCTGCCCTCTGACTTCCCTCTCCTTTCTGAATCCTTTAGACTTTTTTTTCAGGCACTGGAAGATAGCTTTAGATAGGTATTAATGAACACAGCTTAGAAAATACAAAACTGAGTTTTGAATTTAGGCCAATGTTCCTAATTTTTTATTTGGAACTCGATACACTGCTGTAAAATGGCATGACTACTTTGGAAAATAATTTAGCAATTTTTTAAAAAGTTAAACATACACTTACCAAAGGATCCAGCTATTCGTTTTTAGGTATTAACCCAAGAGAAATGAGAGCATATGTGTTGTGCATGAATGCTCATAGAAGCTTTATTTGTAATAGCCCCAACAGGAAACACTCCAAATGCCCATCAATAGACGGATGGCTAACCAAACTGTGGTACCTGATCAATGGAATGCTAGTCAGCAATAGAAAGAAATGAACTATTGATACTCACTAAAATGTGGCTGAATCTTAAAATAATTACGTTGAGTGAAAGAAGACAGACCACAAAAAGGTACATATTTTATGATTGCATTTACATAAAGTCATAGAAAATTCAAACTGTCTATAGGAACTGAAAGCAGATCAGTGAAAGCTGTTAGATGAAGAGGTGTGGTGTGTGGTTGGGAAGAAGGAATTACAAAGGACATGAGAATCTTTTGGGGGTGATAGATAAGTGCATTATTTTTATTATGGTGATGGTTTCACAGGTGTATGTTAAAATGCATTAAGTTGCATTAAAGTATGTACAGTTCACTAAATGTCAATTACATTTCCTTAAAGCTATTTTACAAAAAAGGGAGGGATCTTTCTAATAGGCAATACATACATTGTGTTATTTCTGTGCTTATTCTGAATTCATGAGAGGTCTGATTACTCAGCAGACTGTGTTGCATAGCCAAGGCTGAGACTCAATAACGAAGGGGTTTGAAGGAGTGACTTCTATTGGCTTGAGAATGGATATATTTCTTGAGGTACAGACCTGGGAATTCCCACAACCCGAAAAGCTGTTATTAGCTTAGAATTCTGGCCAATGTTCCAAGTATCCATTTCTTGAAATCAGTCTTCCAGTTTTGTGTCAATTCCAATTCAGTGAAGTTGCTTTAGACTCTAATGTTTAGATTATGTGTATAACACTTGATGCAAGTATAGTCTATTGGAATTCAATTTGTGATCTCCTTAATGGATTTTGGTAACTCTGGAAAAGGGCTTCATATAATAAGTTTAAAATGATCTTTTAGTGGATTACACTTACCGAGCATGTTTTTTTAAAAAACATGTCTTGATTACATTAATTATCAGTTTGGAACCTGATGCAATTCTCATCCTCAACTTCCATGGAATTTAATGTGATTCTAGTATTTTGGAAGCTTGGAAAACCTCTCTGTGTGGTGAGCAAATAAATGTTGGACCAATGGTTTTAGTAAATCGACTAAAAAATACGAAAACCACATAACCCAAGTAGTTATATAAGACGAAACAAACTGTCTGAAACATTTTTAGGGCTATATTCAGTCCAAAATACATGAAATCAGCAGTTTTCCCATGGATTATTTTTTGATATTCTGGTTGTTGTGTGACTGAAATCATAGTTACAATGCATGAGAATTTACACTGTAATAAAATTCCCTTCCTTTGCTGTACAATGAGTATTGTTTTTTATTATGATGATCTTTAATCTACCTAACATTAGAGAGATTATTCATTTATGATGTTGAAAAATATCCAAATAACTGTACTTTTAGGCTGTGTAAGGTAAAATTAGGGCTATTTTTTTATCGAGAAGTAAAGATAGATATGCTATCCATTAAACATTAAATGAATATTATGGTGATCTTACTGTTCAAATAGGCAATATTAGATATTGTCTTCTTAACAAATAGCAATCACATTCTAACTTAAACAATTTCGTGGTAAAGTTCTTAACAGCTATGATGATTAGTCCTTTTACTCATGAGTGTAATAGATTTCTAAACAGTTGATTGTTTATATTTGAATATACATTACGTACCTAAATTCACATTTTAAGGTTAAATTATGGTTTATCTTGTGGTCATTTACCTTACTTGAGACCTGGACTTACAGTTGCAAGTTAACAGATAAACTGTTTTTTTCGGATATTAATATTTTGACAATGGCTTAACTGTACAAATAGGTGTCATCTTCAATATCACATCAGCCTTTGCCATATGATTCTATCTTGTCTAAAAACCAGCTTGCTAATTTTACTCCTGTTTTTATTGTTGTTTCTCATATGTGCCTCTTCCTCTTCATCTTCTCTAGAGTTGTGTTTTGGGACCTAATCTAGACTTTCCAGTAGACTTTGAGACTTTTCCGACAAAATCTTTGAAGCTTAGTATGGAGAGTCATATTTTAGTATCATTTTAAAAAAATTTGTTTTATTTTTTTAAAATATAACAACACACAAAAATGAACATTCTTACCATATGATCATGCCATTCTTGGTATATAATCAGTAACTCACAATATCATCACATAGTTGTATATTCATCACCATAATCATTTCTTAAAACATTTGCATCAATTCAGAAAAAGAAATGAAAAAAGATAAAACCTCATACATACCATAACCCTTACTCTCCCTCTCATTGATTGCTAGTATTTCCATCTACTCAATATATTTTAGCCTATTACCCCTATTTTTTCCTATATCCTGTATCACTCCCTTTCATTGATCACTAGCATTTCAATCTACTAAATTTATTTTAACATTTGTTCCCCCTATTATTTATTTATTTTTAATCCCTATATTTTACTCATCTGTCCATACTGCAGATAAAAGGAGCATCAGATGCAAGGTTTTCACAATCACACAGTCACACTGAGAAAGCTATATCATTATACAATCATCTTCAAGAAACATGGCTACTGGAACACAGCTTTACATTTTCAGGCACTCCCCTTCCGCCTCTCCAATATATCTTAACTAAAAAGGTGATATCTATATAATGCATAAAAATAACCTCCAGGGTAACTTCTCGACTCTATTTGAAATCTCTTAGCCATTGACACTTTATTTTGTCTCATTTCTCTCTTCCCCCTTTTGGTCTAGAAGGTTTTCTCAATCCCTTGATACTAAGTCCCAGCTCCTTCTAGGATTTCTGTCCCACGTTGCCAGGAAGATCTATACCCCTGGGAGTCATGTCCCATGTAGAGAGTGGGAGGGCAGTGAGTTTGCTTGTCATCTTGGCTGAGAGAGAGAGGCCACATTTGAGCAACAAAAGAGGTTCTCTGGGGGTGACTCTTAGGCCTAATTTTAAGTAGGCTTAGCCTATCCTTTGCAGGGATAAGTTTCATATGAACAAACCCCAAGATTGAGGGCTTGGCCTATTCCTTTGGTTGTACCCATTGCTTGTGAGAATATCAGGAATTCCCCACATGGGAAAGTTGAATTTTCCCCCTTTCTCGCCATTCCTCCAAGAGAGCTTTGCAAATACTTTCTTATTCCCTGTTCAAACCACTCTGGGATTTATAGAGGCATCACTCTGGACAAACCTACAAACTCTTATGCCCTACTCAAGGTTCCATGTACTTATGGTGTTCAGTGAAACTGTCCACATAAACTATATTAGGAAATGCACTAGTCAAAGTATAAATTTTGTACCATTACACATAATGGTGCGACTTATCTTACACATAAGTTAAAGTTTTAAAATAAGAATTACATTCTATTTTCAACACCCTGCAATATTGACATTTCTTTGTTCTTCCTCATGCAAAAACATTTAAAAAATTTTTACATTTAGTCACTATCATTGGACACTCTAGGCATTCCTAGATTATACCCTCTCAGTCTTTATCATCTATCCTTCTTTCTGATTTCATTTGTGCCCACAACCCTCTTCCCTCTAACATTCTCACATTCAGCTTCATTCAGTGTACTAACATTATTGTATTACAGTTAGGTAGTATTGTGCTATCCATTTCTGAATTTTTACAATCAGTCCTGTTGCACAATCTGTATCCCTTCAGCTCCAATTACCCAATATCTACCTTATGTCTATCTCCTGATGGACTCTGTTCTTAACTGAAATTCTCCAAGTTCATTCAGTAATGTTAGTTCATATCAGTGAGACCATATGGTATTTGTCCTTTTGTTTCTGGCTAATCTCACTCAGCATAATGTCCTCAAGGTCCATCTATGTTGTTATATACTTCATAACTTTATTCTATCTTACAGCTGCATAATATTTCATTGTATGTATATATCACAGCTTGTTTAGCCCCTCATCTGTTGATGGACATTTGGGCTGTTTCCATCTCTTGGCAATTGCAAATAATGCTGCTAGAAACATTAGTGTGCAAATGTCTGTTTGTGTCCTTGCCCTCATGTCCTCCCGAGTAGATAACTAGCAATGGTATTGCCAGATCATATAGCAGTTCTATACTTAGCTTCCTGTGGAAGTCCCAAACTGCCTTCCACAGTGGTTGCACCATTTCATATTCCAACCAACAGTGGATAAATGTACCGCTTTCTCCACATCCTCTCCAGCACTTTTTGTTTTCTGTTTTATTGATAATGGCCATTCTGGTGGGTGTGAGATGATATCTCATTGTGGTTTTGATTTGCATTTCCCTAATAGCCAGGGAAATTGAGCGTCTTTTCATGTGCCTTTTGGCCATTTGTATTTTCTCTTCTGAGAAGTGTCTGTTCATGTCTTTTACCCATTTGTAATTGGGTTGTTTGTCTTTTTATTGTTGAGTCGAACAGTCTCTTAATATATTCTGGATACTAGACCTTCATCTGAGATATCATTTCCAAATATTGGCTCCCATTGTGTAGGCTGTCTTTTTACTTTCTTGACAGAGTTCTTTGATGCACAAAAGTGTTTAATTTAGAAGATCTATTTCTTTCTTTCTTCAATGCTTGTGCTTTGGGTGTAAGATACAGGAAACTGCCTCCTATTATAAAATTATAATATATTTCCCTAAATTTTCTTCTAAAATTTTTATGGTCTTAGATATAATGTGTAGGTCTTTGATCCATTTTGAGTTAATTTTTGTATAGGGTATGAGATATGGATCCTCTTTCATTCTTTTGCATGTGGGTATCCTGTTCCTTAGGCAGCATCTATTGAAGAGACTGTTCTACCCCAGGTGAGTTGCCTTGACTATCTTATCAAAGATCAATTGTCCATATATGAGAGGGTCTATATCTGAACACTCTATTCAATTCCATTGGTCAGTATATCTATCTTTATGCCAGTGCCATGGTGTTTTGACCACTGTAGCCTTGAAATATGCCTTAAAGTCAGGTAGTGTGAGACCTCCGACTTCATTTTTCTTTCTCAGGATATTTTTAGCTATTTGAGGCTTAGAATCATTTTAAAGTGCCAAATTAAATGCTTTCATTGTCTCCTGAAGCTTAAATGATTTTCAATTCTCAATTTTACTTAATTGTAATTAAAACATTTGATCATTGTTTTTATGGTTTTCTATTACTTGCTATGTCTCTTTCTTTTCCCGGAATATGCTCTAGAGCAACACTGTGTAACAAAAATATAATGCAAGACACTAAGCAATTTAAAAATTTCTTGTGGCTATAACAGTTCGAGTCCAAGCAGGAGACAGAAATCACACAGTAATTTAAAGCAGGGAAGTTTAATATAAAGAATTATTAAGCTAAGACAGGAAGATAACAATGAAGATAAAAGAGAACTGTTGAAGCTGCTGTAGAGCTGAGGGAGAGTCTATAAAGAAGGACAACTTGGAAGGGACTCCCTTCCTGAGGTTGGGGTTGACGCTTCTTTGGAGAAAGTGTGGTTGCAGCCTACTAGATGGCAGAGATATTTGCTGGACTTCCTGGGACAGAGATGGTTCACAGTCACTAGGCATCAAGAGAATGATCCTTTGGGGTGCAGGTGAGACATTATTGGTGGGTGTGTGCTCAGAAAATCTTTGAGGCACTATAGTTCACTATTTAATGGGTTGCCTTAACAATAGGAATTTATTGGCTTATAGTTTAAGAGACTAGAACATTGACTTCTTCCTGGGGTGGTATCTTCTGATTGGATGGCAATCGTTGGTGTTCCTTGGCTTTTCTATCTCATGGCAATGTACATGGAAGCACCATCTCCTTCCTCTTTTGGGTATCATTGCCTTCCATCTTTTGGCTACTCCTTGTGACTTCTCTTTCTGTTGGACTGCCACTCTGCTTATAAAGACCCCAGTTATCTGGATGAAAGCCCAATATGATTCAGCTGGGCCACACTTTACCTGAAGTAACATCTTGAAGAGATCTTAGTTACAATGGGTCTACACACCACATAATGTTGCTCAAGACCAAGGTTGTATCCACAGTGCAGTACAACCTTTCAACCACCACAGACACTGTTGAGGTTGTGAGGCCTGGAGCATGCAGTGTCTGTGGCAAGAAGGCTATGGGTAGGCAGCCATCAGGCCCAAGATGGAGCCACAAGGTTTCTGAGGAATTGCTTACATGGGATAAACAGTTGGAGCAGAGCATCACTTGTTGTCCCCCCAAATGTGGCAGCAGACAGATAAAAAGCAAAAGAGCAGCAGTCACAATGAGGAAGAGAAGCCCCTTCATCTTTTTTTTCCCCCCAAAGTTTAACAGATTTATTGAGGAGAGAAAGCAGGTGAGAGAGTGAAAGGGAGAAAGCAGATGGGGGCCTAAATTGTCTCCCACCTGGGGAGCCAGCAAACAGAAAGACAATGGCTCTGGCTTTCTTTCTGAGAGCTGGAATTTTAAAGGAAAAATTGTACCAGGAGGATGCCAGCTAGGTGGTGACCCACTGCTCTCCTTTGATGTGCAGCTGCATGTACCAACAGGGATTATCAAGCAGTTTGCCTTCTGGTGGGTGTGGCACTGGTATGCCTGGCGATCACTCATCTTGCTGCCACATCTGGTTCTGCAAAAGAAACTGAGGGGTCCTTGAGTCAAAAAGTCCCTTTCATATGTAAAAGTTCTTTTTCTGAGACCTGACATTCTTGCCTTTTTCTTTTAATAAAACTGAATGAAGCCGGGTTCATGCCTTAGCTGAGCTTAGGGCAATTTTTTGAGGGAACAGGGTTGTCACGTTCTTTCTTTAGCTACTTCCTGCTGTGTATAGATGAAGTTGGGGGAGGAGATTGCTTCAAGTTGAACAAGTCCCTTCATCTTGCATTCTCCCTCTTGCCCCCTCTACTGACAAAGCTTTAAGACATGTTCACTATAAAGCAGAAACACTTAAAAAATCCAGTCCATAATTGCAGAGCAGGTACTAAAGGGTGAATTTGGAGCTGAAGAGCAATAAATTGATAACTGACACATAGCCACATTATAAAAAGACAAATGAAGTTAATTTCAATAACATATTTTTCTATTTAATGCAATATTTCAAAAATATTATCATTTCAACATATAATCATTATAAAATTATTAATAAGATATTTTACATTTTGGGGTACTATGTGTTAAAAATCCAGTATGTATTTTACATTTACAGCACATTTCAATTTGGAAGCTAAATTTTCATGGGACGTACTTAATTTGTATTTAAATTTCATAAAACAGCTTAAGAAGCAAATTCACACACCTGACTTGTTCCAAATATACTTAAAAGTTTTTCCATGAGAGGGTGTACAGAAAAAAATACAATCAAGGTGTGGTAGTTAGATTCAGTTGTCAACTTGGACAGGTGAGTGTACCTAGTTTTGTTACTACGGACATGAACCAATGGTATGTGAACCTCATCTGTTGCTGATTTACATCTGCAGTCGGCTAGGAGACGTGCCTGCTGCAATGAAGGATGTTTGACTTAATTGGCTGATGCTTAAATGAGAGACTGCAATGTAGCACAGCCTAAGCAGCTCAGCATTCCTCATCTCAGCATTCGCAGCTCACCCAGGCCTTTGGAGATGCAGAAAGAAGTCACCCCGGGGAAAGTTGTTGGAACCCAGGGGCCTGGAGAGAAGACCAGTAGAGACCATCCTGTGCCTTCCCACATAAAAAAGAACCTCAGTGGAAAGTTAGCTGCCTTTCCTCTGAAGAACTAACAAAATAAATCCCCTTTTATTAAAAGCCAATCCATTTCTGGTGTGTTGCATTCTGGCAGCTAGCAAACTAGAACACAATGCAAAGCAGTGTCTATAGTTAAGAGTAACATTGTAATATTCTTCCATTAACTGTAACAAAGGCAATATACCAAAGCTAAATGTCAATAAGAGTGAGATATAAGGGAGGGGTATGGGATTCTTCTTGTTGCTATTTCTCCTTTTTTTATTCTTTATTTTTTAATTTTTTAAAAATTTAATCTTTTATTACTTTTAAAAATTTTTTTAAATTAATTTTTTAATTTAATGTTTTATTACTTTTATTTTTATTTTTTTCCCTCTTCTTTCAATGTGGAAGAAATGGAAATGTTCTCATACAGATTGTGGTGGTGAATACATAACTATATGATTATAATGGGAGCCATTGATTGTTCACTGAAGATGGATTGTATAGTGTGTGAATAAAACTGTGTAAAAAATAAACAGAAAGATACAGGCACTGGAGAAGATGTGGAGAGAGAGACCTACCTATTCAGTATTGGTAGGGAAGTAGAATGATGCAACCCCTCTGGAGGGCAGTGTGGTGGCTCCACAGGAGGCTAAGTGTAGGGTTGACATATGATTCTACAACCCCACAATTAGGTATATACTTGGAAGAATTGAAAGCAGGGACACAAATAGACATTTGCACACTAGTGTTTATAGCAGCAGTTTTTACGATTTGCAATAGATGAAGGTGGCCTAAGGATACATCAATGGATTAATGGAAGGGTGAACTGTGGTCTATATGTACAACAGAATATTGAGTGGCTGCAAGAAGGAATGAAGTTGTGAGGCATGCAACTTGGGGAATGAACCTTGAGGACATTATGTTGAATGTATTAAGCCAAAAATGAAAAGACAAATATTGTAAGGCCCCACTAATTTAAACTAACAATATGAGCCAATGCTGAGAATTGAATTTGAGAGCCAAGGGATTATCAAGGGTTGAATGGGGGCAGAGATTGGGCAATTAATGACTAAGGAGTATAAAATATTCAATAAAGCTTATTTTAAAGGTTTTTGGATTGTAAGCTCTTTCAGTAATCATGTCTATTCTTCAGTTTTAACTGTTGTTTTTAAATTCTGAGATGCTGAGCTCTTTGACATAACCTGGTATTTCCCTGAAACTTTGTGTATCTGTGTGACACCTGAGACTCGGAGCTAGAGTTCTGCAGTAAAGTCAGCATTACTCCATACAGCAACTGTTGAAGCTGACTATGAATGAAATGGACTTGGTTAGGACTAAAATAAATCAGGATAGAGGGTAGTGGATGATATTGACTGTAGTTTAAAACTTCAACATTTGTATGAGACCAAAGAAAGAGATGTCTTATTTAGTCCAAAAGTTAAATTTTCTGTAGCACAATATCTAATTTAACCTGTCTGGTCAGTTTATTTAAACAACATAATTACATGGAGCCTAGAATAGGGAATGAGACCTTGTTATTTTGTACAGGTTAATATAGTTCCCAGATACATCCCAGAGAATTTTGGGTAGAAAATGAAAAAGCATTTGCATATAACCCTTGATAGACTGGGGGAAAATGGAAATATTAAACTTCCCCACCTTGGGAATTCTTGATGTTCTCTCAAGCATTAGGGATTCCCAATTTAATAAATCAAGCCCTTGATCTTGGGACCTGACCTTATGATACTTACTCCCGCAAAGGAGAAGTTAAGCCAATTTATAATTATGCTTAAGAGTCACCTCCAGAGAACCTCCTTTGTTCAGATGTGGCCTCTCTGTCTAAGCCAACTCTGCAAATAAACTCACTACCCTCCCCTCTGTGGGGGCATAAACTTCTCTTGCAACATGGGGCATGACTCCCAGGGTTAAGCCTTGCCCTGGCATCATGCGATTGAGAATACCTTCTTGCTCAAAAGGGGGAAAAGAAATTGAACAAAACAAAGTTTCAGTGGCTAAGAGATTTCAAATAGTGAGGTCAGATTGGAGTTATTATGCATTAAATAGATATTCCTTTTTAGCTTCTAGTGATTAGAATAGCTAGAAGGAAATACCTGAAACTGTTGAACTGTGATCCAGTAGACTGAATTCTTGATGATGATTGTATGACTGTAAGGCTTTTATCCTGTGACTGTATGATTGTGATAACCTGTGACTGACACTCCCTTTATCTAGTGTGTGGGAATATGGGTAATAAAACAAAGACAAAAATAAATAAATAAATAAGAGGGGAAATAAGGGGTATGGGATGTTTTGGGTTTTCTTTTTTCTTTTGTTTTTATTGGAGTAATGAAAATGCTCTAAAATTGATTGTGATGATGAATGCACAACTGTATGATGATACCGTGAGCCATTTATTGTAATACTTTGGATGGATTATTTGGTGGGTGAATGTGTCTCAATAAAATTATATTTTCAAAAAAGTTTTTCCAATAACTTAATTGAGAGCTCCCACCCCCCAAAAACTTTTCCTTTACTATTCTCATCCCTATAGATTAAAATAATTCAATTTTTTAGTGGAATTAATATGACTCTGTATCAGTTTCAAAATTTCATTTGTCCAAGTTAAGTAAATTCACTAACTCTTGTGGTAGCACAGCATTATTAACATCAAATTCAAAAGGGTATTGCAAAATTGAAAAGCATCAATGAATTATAGGTGTCAACAAAATGTTCTCCAAAATTTCTTGTAGAATTTATTAAAATTTACATTTCTTGTAGAATTTAATAAAATTTATATTTTCTTGTAGAATTTAATAAAATTTACATAATGCTGTCAAATACAATTAAAATATTCTGCATATAAATCTACATTAGGAAAATATAAAAGTCATTATCATTGATTATAAGGTTTCAATTTTAACATAAATTCACATACGTGTCTAGCTAGATCATATAAAACTTATCCTCTTCTCTGAGCTTCAAATTTAGTTCACTTATATGCAATGTGATATTGATGGAAATTATAATTTATATTTTGCTTTTTGTCTTTGATTATTGAGTATTTGGTATATTTCACATGATTCTTGAAATCTTTGAGATGAAAAAATGAGACATCCTCATTTTTATACTCAGCGAGACACCATTTACAAAATAATATGAGGTAGCTAGTATTGAAACATGGCCTCAAACACTTCCTCTCTGTACTCTCATGCCACACCCCTTGCCAAGTGGCAGTGCCTTCCCCTTGAATCTGAACTGGGAATTACTTCATAACAGTTTTACAGTGGTCCATGGTAGAAATGGACTTGTCTTAGACAAAAATTTAAATGTGGATTTTGTCTAATAGAGTGAATTATAAGTTAATAGGCAAAAAAAATCCAGCTTTGAAAGGAATTATCCAAACTTGAAAGTAGGGAGCAGAGACATTTTATAATGAGAAGAGCTCTCTTTGTCCTCAAACCTCTACAGATATGAAGTAGACAGAGAAAGTTGTTTGGCTCACAACATAGACCAGAGGGCACAGGTGAGAGCTATAGAAAACCACGCTCAGGCAACAGGACTGGCTCTAAGTAATGATTTGGAGAAATGTGTTTACTTGGATTTCAGAATAGCAATTGGTCTGTGATTACTACGTGCCTTCCATTTCCCCCTCTTCTCTTTTTGAATTGGTGCGTGTTCTACTTTGCTAGCTGCCGGAATGCAACACACCAGAGACGGATTGGCTTTTAATAAAAGGGGATTTATTTGTTAGTCCTTCAGATAAAAGGCAGCTAACTTTCCACTGAGGTTCTTTCTTACCTGGGAAGGCTCAGGGTGATCTCTTCTGGCCTTCTCTCCAGGCTTCTGGGTTCCAACAACTTTCCCCGGAATGATTTCTTTCTGCATCTCCAAAGGCCTGGGCTGAGCTGCGAGTGCTGAGATGAGGTATGCTGAGCTGCTTGGGCTGTGCTATGTTGCGTGCTCTCATTTAAGCACCAGCCAATTAAATCAAACTGCATTCATTGCAGCAGGCATGTCTCCTAGCCGACTGCAGATATAAATCAGCAACAGATGAGGTTCATGTACCATTGGCTCATGTCCACAGCAACAGAACTAGGCTTATTCACCTGGCCAAGTTGACAACTGAATCTAACTACCACAGTACATTTCTTGCCCTTTGCTTGTCCCTTTCTTACCATTGTAAAATGGGTGTTTCTTCAGATAAGGAGGGATACATTATCCCAAGGAGTTGCATCCAAAGAACCACACCCGATAGCCTCATCTATACCTGGATCTGAAACAAATGATACAACTGTCAGCTTTGAGCTGATGAACTAATGGAATGAGACTTTGGAGGTCTTGGAAAGTGTGAATTCATTTTGTATATGAAGGCATGCAAATTTTTGTGTTGAGAGAATGGGCAGTTGAGCTAGTCTTCAAAGATGGCCACTGATAACTCTTCCCTTCCCTGTCTGCACATACCTCTCCTCCCATTAAGAAGCAGAGTTTATATTCCCTCTTTGCCAGTCTGAGTTAGGACTTCACTGCTTTGGCCAATAGAATATCAAGGAAATGATTTTTAGAATTCAAAACCCAGGAATTTACAAGTCTTGAGAACTTCTGCTTCCTCCCTCTTCGAATCCAGCTTCCATGCTGAGACAAAGCCCATTGCTGTCATGTGGAAGGACCCAAAGAGAATAACTGAGGCCCCCAACTAACTTCTCAACAGACAGCTAGTCCTAACATGTGAGTGACCAACTCTGGTCAAGCCACCCTAGCTGATGTCACATGGAGCAAAGACAAATTGTCTTCTCTGGGGCCTGCCCAAATCACAAACTCATGAGCAAAGACATTATTGTTGCTATTTTAACCTATTGAATTTTGATGGGGTTTGTTATAAAATAATAGATAACCAAAGCACATTTCATGTTATTATTTTTTTATATATGCACTAATATATATTTGAATGTATATATTTATAGGTATATATGCAGCTATATCATCTATCTACCTCTCTCTCTCTCTCTCTGTCTATCCATATACCTGTGATAGACATGGTACCACCCAGGACCCCTTAAAGGAAGGTTTAGCTGCTCACTTCAGGAGCATGGCCAGCACAAAGCCCAGCTGTCAGCTCCTTTGGAGTTTGCCACAGTGTGGAAGTCCAGAGGGCCGCCTTGCCTAAGGTTATGTTCTACTTGGGGTAGTCTGCATCTGGTGACAGAGCAAGGAGAGGCCCAGTTTTTTCGGCCCGGTGAGGGACATTCTAATGGGCAATGTTGACTCCAGAGCTCGCTGCTGGGTTGGGAGCTTTTATTGAGTCTGGATCACTATGGCTTCTTTGTTGTCCCAAGCTTGCTTTCTCTCCCTCCCTCCTGTATTCCCTTCACAGACATTGGTCCTTAATGAACATACTATACCCCAAATTCTGCCTCAACATCTGCTTTTAGAGACTCCAACCTGCAACAATATCTATATATTTATAGCTATTAAATGTATTTAAAAAGCATTGGACAATCAAGGAGTTAGAGTGAGCCACTGTAAAACTGATCTGCTAATGTAGATCAGAGAAATCTGTGGAAGGTCAATAGAACTAAGAGTTAATATGGCTTTTGATCAATCTCTAAATGGGCTTGTTTGGACATAGGCCAGCATTCAAAATCTGAGTTGAAGGGCTTTAACTTTGCAGAAGTTAGTGCAGAAAGAAGAAGAGAGTAAACAAATCGCATAAAACTATAGGGCCCTTCTGATGCCCTATCAAATATCATTATTCTGATATGACTGATTTTTATGCACAATGAAATATTCCAGTAATTTTATTTGCCCCATTTGTTATTTCACCAATAGCTACTTATATTTACCCATCTCTAGAATGTCATCTGTAATATCTAGTCATTTACAATTTCATCATTGATGAAATTCATTGGATCATAATTTGTTGCAATTGGTGAAGAAGGCTGAGACAAAAATACTTCTCAGTTTATGACAAAGCATTGTCACTGGTGTATGCAAACTTCCTCTGTTTATTTATTCACTTTTAAATATATTCTACTTTATCTCCAATTTCGCCACTACATCCTCACTCTCATAGGCAATCTTATAGTGCATTTGAGGGGTATCCATCCGTTTGCATTTGTTCTTGTAAAAAGTACATACTTTTGTTGGGTGGATTTTTAATTTACATGCATTGTATGTTGACACCTGTTTCATAATGTTTCTACTCAGCATTAGGTTTTTCAGATCTATCTATGTTATTCTTTTTATACTCATTCAATATCTTTCCTAATGCTACCCCATAATTTATTTTGTGCCTTATGTATCTCCCTTTCCAGTGATGAACTTGAACATTTTCTGTGTCTTACCATCATAAACAATTTGAGTACAACTTCCCTCATGGACTGGGTCATAAATTTTATTTGGCATTAAACAGTGGTGTCAATGTTGCATTTGATATAGCCTCCATTTCTAGATGTAACTTTAAAGACTGGTATCCTATGTTTCTCCTCGGGAATTTAAATTAAAGATGGTTAGGAAAAACCCTTTTAATCTGAAATTAAGGGGCCACTAATTTTCCCACAGACTTACTAACGATGTGAATCAAGCCATTAAGATGTGATTTAAAGTCTCTATAAATATCAAGTATTGTTGAAATAATCATTAAAAACTACTTATGGAAAGAAAAATTCTCACATGGAAGTGTATGAAAATGGTTGCTATCATTATAAAGTCATTTGGAAGTAGCCATTATTTGCTACACAGCCTATCATAACTTCTTTAAAAAATGATTGTGCTATTAAAGAATTGCCATTTTTGGTCTTACAATCATGAATCTTGGCATCTTTTCAAATTTGTCTGGGCTGAGTTGATGTGATGGCCCACAATTAACACCATCCATCAAATTTCCAGACTAATAGCTCACATGAGTACTAAGTTTACTTGCACCACTGGCCAACATTTTATATTAATTGGAAGATAATGAAGATTTAACATTAGATTTATAATATGATATAAATCACTTTCTTCCTATGAATAATGATTAAATACTGAATTACATTTATACTATTTTTTTTGCTTTTCTTCTTTCAGAAATTTTGGAAATTAAACTTTTTTGTTTTCAAAATAAAATTTGAAATTAACCCTTTAATGCTGGCCAATCTCTTGGTAAGGAAGATCCAGTGTCACCATAAATTATTTAACCTTCGTCTCACTGAGAGGGAAGGTCTTTGTCCCCTTTTTGAATCAGAGTGAGCTCTGTCACGGCTTTGATCCATAGGATATGACAAGGTGATGTTGTTCAGTTTCTAAGCTCAGGTTTTTAAAAGACTAGTAGTTTCTGATTTTTTTCCTATTGGGACACTCATTCTGAGGGTTGGTTTCCATGCACAAAGTCCAACTTTGTGCTGCAGTGGCCATGCTGTGAGGAAGTCCAGACCAGTCACATGGAGAGTCTACATGGAGAGAGAAGTCCAGTCAGCCCCTCGCTGTTCCAGCCATCACAGCCCATGCATCAGACATGTAGGCAAAGAAGCCTGTGCATGACTCTAGACCCAGCACCCAGTGGACCATGATCAAATAAGAAGCCCCAAATGAGAAGCACTCCACCAAGCTCAGGCAATCCACAGGACAATGTCTGATAATAAATAGGTGTTTTAAGCCAGCAAGTTTCAGGGGGGGTTGCTATACACCATTAGATAACTGGAACACTTGATCTCAAAACTGTTGCTTAGGCTTGTGGGATATCATGGTGATTGTGCTAAAATAAAATGGGTCAATGGGATCATGTGCTCTCTTTTTCTAAAATAGCTTATGTTCATCTGTGTTAAATAGGACTAGAAGCAGGAGGGGTAATAAGCAGGAGATAGTGAGTGGTATCTGAATGTTTAAGGATTAGATGGAGTACAGAAATTTATTACTTCCGTGATCTATTGGCCAAAGAAGGAATTTAAGAGACAAGAAGGGAAAGGAGACAAATGTGTGCAACAGAGGACCAAATTTGATGGGCCTGAAAATGGTTCAATTCTAATGTTGCAAAAGAGTGTCTTTTCTGGGAGTTGTCTCATCCTTCTTTTTTTGTGAAGAACAAATGAGAGAATGCATAAAAATCTCAGGGGAGTACCTGGCATATATTAGATGCTCACTTAAAATTATTATTCTCATTGTCGTATACACTTTCTTGAATAAAGTTATCATTCTTGTAATGAGTGAAAAAAGTGATAGCAATGAAAAATGGGAGATAGCAGCAAAAGACGCCATTCGGAAAGGGATTAATTCTATAGTTTCTCTAGTTTAGAGTAAACTTCATCAGGGCAAGGAGCCCATTGGAATCCCAATCCTTCTGCACTCCCATTTGCAATTGTCCTAAAGATCTTGGTGTACACAGCACTCTAATTTTTCTTGTGTATGTAGTAAATAGTGGGACACCAATGTAAAATGCTCACTGTGGATTTCTTTCTTTTTAAAATAAGTCAAGTTTACATTTTGGCACCTGAATTTTGCTTATTCTTACATCTGTGCCACAATATTGAAAAATTTAGTATTGTTTGTGTGTTTTTTCTTCCAGATTGTAAATTCCATGAGGGGAGGGACTGGATTGTGTTCACTGGCGGTTCATTACTTGGCATACAGAAGGTACTTGTTCTAGTTTGCAAGCTGCTGGAATGCGATACATCAGAAACAGAATGGCTTTTAAAAATGGGAATTTATTAAGTTGCTAGTTTACAGTTTTAAGGCCATGAAAATGTCCAAATTAAAGCAAGGCTATAAAAATGTCCAATCTAAGGCATCCAGGGAAAGATACTTTAGTTCAAGAAAGCTGATGACATTTAGGGTTTCTCTTTCAGCTGGAAAGGTGCATGGCGAGATCTGCTAGCTTTCTCTTCAATGACTTCCCCAGGGCTCTGTCTGTTCTGGTGACTGTCTTGGCTCTAAAACTTTTTTCAAAATGGTTCCCTCTAAAATGAATCCAGTAAGCAACCCCACCTTGAAAGGGTGGAGACGCATATCCATGGAAACCTTCTAATCAAAAGTTACCACCTACAAAATTGGGTGGGTCACATCTCCATGGAAACAATCAGAAAGATCACACCCAGAAATATTGAATGAGGATTAAAAGACATGGTTTTTCTGGGGTACACAACAAATTCACACCTGCACAATGCTCAATACATATTTGTTGAGTTAATGAAAAAAGAGATTCTAGACCAGACGGCCCCACTCCACTGAGTCCTATTCAGAGGAAAGAGGGAAAGCAGCCCCAGGGAATTCTGATCTGTGGTTTCAGCTCTCCCATGGACTCATGGCTGCCTTTTGGAGCTAGTTGAGCTTTATAACATTTTTTCCCTTCCTCTTCACATTTACTTTAGCATTCATGTTTCTATATCTAGTTTGTGTCACATATTATTTAAAGTTCTGTGCTATGTCTTTGTTATGTCAAACTTCAACTTTTTATTTTTAACCCGAAAGATTGAATTTATTTTGCAGCAATGGGGATGGTGATTTTCATTGGAAACATGGATGCTCCCTTAACACACATTAAGATAGTATCACACTTGATAGTATTCCGAAAAGGAAGGTGTACTGTTTTCAAAGGTAATAAATGGCTTTAACAACAAAGGATGTAAACACCTCATGAAGTAAAAAGTCTCTAGTCATATGAATGAATTGTGGCTAAACATTTCAACAGGATCAATCTTTGTTTCTTTGATCTTTAGGATTTTACTTTTGAATGTCCACACCTGGCATCTGCAGTAAAATACACAGCATCTGGATTACTGAATGAAAATAGCATCCATTCAGGCAGATCTTCAAGAATAGCTGCTTTAATGTTTACATCATGCACTGGAAATAACCTGATTTGGAAGTAAACTGATTTGGGCTGCAGTAGGTACTTTGATTTTGTGGGTCAACTTTAACTCTTTTACAGAGTTATTATTTCTCCCTTTCTGATGCAGAATAAAATCTTTTGCTATTCTCAATCTCACGTTCATGGTAAATTATATTAACCTAACGTATTAGTAAGAATGACCAGTTTTGCTTCTTGAGGTTTCTGTGTATTTTTATGCTTCAAATGGATTTTAAAACTCAGAAGAGAGTTAGTTATTAGAAAAACACCTAAATATTAGCCTCAACTCTTTATTACCAATAATTTTTAGGTACCACGGCAAATGTTAAAATATGAAACAAGCTAACATATTGTTTTTCTAATCATACATCATGATTTCTTTTCCCCCAAAACTTTTATGGAATTTGGAGTAGGAAAAGCAGAGGAATTGACAGGAAGTAGAGAAAGGAAAACATTGTTTTGTATAATTGATTAATATAGGTATTTAAATTCAAAGTGCATCTGTACCCTTAAACGGTAAAATGTTTCTGGGACAGGTTTTATGTTAAATGGACAATCATGTGATTTAATGATCCAAGAAAACTTATAGATCATGCTCTGTTGAAGTGGTTTGTTAAATTTCCTTTTAGATATAATAGAAGCGATTCTACGTTACTCCAGCAATTTATAACGTATTCATAGTGTGATATCTGTTTCACTGAACTCTATCTTGTTATTATGCATTTGTGTGTGACTGATGCAATTGGGCTATGGGATTTTATGTCTATTATTACCTGGCCATTGTTTAAAGAAAGCATGTCAAGAAAATATTATAGTTAAATTGAATGAAATTATACAAAGACAATGCTCTTGTTTCCATTAATGTTCCCCTATACCGATCCATTTAAACATCCAGATGTTTGATGTTACGGGTGATTGTATGAAAGCTCTGATCTGAAATCCTATGGCTTACTGGATTACCCTTTACCCAATGGTTTAAATTAATAATGAACAAAAAAGAACCAGGGCAATCTTGCAACAAAAGAACAAGACTTTATTGTATAACAGAATTGCAGATGTGGAAAGGTGCTCATAATAAAGACAGAATATTTCTGTTTCATAGAGCATCTGGAATGCCACAGGAACTCTAAGCTATCAGAGCTAATGTTAGACAGCCTTGGTTTGTGATTAACGTCATATTCAGGGAAACTTTTTTTAAAAGCCTTGTGTCATTCATCATCATCATGTCATTTTTCCAATCCTAAAGTGATTTATAAAGTCAACCTTTTCCCCTAATTTCTAAAACAATATCAGGACATCAAAAAGTTTCACATACAAACTTCAAAGGGCAGCCAAATTGAGATTTCTGGCTAAGACAGTTTAGATTATTTAATATTCTCTGGTTTTCCTGGGATTAAATTACAGCCTATAGAATTCTTGGAATCTGGCTAAGGAAGAATTATGTAATATAGCATGGCAATTTGGGGGTGGGGGGCAGCGGAGGACTGCGCAGGAAAGGAAGATGTCTTCCTTCCAATATATCAACTCTGGTTGTGAGTGCTTGTGAAATATTGGTGCATGAGGAGTAACCCCAGTGAGAATACCAGGCTCTAATACTCAGAGGCGTGTGTGTGTGTGCACGCTCAGGATGGCATTCATTTGGAGATGCTTACTTTCTTCTTTGTGGCCACCATATGACAGTGAGAAGTGGCTTCAAGGAGTGAAGTGAATGGGCATCTGAGGAGATAAGGACAGATTAGAGGAGCATATCCTGGCACCGCTGCCTCTAAGGATTGTGGTTTCTGGGGACAGTGATGACATCTGCCTGCTTGTGTGTGTGCTGCCAGGACGTGGCATGTGAGAGTCACACCACACTTCATTCTGGCTACCAGAAGAAGCCCATATGTAACCACTGCGTCTCTCTGCGGAAATTTAGCAGTTTCTGAAAGAACAACATTCAGCCAGAAGTTCAGCTGGTAAAAGAAAAGGTCTGTGAAACAAATGTGAGTGCTCCAACTAAACCAAAATACAAGTGGTTGTTACAGGAAATGACCTACTACAAAGGACTTTCCGGCCCCAAATACACACATGCTTCCAGAAAGGTGAGTGTGTTACAGGCTGTGACGTGCTTAAGAGCAAACTGTATCATTCTCAGGATAATATGTAATATATATATATATCTCTTTTTTTTTCTTCGCACGGGCAGGCACTGGGAAACGAACCCAGGTCTCTGGCATGGCAGGTGAGAACTCTGCCTGCTGAGCCACCATGGCCCATCCAATATGTAATTTTTAAACAAGATTTTAGCAGCTCCCAAACTACGCTGTTGGTCTCATAATCGGGTTTGTTTTTATGTTTTCAGTGGCAGCAAATTATACAAATGTTCACCTCAATAAAATAAAGAAGTAAAAGGAGGAAACAAAATGCAGTGAAGGTCTCACGATAAAGAGCAGTACAAAATGTGCCAGAAGGTACAGGACAATTTTATGGAAAGAAATCACTTTTCACAATTTTTCGATTTGTTTTTGAAATTTAAATACATACATGTCTAACGTCAATGTTTTGTGTATGTGCATGAGAGTTATTTTAAGACAAAATAATGTGATTATAAAGTCAGAGCATTGGATCTGCTTAAATATTTAGTGCATCCAAACCATAGTCTTCAGAACTTAAGAGTTCACTTTTCAGATATATTTCAATTTGCCTTAACAAAATGATCCAAACCATTATTAGTTCAAGCTGAATTCTATACTGTTCCTAACTTGTGTTGATCCTCCCAGTTTATTTTTACATCACATTTAAACTAAAATATGCTGTCCCATCAGAATATGGCAGCATTTCTATTGTTTTTGAAGGAGTGGGAATGTAAGTCTCCATTCGCTTTAGCAAAGGCATGAATTGCTCCATGCTTATTTTTTTTTATTTTTGTATGCTGTATGGCAGGGGTCACATTTCATTCTTTTTCCATGTAA